>NW_024962271.1:8891975-8894475 GCF_019238085.1 Lagopus leucura | reverse complement strand
CTGTTAAGTTGCGCATAACCAGTCATGAATAAGCTCTAGTTCTGTGAGTCAAGGCTACTTGACTGTTTCCCAGGAGAACAGGTAGAATATTTTGCTGTGTATATATACATATTTTGGTTTCTTTCATTAAGCCCAGTAAATGCGTACTGCTGTGTCTGTTCAGTTAGTTTTTACAGACTTATCCCTTTCTCTTTAAAAATAAAAAAAAAAATTAAAAAATCCACCATTAATTTCTCATTCCAATAAATTTCTTGAATTTAACTATAAAGTATATTTATGCACTAATTCAATAGCCTGACATTAGCTGTAATCCATAATATTATCAGCACTACACTGGTAGCAATTACAGTGGCAATACATAACTACAGTGTGTTTTGAGGGCAGTATTTTAATAAGGTAGGTGTTTAGTTCCCTGCAGCATAAAAACTGGTGATTTTGACTGCAGAGCTGCTTGGACTGGAAATCACAGCAGTTGCCAGTAAGGTTTAGAAAGTGTGTGCCAGGCAAGGGAATCACTGTTCAATGTATTTACCCTCTGGGGAGGTAAAACACAGATGGGGGAGTTAGGAGTCTTCTAACATTTAGCTGATACATTAGTGGGTAGCAATTCTGCTTCAGGGATGTTCAAAGTAGTTCATCTACCAGTTGGGAATCATTATGGGCACCAGTACTGAGGATTAGATGTGATGGAACAATAAGGGACTGTAGAAGTACTGCTGTTGTCCTCCTGCTACAGACAAGTATTTATTTGATACCTTTTTAAAAAAGAAAACAGCAGTTCTGGATTAATCAGATGTTTTAAAGTATACATACTAAAGCAGCTATCAGTAGGGAGGATTCAACTGTCATAGACAAATGTGACCAGGTAATATGCATTTTGACTGAAGTTATGTGAAATGTTGTATCTTTACATAAGTGGTGTTCTTACAGTATGAATTCTTGCCAGTTAGTTGAAGTGAAGGAAGTTTGCTAAAGCATTTGCATTTGTATTTTTCTCCTAGGGAAGCAAACGCAGCACTAGATCCAGGAACTGTTCTAAGCAGTGAGAAATAAGGTTACGCCTTAAAAATGCAAGTTTGTGTTGGAGGAAGGGTGGTCGCGCTTTGAGGAAAGGGAATGAACAGGCAAAAATCAGAAGAAGCCAACTACTAATTTCTGTTGAGCTATCCATAGTTATTATCACCTGGTTGTTTTTACTCTAGCAATTTTACCTGGATGTGCATTATTTTGTTTGTATGTTTTTTTCCATACTTATGAAGTTAAAACATTTTCCAGAATGTACAAACAGCTAATTTCATTGTAGTGCTGTCTGTGTGCAGTGAAATGAAATATGATTAGCTATCTGAAAATGTGTAACTTTTCAATCAGTACTTAATTCAGTCCCAGAACCGTATCTATATAGGTTTGAATCAAAATTGACCTTCTTGTTTATGTAATCTGTATGTACAATGAGTGCCTGATTCTATAACGAGATATTCAACAATGCAGATTTTCTGAGACCCGGTAGAAGAAGCAGAATCCAGCGTTGTTCTGAATAGACCCATCACCTGTGTGCTATAATCCTCTGAGGTTTCTGCACTTGGGATGGGCAAAATTAGTACAGGAGACAAACTCCCAGTGTTATGCAGAAGACGAAATTCTCGTGCTTGGTGGTAGGACAGCTGGAGGTAATGCTGTGGGAGCAGGGGCGGGGAAAGCCTTCTGCTGGGCCTCCAGACATGCTCCCCACAGATGCTGTTTTCTCTGGGTTTACCGCAGACCAGAAGATACACCTGAGAGAGGACCTTCCACGCCCGCTGCTGCACGAGAAGCATTAGTGTAGCAGGTTTCTACCTTGTGCATTGGATGCATACCTTTTTATTCCCTGCTTTTCATAGCTGCAGCTGTAAGCAACTAAATTATGGCCATTTCACTGTCAGAAGACTGCCAGTGGCAGAAATGGAATAGGATTTATCATTAGTGCAGAGAAGCCCTCCCTGAATGCCCAGTCAGGTGCTGAATATCTATAGCTCTTACTGAGATCAGGGAGAGCTACTCTTTTTTTGCATTTACAGAACTGTCTTCACTGCTGAGAACCCAAGGGCATGTGCAAGCTTTTGGCTCATCTCTGAAGCTGGTGAGGCAGCTCTGCGGTGTGTTAAATACCCAGTTCTGCCTACTGACTGGAAAGGTTTGGTGGCAGAGTGAGACAACTAGAAACTAATATACTTACCAGTAAAATATTATGTTACGTAGATCTGTATTTTTTTTTTTAAGTAAAATTTTGGATGTTTTCCTCTTAGTTTCGAGAGAAGTTTTACTTTTAACTTGGTATATCTTTCTTTACTTAGAGATAGAGTGAGAAGCTGAATTTCACTCTTCAGAAATACCTTCAGAAATGAAAATACCATTACTTTATTCATTCAGTTTTACTGCATGTTAGTGAGTGATGTGCCATTAACAAAATAGTCAGGCATGCACACCTGCGCTTTGATTGTGTGTGCATGGGCCAAGGGAAACA
>NW_024962271.1:8844475-8886975 GCF_019238085.1 Lagopus leucura | reverse complement strand
AATTACTGTGTTTCAATGTTAGAGCTCATATGCAGCTCGCTGTTAATTTAAAGGTCTGTGAAGCTCCTTTTCTTTCACCCCCCACAGGCTGGTTTGCTGGTTGACTCAAAGATCAAATGCAAAAGGGCAGGAGCAACATACAGCAAAGAAATGTTTACAGCATCAATGAGCATATATAAGAAATTGTCCTTAATACCTCTTTGTCTCTGATTAGAAGTAAAACTTTGTTTAGGTTTCATTTCAAACTGTTTCAGCATAGTTTCTTTGCAGGGAGTGGCAGTTTCACTTTCTAGATTGTTTGTATTGAAGGCGACCAGACTGAATAAAACTGAGATCATTTTTGCACTGTTAGATTCTGGTAAAAGTGCTACCAAGGAGAGTGCAGGATCCTGGCTATCCGTGTTCTATTAGGGTTGTATTTAATTACGGCTCTTCCTTTTTCTCCAGGCACTCTCCAGCTTCCTGGACCACACACCAGAATGTTTGGCTGGTCACTGGTTTTTTTTTTTTTTTTTTTTTTTTTTTTTTTTCATTCCTGCTGAGCACCCTCAATTCCACCTAAACTGAATGGGAATTGCTGAAGCTCAGCACTCTCTAAATAAAGGCCCCTATTATCAGTGTCACTGTTTGAGATAATAACTTATGCCATGCACAAAGAGTGAAATCACTGTGCTTTTTTAATTCCTTCATATGAGATTTTGCTTCTCTTTACTTTTCTCTACTGCTCAATGGTCCAGCTACATAGCATGGCTTTTGAAATAGGCAATGCCTTCTCTAATTAGGCACCATTGCAGTTACTGATGGATTCAGACAATTTTGTGTTCAAAGTTAATGAATGTTGGCTTTGATCAGCCTCTGACTGTGATTGGTAGCGGTAGTTTTAACCATGCTTTATACAAGTCACCCAAACCTCCTGGTTGTACAAAATTGAGCTAACAGTCTTAGAGGGAAAAAAAAAGTAATAATAAGTGAGCTATTGTCAGAATGCACCATTTGCAAGGAATCCAGCCTGAGTAGAAAAAGAGATGCAATGAAAGCATAGGAAACCCTAAGTGTTTCATCAGAATCTTAAGTATATGGTCAAAGGCTGTGCTGCAAAAGCCGTATGTGGAATTGAATTGAGCACAGGTGTCTTCCTCCTGCAAAAGCCACTTGGCTTTGCATCTCATTCTGCTATCCAATCACTGGGAGTGACATTCTAGAAAAATGTGTCAAGCTCTAATAATCAGGCTGCCTCTAATGATCTCTGCAGCCATCTCTGTCTCCTGTCTGCACAGGGTTTCTAGAGCCTCGTATGTATGTCTGTCCCACACCTCTCCACACTGCTGCTCTCTGGGATATGCGTTCTCTGCAGCAGAGCTCACATGGATCAAACTGAACCTGCGTGACCACTGTACTTGTGCTTTCCCCTGCAGAGTTTCTGATGAATTTGCATTCAGTGATTATCCCCTCATGCATGTCTCAGAAAGTCAGGTATCTCCACATTGTCAGTTTTCCATCTGTAGCATGTGGATAATTGTACTTTCCTGCCTCACATGGGTGTTGTGAGCACTAATTAGTTAATGTCTTTTCAGCACTTTTATCACACAAATACTAAGCAGTTATTGCTATAATTATTATTATTTCATATTATTTTGTTGTTCTTCATATAAGCAATTCTAGCGCTTAGAGTTATCTCTGAACATTTGAACATATGACTTCATATATGTTAAATTACCATGATCTGGGAATGCCAGTAGGTCGGCCTGAAAGGTTGAAATGTGTTTTATGCTTGGCAATTCACAAATACACATTGAAGCAGAATTTTCTTTAAAAATGTGCCTCTGAAGCAATAAGATCATCCCACCAAACACAGAAATCCAGTGTCTGTAATATAATAAGGCATAACACGGTTTACATTAGTTGATTAATAGTGCGTGTTTGGGGTGTGCTGTGAGCACTGGAAAAAACTCAGTTGGCCAGAGGAAATGTGGGTTTGGACTTCAGTGGCTGAACTACAGCAGCACGAATTCAGCAATGTGGTATTCCTGAGTTTGTGCCTAAATCACTGGACTTCCAGAGAATCTCGGATTCTCTTGAACTTAGGAAAAATTTGAGTAAGCTTTAAGGAGGAAAAAAACAACACCAAAACAGACCGAAAGCAAACAGACAAAAAACACCCCAAAGCCTTAAGCAAAAAGCAGAAAAGAGATGAAGCCATCATGTTTCTTTTGATTCATTGTGAAACGTATGCACCTACCAAGGGTCACCCAGGGGTAGTAAGCCTGGTCAGAATGTTTCCTCACTTACCATATCCAGCTCTGAGATTCCTTTGGCCTTGGGGTTTTCTACAAAGGATTTGGACTGCCCTATATTACATAACTGTCTTGTCTTTAAATCCTGCCCAAGTTTTTGCTCAGAGAAAGGAAATGTGGTGTCGGAAAGCTTTGTGCATGTAGAGGGCCCAGTTTCTGCAGCAGGCTTCCTTCTCAACTCATGGAGAAGCCTTTCCATACAGTCTGGAGAAGGTATAGAAGGGTAATGGCATGGAGGATTCAAATTCCCAGAGCACAGTCCTGGGAATGAAATTCGAACTGTGCAGCCCCTTGGAACTGGATGCAGAACAAAGCAGATCTCTGGCAGGAAGCAGAAGAGCTGGCTGGTGGTAGGGAAGGATGGAGGCTGGCAGGTGGGATTGGGTGCCTTGAGACCTGTAGGAAGCTGCAGACTGTCAACTTCCGCTCCACAAAGACAGGAGAAAGGGATGCGGCTCAAACCTCAAGCCATCATTTTCTTGGAACCTTTTAAGAATCCATGAAAGCATGGCTATAATTGGATTAGAGTTTGTGTGGAGGCACAGAGCCCCTGTGCAGATGTCCTTGACGTGCTGTTTGCTTCCCCTGTGGAGCAGCTCTGCATTTTGTTGGTGAGGAGAGGGCCATTGTGTGAGGCTGCTGCTGGAGATGGTGCTTTCTGGCTGGACCTGGTGCTGCCTCCTGGCTGGCTTCCTGCTCCTGGCCCACACATAGGCCTCAAGTGGCTGGTTTGTCCCAGGGTGGATGGGCTGCCTGCCCTGTGTTGCGGCTCGGGGCGGGGAACGCTGCAGACTTGGGCACCGAAGAGATATGGAGGCCTTTTGGTGGTGATGTGGGAGAGGAGAGCTGTGGTGGTTCCATTCAGACAGGCTTGGCAGGGCTGCGAGATTAACCCTCCCAGCAAAAGCAATGGCTGCCCTGCTTGATTGAATGGATTGCACCTGGGTTTCTTTCATTCTGAGCTTTTCCCATGGGATTTTCTGTGGGGAAGGTATGATGTCCTCCATACAATAACCTGTCAGGCTTGTGACAGCTATATAGTGCCTGGACTGGATTGCCTGCAAGTGAGGAATTTTGAGTTGTCTTTTCTCTTAGGATTGTCTGGGAGTGACTGTGAGGACAGAAGTACCCTTTTCTGAGGGATATTTTGAAAATGCTTGTTGGTAGGGTGAGGATATGTTGTATTTGATGTGGGTAATGTGGGAGAGTCTTGCAGCTTCTATGTAGAGCTAGGGAGGTTTTCTTGCAGAATTGGAACAGCTGTTACAAAATCCTTAGGCTTCAGTAAACTCAGTGCTAAAAGTTATTTTGAGTCCCCAATTAGGGTGGGAATAATTTTAAGTTAAATACCTAATTAAATACAGAGAAGATATATAATTTTGTAACGTGACAACTCATTTTTTGTAGCTGCCCATGCTTACATGCACACCGCGGTGTTTTATGGTTTGCACCTGAAGTTACTTACGCTCTATGCCCAGCAGCTGTATGAATATCCATTTAAGTGACCTTATAGTCAGTTTATTAGTGTTTTAGTGCCTTGTTGCTGTTATTTTTATCAGCTTAATCTGTAAGAAGCTAATTTAAATAGTTTCATAAACTATATTTGAAAGAAGTCAGTTTAAAAAAGTTGAGAAGTTGTGGATACTGTCTGATTCCATTGGTGGAGTAATGGCAGTTTTTTCCCATCTTCAAGAAAGTCACAACGTAAGTTTTGGTGCTGAGGTTTTTTGTGGAGTTTTTTTGTGTTTTCTTTTTAAGTGTTAGTTTATAATGATTTTTATATCATAGTTTGTACTGATGTATTGTTTTAGGAGACCAAGAGATATCTCTGCAGAGAAAAAATAGGTAAAGGTTTAGAGCAAAAAGAGACATTTTTTTATGGTAAAAAAAACCCCCGACACACACATACATATATATATATAATTATTATTATATACATTCATATATATATATATAATTTCTGTTCCTTCCCCCCCCTCTCCAGCTGTATTGTTTGGTCTGATGAACAGCTATCACACCTCTGTCCGACACTTGTCATTCTTACACTATCAGAGTTCCAACAACTCACATGCTCAATACAGTAAACAATTTTATTTAATTGGTATCAAAATTAAATGCATGTGTGGATTATCTGGAGGGAAGTTTTTTAGTCCGTACAATCACAGCAGGCAACATTTATTAAGAAGTCATTATCAGTATTTTATTTTGTGATTGTGCCTAGGTGTTGTGTTGTTGTGGTAAACAAACATGAATCAAATACCAACTTTCCAATGCTTTCCAAGCGTGATATTATGTGCCTGTGTCATGAAAGAGCTGATCATCCTACTGGAAAAACAAAACAAGAGAAAACAAACTTTATTAATTAAGCATGTATTTTATGTTTTTTGTATCTTTTTTGTTTTAGCACAGGACAAACTCTGTTGTATCATCAGTGAACACAGCCAAAGTAAAAGCGGCCCGCATTTAGTTTGAGTGAGAAACACCGTAATAGACTGAGCTGCTATTATAGAAAGTTTATTATTATTGGTATATAAACTAGCTGGGGGCTTAAACACAGAGCAGCTGGGTAATTTAGCTAGCTCCTGGATCCAATTAAAAAAATCTATGTTCTGTCCACAGTAGGGGAATGGTCATAGCTGAGAAACTACAATATATTAGATTGTACCACACCTGTGGCATGTTCACCGTTATAAACTGTGTAGGCTGTAGAAAACATTAAATCCTCTCATTACTGCCTTGCATAAGACAGACACTTCAAGCAGTTCCACATTTATCTGAGATTACCAGTTAAACTCATTAAAAAGCAACTAGGTCTCGTTCACTCAATTGGATATTTTCAGGATTTTGGTGTGCTTTGTGATTAACAACAGTGTGTCTTTGATTAGGGAGGCTCCTGACTTTCAGGGTTCTAGTGATCTGGGTGCATCTTAGGTGACGGGTATTTTGTTAACTCTTAGACTCTGTGCTGGTGAATTTAAAGTTCAGAAACCATGATCTCTTTATTTCCTTTGAAGAAGTACTGGAGCATGTACTTGGGGCTGTAGCCAAGCTCGGCTCTGACAGCAAGAATAGGTTGCTGGTGGAGAAAGTCATTTGGAAACCTCGTTATTATTACTGTTTCCCTTTTGTTTATACCAAGTAAATGAGGAAAAGAGACTGAGATTTATAGCCAGGTAGCTCTATGAACTTCTCATCAACAGTATCCTGGTTTCCTCCTAATGTTTTTTTTTTTTTTCTATTTAACTTTTTTCCCCAGACTTTTTCACATGAAGTTGCACACTTGTTGCAACTTACTAAAGCCTCACTAGTTTCCTTAAACCTGTAAGTAACTTAGCCAGCATGCTATTAATGAAGTGATATTGGTGGATTCCTCTGTTCAGAAACAGGAGTGCTTTTGGGATGCCAGCTGAAAGTTGTAAGCTTTCCTGGATGAGGGCTGTTATTTTAGCATCTCCTTAGCCGCAGTGCAGGGCTCCTGATCGGAATCTGGCCAATATCAGCTAAGACATTCAGGCAGCACTGTAATACAAATAAGAATAATAACGGTATTTAACATTGCTTTTTTCATAAATCAATCGAAGTCAAAGCAGCAGGCATAACTAATATTCTTTACAGTCAGATAGGACTACATCTCTTTCATAAAAAGTGTTTTTCTGCAATATTTAAGCATTGTTGGCAACAATCATCAATATTAATCCTTAACAGCAACATGATAACCAGGCTTGCAGATAAAATGGCTGTTAAAAAAGTAGGAAAAAAAGGAATAATAGGATTGTGGAATTTTAATATTCTCCAGCTATTTATTAAAAAGTACTTATTTAGTATGTGTTTATTTCTAATAATCAACTGTAACATTACTTTGCAAAAAACTGTAATTGCTTCTTAATTTCAAATCCCAGTCTCTTTGTGCTGTATACAAAGGTAGGATATTTCTGTACTTATTGTTCACAGCACTCTGTGTAAAAAATCACGTTCATTTCAAGAAGCTGTTATGGTATTGATTCTGGTAAAGACTTCCATTAACTGACCAATCTAAATCTCATAAGTGATGTCAGGATAGTTATGCATTTGCTTGGTTCAAGTATTCAGCCATTATGTTAGAATGCAGGCAGTGTCTGAATATGGCTGTTAAATTATTTCTAAATACCGAACCAGAACAGCTTAACAGTTCTGCAGTTTGAGACTGACACAAAAATGACAATCTGCCACCTCTTTGTTTTTTAAATATTAACGTTGTATTGGGATAGTATTTTTGGAGTAAAAACCTGTGGCAAGAGAGGATAAGTGACATAAACAAAGGCAGCTGGGCTGCATGAAATAATGGAACAATAAGGCCCTTACAGCCGTTCTCATCACTCCAGTATGTTAATTAGCATTCTGTTGTGGCCGCAACACTGAAAACATGTAATCTGTATTGGTGTACTGTACAGCTGTGAACACACATTCTTTTTTGTTAGTCCCTGGAGTTAGCCTTGCCATTGGCATATGTGTGTGGGCCAAAAGTCAAACCATCACCGCTTAAATGCCACGCTATAGAAACAAAATATATTTTATTTATTCCCACCATAACCTCTGATGTAATCTGGTTACACCGTTCCTGCTTTACTTCTGAATTTTTTGATACCCTTTTCTGTGTGCACGTGTGTGTGTGTGCGTGTATGTGGGCAGTGTCTGCATGTGCCCGCACAGGAGTGTATGTGGGGCCAAACTAATAATCTAGAATAAGTGATTTAGGAAGATAAAATGTGCCATAAATAAATAAAAGCTTGTTCTTCAATAGGACAGTTTAAAAAGTCTCTCATGAGGGACATTACAGCTATATTTTCATTTTTGTGGAGAAAGCTAATTTGGTATTTGTATTCTTATTTTTGTTAAAGAAAAATAGTTCAGAAAGCAGCAGTGCTTTAATGAATTCAGCTGCACAGGCATGGCACATTTGCATTATTTTGATTTTGATACAAACGTCAAAAAACAGTGAAAGCAGGATGGAAAAAATGTGATGAAGAAAAAAAACTTTGTCATTTATGCAGCCTTTTCAAATAAATCACGGTGATGTCAGGATATCAACCTGGTGTGTGGAAATTAACCTTGCTTGACCAGGGGTTAGCAGAGGACCACCTAAAAAGGATTGGATCAGGTGGCATTCATCCACCATTTGAGGAGCCTGGTACTTCTTTGTAGTGCTCTTGTAATTTAGAAGCATGCTGACCAAACGCACAGGTATTTACATAGAAAAAAGGCTGCCTTTTGGAACATAAAGTGGGTTTAAAATTAGGAAATAAGATTTTTAGTATTTCCTCTCGTGTGTATATACACAGTGAATATTCACTTGCCCAAACAGTCTGCTGGTATCCGTTTATTACTTCGTTGTGATGATTTCTAAACTCAAACAGAAAAACAGAAAAAAAAGAGGTAGGAAAAATTTTTCTTCGAAAATAACTTGCAGTGCTCTTGGGTGAATACATCCTTTATCCATACTCAGATGATAAGAGTGAAGGCTTAGCTCATATTTCTGCACTAATCTACTTCAAACCTGATCTTGAAAAATTACCCTCATTGCACAAAGAAAATACAGCATTTAAGTCACCATGCTGATCAAATTTGGTTCTGCTTTTTGACTCTGGAGGGAACAAATTGTTTGGCGATTCTGTGATGTGAACCAGCGTCCGCTAGGAAACGAAGTAAGTTTTTTGTTTAACCACTTTCATTCTTTCTTTCCCAAGGAGATCGTAACTCTCTCAAGGAGACAGATAGTTGATTACAGAATCATATTTGTATGCAAAGTATTGAAGTTTTTTTGTTTTTCTGAAAAAACAAACAAACAAACGCAGTGTTTTTATATGCTGCTGATAGCATGAATAGAGATACTAAATATTTAGATTTCATGCTTCCGTTACTGTTTTTATGGAAGTAAAAATCAGGAATGCTGCTTTAAAAATTAAATTTCTACAGAAATAAAATACAAGCTGTCAAAAAGGGAACAAGAACAACAACAACAATGTTAGTAGCTGTCTCTGAATTTGTCTTCGTAGTGGTAAAAGTAGATCATTAATAGAAGAATTTTAGCTCCAGATGTGGCTATACTATAATAGAGCCTTATAAATGCTACAGAAAGAAAAATTGCTTGGAACGAATGAGAACCAAATCAAGAGCACACCTGGGTTTGACAAAGATTGCATTTACTGACTGCTGTGCTATCACATTACAGAGAAAGACCAAGTCTTTGGGAGCAGCTGTAGAGAAAGGCCTGGCAAATCTGCATGCAAATAGCAGCACATTGTTAACTTAATCAGATGCCGAGGAAAAGATGTGCCAGACCATGAGGATGATCTATAAACAAGTGCAGAGTCCAGAGAGATTGTGCGGGCTAGGCAGATTAAAAAGGTATACCACAAGGGTTCTGTCCTTGGGTCAGATTCTCGTCTTTTATGTTGCCTGAAGGTTACTGCCATTCAAGCTAACTTATCACAGTGTTTGTTATCGGCCATTGTAGTAAATTTGTCAAATAGTACCCGATTTGTTCTTTGCACGGATATAAATAATTGCATATTATTTTGGGAGTTTGGTAGCTCTTTGTTCCTCGGTGGTAGAGATACGGGTATTATTTTGTGAAGGAACAGTGTGTGATTTCATAACTCCCATTAAATAATATTACTGTATAAATGTCCCAGTGTAGTAAGATAGGAAATACTGCGATATACTGTAGAAAGAGACAGATCTTCTATTAAAAGGAAATCTGTCTTACGAAGTGAAGTGCCCTGACTAAAATTATCTTAAGAAAGTGAAAGACACCTGCTCTTTCTATCACTTATTAAAATTAACGGGAATATATGTTTAAAATCTTCTCTAAGTCTAATATTATAAAAAAATAAAGAAGTAATACTATTTAATCACCCACAGCTTAATAGTGCCTTAGTTGTTTACTGCCATTGCACTAATTGCTCTGTACTAATGTGTTTTTGTGTGATTTCCAGTAGTGCTAAAAGAACTGAGATCCATAACCAATTAAATATAGTGTTTTTATGTTAAAAATATATCTGCCATAGTCTAGCAAATGAACACTGGTGTTCTTTAAAAAACAAGAAAGATTTGGCAGTTGCATAGTTGCAGAGTAACAGATATTTTTCATTGCATCTTTTCCACAGTGACACTGGAGTAGTTTTTATGAATAAGCAAACTGCAGAAAGCTGTGCATTTTATATTATATTATGGGCCAGAATCTCCTCTCAGACTGTTATAAATCAGGTATAACTTTATTAAAGAGAGAGGATTTACACCCGTCTGAGAGAGGTAGACTCGGGCATTTTGTTTCTGCAAAAGGTTTTTCCTTTTTTTGGAAACCCAAGTTTTAAAATCTGCAATACAGACACATCTCAGCTGAGCACATGTGCATAAATATTTCAGTTCTACCTGCTGCACGGAGGGCTGCACACGGGGCTGGGCAGGTAACCTGACTCAGAGACAGTGCTTGGATGCCGGGCTGCATCACTGGGAGCATGACCGAAATGATGCGCGGAGACTTGTCGGAGGGGAAGCAGCACCATTTATATAGTGTAGCATACCCTGCCAGAGGGTTAATTGAGTAACATTGT
The DNA here is from genome assembly GCF_019238085.1 of Lagopus leucura. Lineage (NCBI taxonomy): Eukaryota > Metazoa > Chordata > Aves > Galliformes > Phasianidae > Lagopus > Lagopus leucura. The sequence goes on along the minus strand of NW_024962271.1, from coordinate 8,877,089 downwards.
TGTTGGCTCCAGAAGGAGCTCGCTGCCTGAGACAGGGCACCGCAGTGGAGACTGTGAGGGTGAGCGAGGTGAGGGGAAATTGGACATAATAGCATTAATAATAATAATTAAAGACTAAGAGTAACAAAAGAACACATAACTAATACACCAGTCTTTTGCTTTTTATTACAAAATTAATATTCATATGAATGCTATCAGAGCTATTCAGTATTAAACTGGTAAGACAAAAGCCACGCTGTACTGTATTATATGGTGTATTACACGATGTTTGTTTCTGTGGATTTTGACCAGCTGAGAGCAAACAGCACTACCAGATACTTTGTTTCCAGGTCTCCAGCACAAGGCCCTCAGTCAGCACAGGATCCACAGACCCACAGAGTGGCAACACACTTCACTTTATATGGGGGGAGGTAATGAGATCAATTAGATCCTCATCCATTGAACTGTAGACAGCTGTTGGTGCATAATAATCATCATTAGAGATGGGTGAATGTGGGATACTTGACTTGCCAGACTACCCGCAGGTATTCTAAAAATGCCAGACTTAACTCTTGAGTATTTTGAGTACTTGAGGCCAGCATTTTCTCTGAAGTCTCTCCTGGGACTATTGATCATAAAAGAAGAAAAAGGTACATCTGAGAGGAAGGAACTGACAGACTGTTTTCAGGGCTGGAGAAAGTTGAGCGGATGAACTCTGCCAGCTGCTCTGTGAGCACCACTGTCTTCAGCAGACATGCTCTTCTCATTCACCGTAAGAATCCACCCTCTTAGCCTGTTCCAGTGCTTCACTACCCTTATTGTAAAAAATGTGTTCCTTGCATCTCTTTTAGAATCAAAGAATCATTAAGCTTGGAGAAGGCCTCCAAGATCATTTAGTCTAACCGTTAAAACCATCACCATCATGCCCACTAAACCATGTCCCTAGGTGCCACGTCTACACGTTTCTTGAACACAAGAAGCCATTTTAGTTTGAAACCATTTCACTTTGTCCTTTCACAACAGACCTTGCTGAAGAGTTCCTCCCCTTCTTTCCTATAGCCTCACTTTAGGTACTGGAAGGCCGCTATCAAGTCTCCTCAGAGCCTTCTTTTCTTTAGATTGAGCAGCCCCAGCTCTCCTTGTCCTTGCAGGGAAGGTGTTCTATCCCATGGATCATTTTTTATGGCCCCCCTCTAAATGTGCTCTATCAGGTCCACATCTCTCCTGTACTGAGGACTTCACATCTGGATACAGTTCTCCAGGTGAGATGTCACCAACACAGAGCAGAGAGGCAGGATCACCTCCCTTGCCCTGCTGGCCACACTGCTTTTGATGCAGCCCAGGTATGGTTGGCTTTGTGGGCTGTGAGGGCACACTGCTGGCTCATATCCAGCTTGCCATCCACCAGCACCCCCTAGGCCTTTCTGGCAGAGCTGTACTCCATCCTTATATCCCCTAGCTTGTATAGGTAGGGGGGTTTGCCATGATCTGTTGCAAGACTTTGTCCTTAACTTTGTTGAACCTCATGAGATTTTCCTGGGCCCACTGCTTGATCCTTTCTAGGTGTCTCTGTATGGCATCCATCCCTTGATTGTGTCCTGTAACCTTACAAGGATTTCATTTTGAGCTTTTAAACCTCCCACAGGTTTTATAAGTGCCACCAGCATGACCAGAAAATGCAGTCAATGTAGTCAGCATAATTCCTGATTATTAATTTTAGGCTCTCCTCTGAAGTCTCAATAAACGAGGCGGTGGAAGAGACCATTCCTGCAGAGTATGTATGATACATATCATTATTTATAACTTTTCACTTCTTTTTTTTGGTGGGTTTATTTTATTTATGTAAACACCCTTAAAATAGGTGTAAGTTTCTAGTGTAATATGATATCTAACTGGTTAGTCATCTTAGTATGTATGGGAGCTTAATACAAACAGCCTAGTATTCCTGGAGTAGTGGAAACGAGAATGAAAGCAAATGTGTGCAAGAGAAGAAAATGTGTATGAGATATTCTGAATGTTAATCTGGGTTTTTTGTCATGGCTTCAGCCATTTTCTTGTGTCCTTTACTGATGTTGGTCTTGTTTTGGAAAATAATACTGAACTTATCTTGCAGGTTGTTGTAAGGCTCAATTTGTTAATGTTTGTACAACGCTCTGAATATATGAAGTGCTGTGTAAGTGTAGTATGTAGTATTAAGTCCCCATGCATCACTTCTTTACCCTCAGTAACAGTGCAGAATTAGCTTTTTCCTCTTATGGACTAGTTGAGTTAGAAAGAAGGAGAAGGAAACAGATATAATAGTTATAGCAACTGGCAAAACAAATCAGCTGGCAAAATGTGCTCTATTCTACATGCACACATTTGGGTGGATGGTCACACAGTACCAGCGTGCAAATATTTATCTGTTTGCAAAGAGAATATCAGGCTTTAATGTCCAGTGATGCAAACTGTTATTCTTGTAAACACTGCTGGGTTTCTCCTATGCATAAAGACTGTTTTTAAGACTAATGGTAAGCAGAAAAAGAACCCAATGTATTTTATTAGATTGAATTGCCTATACTGGTTTTATGGCCTAGCACTTTTTTGGTAGATCAACTAGTTGATTGCACTTGAAGGTTGAACCCCACACAGTGATCTTTCCTTAGATTTGTTTTTATGTGCAAAAGCAAATTAAGAGTGTGTACTTAAAACATACTGAATATCTGGTACAGTGTCCAGATAACAGGTAATAGGAATTTCTCATTTCTGTTGATGGTTGCACTGTCATCATCAGTTTGGTTATAGCAGTTGTTCCTTTCTTGCTGATCAGCTTTATTTCCTGTTCTTGGATAATCTCACTCATTCGGAGGACGGTAAAGACAGCCATCTTCTTGAAAGCTGGTAAAATGGAACAAATGAAAGTGATGAAAGAAGGCATCAGGCTCGGCATTGTCTGTCTGGCATGGCTGAGCAGGAGTTCAGACACTGCTTTAGAGATTTCACCGTACTCATATCTGTCAGTATGAAGTATTGTGAGACAGTATCGGTATCATCTGGGTAAGAGCCAACAATGAAAATGCGGTTTGAACTTGTAAAACTTCAATGCATTCATTTAGCAGAAGATATTTTACCTTCCTGATTCTGGATTATTTAGTCTATTCTAGCCATAGTGGAAGGCAATGTGGAAGCCTCGCAAGTGCAAAACAACTTTTCTTAAATTGACTTAGAGAAGCTTTGGGCACAATGTAAGCAGAGCATGGCAGAACCCTGACCTCAGGTCTGGACAAGTGCATGAATTTTGTTTCTGTTGTTGAATTTTAACTAGTACCTTGTTCTTACAAGTAATCATGTTGTTTTTGGAACTGAAAAATGGGAAAATCTTCCACATGAGAAAGCGATTCAGCAGGAGAATGTGAGACCTTTGCATTCTGTGATCTTCCCCCTGGTGGTATTATCTTCCAAATTGAATTTATTTTCCTTTTTTTTTTTCTTCTTTTTTTTTTTTTTTTTTCCTTCTTCCCACTTGCTTCATAGCTGTAATCTTGAATGAATGTATCAACAGGTGTCTAGCTCTGAGACTCCCGTATCACTTGGCAGTTCACTCTGTAAGAACTGAAAGAAAATGCAGTAAGAGCAGTGATGTCCATTCGGCTCAAGATGTGCCACGTTTCTCCTTTTTATAACAAAAGTTATAACATCACATTTTGGTCACAACAGTCAGCTATTAATATAAGGCAAGCAACATTATGGTTATAACTGGTTACAAGTTACAATTACACAGGTTACCACTGTGAGGAAAATTAATTGGCAGTATTTTCTTAAGGTTTTTGCCAACTACAAGAATTGAAAGAACAAGAGTTCTTTTATGTCCTTCCCCTATCGCTCCAGCTCTTCCCAGATAATTCCAGTCATTCACCTCTCCAAGTCAGAAACATTCTAAATTAATCTAAAGAGGGAGTTGATCATCACCAAGTAATTATAATCAGAAGCAAGATTTGAAATGCAGTCTTCCAAGGTGATGCAGTTATTCCCGGGTGTCAAAGCAAATCTCCCTCTTCTCCCAGTTCACTGTGCCCAGACTGGGAGGGCAGCTAGAGCCTGACCCCAAAGAACAGTGATGTATTCTGATAGTCCACTGGTGTTGGAAATGGAACAGGATGGGAGCAGTTGGGAACTCACAGTGTCTACACCAATTAACTCCATTGTTATCAGCTGTGATTGAAGCTGGCGTTTTTGTGGTCCATCCTGCCTGTCTTTCAGGTCGTCTGAAGACCCACCTTGTGTCTGAGTTAAGCTTCTGTCAGGTGGCATTCATTTTTTTTCCTCATTCCAAGGGGGAGCAGCATTCATAAAATGCAAGACTGGAAGGTACCACACATCTTAAATTCGAGTTTCAAACAGCTCTGTTGTCCAGGATGAAGGATTTCAGATTTTATTTTTAATTTGACTATTCATTCAAAGAATGCATGGGGAGTATTGGATGTGAAGTATTCCATTTTACATGGACACTCTCCATTGGTCCTCTCAGGCACTAGTGGCTATATGAAGACGGTGCTGAATACCTGATATTTATGATCTTGGCAGTCAACTATACATCCTCCCCATTTTATTCTGTGAGTAGTCTTTGTTAAGCACAACTGTTACGTACAGCCTTTTTAAAAATCTCATAGTGGGAATACAGCACTAGAGAGCAGATACAGCGTGTGGGACTTCCAAACTTCTGGTGTTTCAGAACTGCTTAATAAATGTCAGTGAAGCACAGTCTATTGTAAACATACAAAATTGCATTAATGACTATTTATTACTTTTTTCCAATTATTTTGTTGCTAAATGTGTTTCTGCTAGCAAAAAAAGCACATTGGAATGGTATAATATTGCTTCCTTTGTTGATCTGAGACTCGTAAGAGGGTAGATCATTATCAGTCATATTATAAATGTTCATTTCTACTTGTGGTACTCATTTGACTGCCTTTACTGTTCCTGAAGTTTCACCCAGGCTCTGATAAGGTCTCTTAGAGGTGCTGCTAGCACGTTTTCACTGGGCTTTCTTTCTAGATGTGAAATAGATTTTATTTTTATTTATTTATTTATTTATTGCAACATTCTGGTCCAGAGAGAGCTACTGTCTAGCCCTGGCCATCTCTACACTGCAGTGCTCCAAATGGTCCAAATTTTGTGTGTTTAGCAATCCCTGTAGTTCCCAGTGACAGACATTTTTAATTTTTTTTTTCCTTTGGTTGTAACATGGATTGAATTCCCATTCATTATCTTCACAAAAAGTGATGGCTCATTTTTCAAAGTACCAATTGGCAAAAATTTTGTGGATGACTGTTTTTGATGATGATTATTTTTGTCGATGGATTATTTGCTATGCTCTAAAAGAGCTCCCCAGGCTTTGACTCCCGATGTTGTCCAGGCAATTGAGCTGGTATACCATAGCCTGTTTAACTGGTCTCATGAGAGACTGTTTGCCTGCTCACTCACTTAAATTGGTGTTAGTGTAGTGTGTGGAGTGGAAAGACTCCCTTCAGTTAATGCAGTGCGTCCAAGATCAGGGGTTTTACATTTTGTGTGTTTGTTTTTCACATGGTTTCCCTACTTAAAAACTACTGTTGGTGGGTGACTACTGGCATTCTGCTGGATAACTTCAGAAAGCCTTGCAGAATAGATCATGTCACAACATTAGAGATAGAATTGCATCCGGTGTCTGTTGTTGGCTTTTGTTCTGTCAAGGCTAGAAAAATGCTAACTGATCTGATAAGCAGTTAAAACATTATCTAAAACAGGGGCATGAAACGAGCTGGATTTGTACTCAGAGCTCAGTAATGGCAGAAGTGTGCATGATCAGATACTTCTGACCTCTACCAGTGGGCTGTTGGCCCGTCTGCAGCTTGAGTTTTTGCTGTTATCAGCTGTGCTGCCAGGGTTGATGGGAGCCAGCTCTTCTAAGCCATGGCCAGCTTGCTGGGACCAGAGACCGCTGGGCTTCTCAGTGCAGATTTCAAGCAGAATGGCAACTGGCACAACGTTGTTGCTTTGGCACCCTTCAGTCATTCAGGTTCTGTTCTTTATCCCTCTCTTCCCAGTTTTTGTCTTGCCTTGCCAAAGAAATGTGGCACTGGCAGAATCTTCCATTCTGGGCAATTATTTTAGGCACTCTCTGCCAGGAGACCCAGAATTAGGGTTTTTCCTCAAGTTTGTTCCAGAAAAGACTCTGAGAAATGATGAGGCACAAGGATTAGTTGGCTTTGGTGTTGGCATTCCTAAGACCATGTTTATTGGCTCACTTTAGAAACTTAACTTAAACTTAAGACCAGTCCAGCAAAGGATTAGTCTCTCTTGGGACTGCAGTCCCTATTGTATCAATGCATTTAAGTTGCTTCTCTCTGGAGAAGCCAAAAAATATTAGCAGTAGCTTCTTGCAACAGGTTTCTCCAAATGCAAGCTGAATGCGAAGATGAACTTTGGGCATACATTTTTTTCCCCTGAAAGTTATTTTGGTTGGCAAAGTAAATTGAAGCTTTTTGCTTTTGTGATAATTGCCTGCTTAACTATGAGAAATCTAGTTTGATCTGAGGCCCCTGTATGGCCTCCTCTGAGTGACTTCCCAAAAGTGATGGGTTTTTTTTGCCTGGAGTGTATGTTCTCCCTAAACCTCATTTCAGGGATTCAAGCAGAAGTTGTGAATTTTTGTGGAGCCTAATTGGAAGACTGGAATTTGTACTTAAGTTTACATTTAACGTGTTAAAGATATATTCAACAGCAGAAAGAGAAAAAATATGCTACCCCGTTATCTTTAGACTGCCTTAGAGAAAGCAGTGAGTTGTACATTTCTCTGCTTCTCAGTTTGGGTAGGAAACCCAGGGCACTTAATGTCCCAGGCTAGGGTTGCAAATAAGCACTACAGGTTCTCTGGGACGGCTGCTGAGCCTTGGCTCTCAGTTCTCTGATTGACCTTGCAGTAGCTGCTTGAATCCTCTGTCGAAAGTGAGCACAGTGCTGTTGAATATTCTGCACAAGATTGGGGGGCAGTGGGAAGTGGGAGGAGGTGGGGGTGTTCCTGTAAAAGTACTGGTTTAGTAGCTGCACGATTAGGCTTTACTGTCTGTAGTCCCTACTATACCTCTGAAGCACTCGTATGGAATGGATGCTTCAAATTAAGTATGACCTGGTTGTCCAATCCCAATTACCTAAAGAATCCCTCAATTTGCTTAACAATTCCCTCACAGCTATTATGGCTCTGACTGATTGTCCCCAGGACTCTCTTAGGCTTACAGCTAATGTAATTGATTCTTCAGTAGTTGCCTGAAGGGCCATTTGGCTTCAACTGTGGTCCAGAGCCTTTTTTTCTTTCTTTCTTTTTTTTTTTTTAAACTAAGTTAAAAGAATGGTTATTTTTTTAAATGGTTCTAGTTTTGGAGGGTGGGAGTGGAGGAAATCATCTGGACATGGCTTGGAACAGCAGTCCTTGCCAGATGGAGAAGCATTTTCAATGAGCTCTCAGCTGAATTGGCTTTGGGTGGAAAGTCTATGCAGTCTCCAAACTCAAATATGGGTGAATAAGAGCTGAAAAAGAGCTATTGTGAGAGTTTTATTCTGATGTTTTTAGCTCTCTCTTTTTCTTAGTCTAAATGGTATGAATGTGGTTTTTTTTTCCTAGACCTGAATGAATATCAGCCATGATAGATTCCCCATTTCAGTTGTGACAAGACTATAAGTCCTCAAATACTCTCATTCAAAGTGACTGTATACAAGCATTGATTATTAGGTTTTGGAGGAGGTCTTTGGCACAGTAAAGTGTATCATTCTGTCATCATCAAACCTAATCGGGCTAAATCATAAGAATTTGGCTTAGCCCACAGAAGACTGTTTTAGCTAGGCTACATTTGCAAAGGCAGTCATTGAGTCTCATGCTGTTATGTCAAGATCTTACATTCTAAGGTGCAGTCTAAACTTTTTGGACACACACTTTTCACTGGGGAAAAAAGAATAGCTATAGATACAAAATCCCATGGAAAGTGTTAGCCCTTTTTTTGTTTCCCCACCAATCTCACAAAGCCATAACTGAAGTATCTCGTGGACGTAGCAAGATATCAGTTGAAAACAGGTAACAGAAAATATGTTTTACACGGTAAGTGATGAACTTCTGGAACTTGCTGCCAAGGCAGGCTGACAGCATCAGCAGGCTCAGAAAGGGATTAGACAGATTCATGGAAAACAGCTCAATAAACAGACAATAATAAACAGGTCAATAAACAGCTACAAAAAATACCATAGCTTTGAGTCATGAAGGGCACTAACTTCCTACGTATCTAGAACCTTAGAATTAAGGTGTTTAGACTCTACCTTGTGAAGAAAATAAAGAGATGCTCAGAATTTATTTCTAAAGGGTATAAATGGTATTTCTAAGCTTCACAGTTCCTGCTGGTGTGGGTAATGAAAACGCTTCATGGGTTTACACTACTGAGCTAAACCAGTGCCTCCTTCTTTTCTCTTATCTTTGATTGCCCATAGAAGGAACATTGCACTGTGTTTGGGAAACAATAGAGAACAGGTATTTGAACAGTTAAGTATTAGAAGGAGGGAGGAAGAGAAGAAGGTCTGTTTGTACAGGGGTCAAAGTGAAAGATTACCATCAGCTGCTTTTTTACCTGAAATCTGTAAGGGAGTAAATGTTTGTATTCATGAGAGTTCCTAAATGAATGATTCACTAAAAATGTTGAGATCTCTAGAGCTCAGTCGGTCTGTGACAATGCTACATTCTCAAAAATGTCTTCAAGTCCAGAAGTATATTGAAAGCGTGCCTCTAATTGAGACAGTCTAGGACTTTCCTGAGTATCAGAGGACCCCACCACAGTGTTAGTGACATCTGTGCTCAGACACTTCTCTCTCCATTTCCCAGACCCCAACCCCTCCAAGCCCTCCAATAAAGGGGAAAAAAAAGAAGAGAATGCTGGGCAGGGCAGCAGAGTATATGTTGTCTATATCGCTTAATGCGTTTTTAAAAGATGATGTCAACATTAATTACTAAAACGATGTACTTGCCAGCAGAATAATGCACAATATTCACCACCTCACTTCCATGTGTAGCCCATTCATTAATGTCTTTACAAAATGAACCTTGTAAGTAACAATTTGGTCTTGATTCCTGTAAAGTGATTTTGAAAAACAGTGTTCATATTGAAGCAACAGTCTTGCTAGGTGCTCTTCAGTGAAATGCTCAGTGTAGGTTGCTTGTATTCTGGAATGCTATTTTTCCTGCACAAGGTAAGAGAATGCCATCTAAGAGACTGCCCATGCTCCTTTCTCACACAGTGAATGTAGAGATCTTGAGAGGATTTCTTTCTTTCTTTTTTTTTTTTTTAAGGACAGGTCCCTTATCTGTAGGTAGATGAAGTGCTGGAGCAGCTCCCAGTAGATGAGATGGAAGAAATCCCTAAAAAAGAGGGGAAAAAAAGAAGTTGCAATAAGAACAGTAACCTATATTGTAATCTGAAAGATGAGTGTCTCTAGCCATTACTAGCTGTATTTATTTACCAATTACGTTTTCCTCATCTGCTGTTCTTTCTGTACCTGTAGAATGACTCAATACGCCTGAGGTTTCAAGAGCATTGAGCAAACCTGTCTGTTTTCTGATTAAAAACTCGCTTCAGTTTTCTGTTTAGCTAGTGAAAAAGAACTTGTAAGTAATAGTTTATAGCATACCAGTGACCAAAGATGCTCTGTTTTATAGAAACATTAAACTTGATAGAAAGAAAAACATTTCTGATCATCTCACACAAGCAGTGCTGATATTTAACAGTCCTAATTTAAGAAGGTGTTTAAGCTTGTGCTTAGTTTTAGGCAAATTTAGGTGTAAATTATATGCAGAGCGGTAGAGTTGGAGTCAGTGGGTATGTGATGAGGATGGAATAGCAATATTAATGTGGCTATTGTATAGGATAACCAAGTATAATGAATACATTTTTCATTGCAAATATTTATTAAACTGTCTTCTATCCTGTGCATGAAGTCTTCCAAACCAGTTGATCTCTTGATTCGCAGCTTTGAAAGCCCCCTCAAGAGTTCTCAAAGGTGCATGGTCCCAAAAGAGACAATATTATTCAGGATAGATATGCCAACAAACTGCAGTTCCTGGGACATCCTATATGATAACAAGTAAGCCCAGTGATAATGTTGAAAGAGATTGATAAGTAGAAATTGTTATGGAAACATTTTGAGGAAAAGTATATACATATTTTTGATGATGTTCAATGTTAGTTGCTGCAGATAATGAACAACTAACAGTATGGAAAAAAGCATATTTTTATGACCATTTTTACTAAGGGTTTGTATTATAAACTTCTGGGTCTATCTAAGCTTCCTGTATATTTTTCCTTCATTTAGGGAAGATGCAGAGCTGACTGCAGGCTGGGTTATAAAATAAATGTGTTTATGTTCATTTTGCAGGAAGGTTACTGCTCGTTATTATATAATTTGTGATTTGAGTAGACATGGCTACAGCTGAGCAGAAGTATTTAGCACATTTTGTGTGTCGAGCCTGGAAGACTTAGAATTAGCCATACCAGTTTTTTTCTACTGGTATGCACTGGATGCACATTTTGTGATCAGTTCCTTTTTTTCTTCAGAGACGATTCTGTTGAGAGATTTTGTCCCCTCCTGTGGACATGGTGGATTGCATCTGCTCCTTCGTTCTTCTGGAGATGTGTGCTTACCTACAATATGAAGCAGATTAATCAGTCTGAATCCAATCTTAGCTTGCTGTATATAGCAAATCCAAAATAAAGCAATGATTTTCAATTATTAGTTTTAGTCTCTAAAGAAATTAGGAAAATAATTGCCATTAGGAATAATTCCAGTGCATTGTTGTTTTATTACTGATTTTTTTTTTCTGTCTTCCATCAGAGTCCTCTGATCGATTCCTTTCTGTTGCATAGATGTGTCCCAAGATGCACTGAGTTGATGGTGGCAGTACCATTAGAGGAAGAACATTGTCAGTAAAATAATCATGAAGAACTGGAAACTCCTGGGGAGATTTTTTTTTGCCATTTGAATTTTTATTTTTGTTTTCATTCATAAAACCTTACAAAGCCAGTCAGTAGGGTGTAAAGTAGGGCTCCCCGTTCTCCCTGTATTCCATCTTCATGTGTCATTTCTAGTCAGTAGTGCTGTAAAGAAATTTGTTTTGAGTAGGAAAAAGAAGTGCAGAAGTCTTGTTGGAACGAGCAAGAAAAAATCTGGAATAGTGTGTAGTTAAATTGTGTGGCTTATAGTGAAATTCCATGTGGGTGAATTTTATTTTAGTTTTTTCCAAATGTTTTGAGCATTGTAGTTTAGAATCCAGTGTTAACTTTTAGTTCAGACTGTTTTCAGTTACTGGAAAGTAATTTTCCAGGGGAAAAAGGGTTTAACTAGCCTTGATTTTTTGTGTTTAATTTCAAAGAGTGCAATGAAAGATAAAGGCTAAGGGTAAATTAAGTCTTAGCATGTGTATGATATGTGGTTGTCGTTTGCAGCACTATGATCTACAGATCTGTAAATTCAAGTTCTGCCCAGAGATCATACGTGGATGTAAATGGTTGTCAGTAACTCAATATGGGCTTGAACCAAAATTCATTAAGAGTATTGGACTTCCACCAAGTTGGTTTTGTTTTGGGTCCATCATGTAGGCTTTTAAAGCTCTTGCTGTCTTGAAGCCTAGTATCTCTGCGTATCATGGAATCCTGGTCACCTTATGATTATTTTTTATTATTTTTGCCAACCTCTATTCTATTGTATGTTCAATAGGACTTCTATAGCAAAGAGGCCCTAGGGAGAAGTCTTGTAGCTTGTAATGAAAAATTTAACTCAGGTGTTTTAATGAAAATCTGCCAAAAGAAACTGCAGTTTGAAATATCTGATTTTCTGAACCCAGGCAAAAGACCGCAGAACCCAGCAATAAATACTGATCCAACACCCAGACTACCAATTGTCAGCTGCTGTGTCTGTCTCTGTAGTAGTTCCTGCCTCACAGCGCGTGGGAAGCGATATATTAGTTTAGCCCTAATGAAACCAGTGAAATATATCTTCCACTGAAAGCTGTAGTAAGTTTACATCACATTTGCCAAGAGCATGTACACTAAAAATTACTGTGAATCAGTTAACTTGTGCTAACACGTTACTCTGATAAGTTGTTGTGAACCAATTTTCTGATCTTCCGTATCCGTGAATGTTATGCTGAATTTTACTTAACTTTATGTGGTTATATTTGAGATGAGGGAATTCAGTCTCTTGCTGTTTGTTATTAGCTATAAGAGCTCAAATGAGATCAGAGCTCCCTTGTGTTAGCAGTAGTTCAGCCAGGGACTTGGGATGTTATTTCAGTAACTTCATCGTTTTGATTTAAAAACAGAGGGGGAAAAATAGTTGCTGCTGATTAGAAGGGGTTTCGTGATCCAAGCTCGTTCCCAGTTAGTGCAGGTTTTTGAAAACAATCACTTTAAAGCAGATTTTCCCCATTTCTTTCTTTCAAGAGCAATGTGTTATAACTGGTATGTTTGTCGTGAGTTTTGCAACAGAGATCTGAAAGTCTTCTTTGCTACTCTGACACCAGGAGAGTGTTTTAAACATGTTGAAGCAAAGTCAGTATTGTAACAAGAAATGTGAATAATTGTGTGCTTTGAGAGAGAGATGATTTTTTCTTTGCATTTTTACTCTTGGTTAAGAAATTTACTTCTTTATGAAACTAAGTTGTGTAAGAGAAGACTCAAATTAGCAGTGTTGGAAGTAAAGCATGTTTTCCTAATGTGTTTGCAGAACTATTCAGGACCAGCTGAACTTTCTGTGAATATGGCCTTAAGGACAGGAGGACCTTTGGTTTCATTTGCATAAGTTCCAGTTGTCCAGGCCCAGTTTTCAAACCCAGTCAACTTTTGTGAGGCATTTCAAACTTTCTAATTGAATTGACTGAGTGCTCACATTTAGGATGCTTATTTTTTTTACATTTCTTTTTGAAATTATTAGATCTTTTCATATTTTCTGTGAAAGATACTATTGAGCACATGCAAGTATTGATGTGGCAAATACTTGATATTCTAGAGGCTAATAGAGACGCTTTCTTTCAGACTCTTTGGTCAGAAGACCAAAAATTTAAACTTTATCAAAGTAGGGCATCTGATGAGTGTTGTGGGAGGGGGGTTTTAATACAGAAGTGCTGTAATTCCAGAAAATTGGAGAAAAAACACTTTTAGCACAATGAAGTGTGGCTCCCAAGTGAGAATCCTTTTCAATTTATTTTTATTTTTTACTTTGAATTGTGTGGAAAAAGTAGATATTTGAGGCTACAAAAAGGCATATTTCTGAACATTAGCTGGAGATCCCTTCCTCATGGCTGGAAAGGGAGCTGATCAGTCAGTCTGGGTCTCAGCCTGGGGATGGGAATAATTGTAAGAGCACAAGACTGGGAGCTGGGAATTTGTAGCATGCCTTGCATTGTTCCACGTTGCCTTATGCCTTGCCGCAAGGTGCTGGTGAAAATTTATAGAGCGGTGGTTCAGCTTAAGTTACCCATTTGGGAAAGGTTCAACTGTTTATAAATTAAATCACACATGATCAGTTTTGAGAAACCTAGCATTAACAGGCTACCAGTTTCCCAGTCCGATAAATAAGAATAACAGTGGTGACCAAGTGTGCAGGTCAGCAGAGCTATAAGTGTACAGTCTTGAGGACTTAGCTCTCCTTTGAGAATTTCAGACAGAAGCTTCTATTAAAGTGCAAAGTATTGTTATTATCTTTGTCCTTTATACATTTTTAAATAGTACATGATAATCATCTCTGTGAACTCTTAACTATTCATAAAGGTGACTGTCAGTTAGAGGCCTGAACCAGTACTCCAGATCCAAATATTTAAAATGATAGATCATGTTGTAACCTTCTGATAATTATTCATTATCTTATGTAGGAGGAGTTTCCTTGTAAAAGGTAGGCTTTGTAGATGAGTGATAAGTGGGGCATTTAATTGTTCTGTTGGAATAATAACATCCAAGCATGGAAGAGAAACTTTGCCAATTGAAAGTACTCTTGGAGGTCCACCTCTTGGAGGCAGGGAAGATGCAGGGAGGTTGGACTCTTCATCTTCATTCTGCCTGGCGTATCACTGTTGGGTTGTGACAAGGGAGTGTCTCCTTGTGGGGCCCTGTGTTGTCTCAGGTTATGTCCTTTCCACTCCCCTGAAAGAAAGCTCAAGGAGGTATATGAAATTACAGTGAGGTAGAGGAATACTTTCCCAGAAACACAAAAGTTATGAGAATTTAATGCCAGCATAGTTTGTGGCTTGATAGAGCAACTGCCTAGATAGTTTAATATGCATGAAACTCTGAATTGCTAAGGACTTTCCAAACTTTTGCTATTGGATGTCCTTTGGCCACTTTTTCTTTCCTTTGATTTTAACCAGAATTCCCTGGATTTAAAAAGCAGGACTTTCCTATGAAAGCTTTACTCAAAGCTGGCATACATTGATAATTAATATGTGAATTAGGTGTTCAGTTTTGACCTCTTGCTTATCAGCAATGAATTCAAATCCATGTGCTTCTCAGTGGACAGCAGATGAATGCCATCACAAGCACTAAGATCCTCATGTGTAAGGGGCAGAGTGAAGGCGATAAATCTGGGCAGCATCCTTCCTCCTCATCATGGAGAGGCTGTAGGGTCTCTGCACGTTTTCCCAAGGGCTTGCCAATGCGAGAGCATTGCCTGTTGTCACATTCTGGTGTTCAGCAGGCCTTGCCACTCTGGGAAGAGCAGCCTGTACTTACATGCACCAGCAGTCTCGCGTCGTTTCAGAGAATTTCATTCATGCTGATTGAGGGAGATGCTGGACTCTTTCTTTTGGTTTATTTTAGCCTTTTGGTATGCAGAGTATTCTTTGTTAATCTTCCTTATTTATTTAAATGTTAATTGGTTCTTGTTAATTTTGTTTTCTGTGCTGAAAGCCAAGGTCAACAATGAGTCCTTCCATGTTAGCTCTTAGCCTGATTACAAGGTAATATAATGCATCTTGGAAAAAAAAGTAACAAGAAGCTTTCCCTCTGTTTTTAATGTAACCTTTGTGCTAGGTAGAGGTTTGGAGCTTGGAAGAGAGAGAGAAAATGTATGTTCAACGCAAACTGAAGGGTTTTATTGATTGAAAGGGACTGTTAAGTTAAAAGACAGTTGTTGTGAAAGCAAAATATCACTTGACCCCAAAGAGACGGGCAATTGCAGCCCGGGGTAAGGTATAACAACAGCAGTGGTTTGGTATGGGAATGCTAAAATGAGACAGATTTTCCCTTTCCCTGTTTGCATTTCCAACTTTCAAACTGCTCTTTTTGTTACTCTAAGTGCAATCTCTTCTGAGAACTCCCTCGTTTTTGGCTGGAATGGCCATTTTATGACATAAAAGTAACATATTTTTTTTTTCTAAAACAGATTCTGTTCCATGGGGCAAAACAAACAGAGCTATCACAACACTTTAAATAGTAATCAAATATGTTTTTCTATTTGTATTCAAAGAGGTGGAGAGGTAACTTGACAAGATGAAAGAAGGAACCAGATTTGTGTATTCCCCCCTTCCCCCGTAACAGGTATAGAGTTTTAGAAAAGACTTCAAGGCAAAAAGAAAAAAGCATAGAATATACTGTTATGGTGTTATTTTTGTCTTTCATTTTTATGACAACTTATTTGTACTTAAAGGAATCTTTCCAAAGAGTTAAGAAGCATCATTAAATAAAGACTGTGAAATGTGCAATATGGCTTATTTATTTAAATGTTAATTGGTCCAACGAACACTTCTAATTAGCTCTATATTTGCTTAGCAAAAAGTTTTACAAATTCCAATTGTGAAAAGCAGCTATTTTGAGCTGGTAAGCATGTTGCAGAATCAGCTATGATTTTTCTATAGTTCTCAGCCCTTGAAGGCACAATTTAATTTTTCATGTATGCATACTAGCAACGGTAAACACTTGCGAGTGTAAAGAACCTTCTTTAATTAGCTGCACAACAATTAAAGGATTCACAAACTAAATTGAACCCTGTCTCTGTGCTTACTAGCTGAATTCTACCACCTGTCACAACAGCACTTTGTTCAATCTGTTATGCAAAATCATTATAGCAATATAGCTGAGGAAAAAAAAAAGAGAAAACAGCAATTATTTCTTACTTTTCTCTTGAATGGGTTATTTTGGGTTATACTGATGTCAGGTTCATTGAAGCTAACCTTTTGAAATCTGTAACAGCATAATACATATATGGCAGGCTTAGAATAGCTGGAAGAATATTTCGTTTTACCCTTTTTAAGAGCAAGTAAGGCGCATCCTTAAAGTATGGTACTTTCTCTGATCATTTGAAAAGAAAAGCCAACTGTGCTAGCTCCTGCAGCAGCCTGTTATTTTTCTTCATCAGACAAAAAAAAATGACCAACATCTAATAGTACAACACACTCTTTTATTATTAAAGCTTGTAAACCGATGTGAAAAGTAGTTTTAAAAACACCGCTGACTTTTTAAAGTGGGGAAGAGTGGCACTTGTAGCTTCTTGCTTCTGACATTTGTCATTATTCTTTAGCTCTCAAAGGTACGATAGTTGATAAAACAAAAATCTGACTGGGCTCTATTTATTTACTTATGGGCTAACTTTATTTTTCCAGAAGCGGTTGGAGATGATGTTTTATGTCTGTGCAGAAGAGCCCCATTTCTTTCCCATTTCTGATTGCAGCCGTTCTCTCTGGTGGGCATTCAGGGCCGGCCGTACAGGGGCATGGCAAGTCCTCACGGTCCCCATACGATGGGAGTCAGCCCCCTGACTGGGCCTGCAGCACAGCCCGAACCTCGGGCACCATTGAACTGCTTGGTTTCTTGTCGGGGTGGTGGCCCAGCTAGCTGTCCTCCTCAGTCATCTGCCTGTTGATCAAGGAGAGGGAATAGGTGTAAGTCTGAACCCGTTCCCAGCTGCTGCAGGAGGCTGAGTTCTGGGTGGGAGGTGGGACAGGGGTAGGGCACAAGGCCTGTGGCCATGGCTTTGGTTACCTGCCCTCCGCTCCTGGGGAGCCCTCCACCTGCAGGGAGCCTTGCGCTGCATCTCGGAGTGCTGATGCACTTTTCAGATTCCAGTTAGAATTCCCAGTGAGTCCAGCGGTGAGCTCGTTGTGTAACGAGCGTGAGGCTGCGTTTGGCGAGAAGAAGAGCTGTTTATGTTTCTCTTTGTTGTGCCACGACAGCTGACAGGAATGTTCCCATCGCTGCCAGCTTTCATGCAGGAGATGCACAGGTACGTTTTGTGCGTGCACCGCCACAGCTGAGGAGCTGAAAGTTAAGCTGCCTGCTGACAGCTTCCTGAAATCATATCAATAACATATTGTTAGCCCTTGTGATTGAAGCTAAAAGAGGCTGCTGTTGGATAAAGGATACACGATACGGGGATTTCATAAGCGAGAGATATAACTGAATAACTCTGCTCATTCAAAGTACTTACATTTTTTAGAGTAAAATTTTTGTACCATTGTCCTTTTAGAATATTTTTGGAAAATCTGGGAAGAGAACAAAGAAGTCCTTTAGAAAGAGTGGTTTCTTTCTTTTTTTTTTTTTTTTCGTAAAAAAATGTCACTAGGAAAATAAAAGTCAACAACGAAAAGCTGAGCAAGGACTTCATTTTTGCTACTTTAAAATGATAATAATGTTACTTAAAATAGTAATTTAAAAAGAAAGAAGGAAGCCTGAAATTTTGATTAAATATGGCTCGAATTCTGAAGTAATTTTGCAGTTGAAGTGTGAGAAGCCTTGTTTGCTGTATGTCCCCCTCACAGTTTCTCATATCAAATAAGAATAGCTGGTCTATTCTGAAACAGAAAGTAAGAGAGTAAAAAAATCAGATGTAGCATCAATGTATTTATAAGTAGAGGTGCACAGCACAGGCAGTAAGTGCAGCAGGAAAACAAATTTCTGTTCAGGCAGCTGAAGCAGTGCCGATATTGTGTGTGGGAACTCCTGAATGTTCTCAGCGCTGGGGCTGCTGGTGCTCAGTCCCAAATCCTGGGGCTGCTGTCAGTCATGGGAAGGAGCTTGCTCAGGGCTGCACCAGGCCAGCACAGCCTGTTAAGGATATATCACAGCCAGCAGAGACCATCTCCCAGCTGACTTTGCAACCGTAATTGAACTTGCCAGTGTCTGTCATGCTGTGATTGCATTTATCAGACTTCCTTTGTCAGCTTGGTTGCCACTCACCTATCGGCTGTGATAGGTTGTCTTCCTAGTCGTGGGCTCACAACATGGCAATTAACATCAAAATTATTTAAAGGATTTTTGTCCTGCAGATAGCATTGAAATATGTTATTGTATTTTTATAACATTCCTCCTCCCCCGTATTCATCTTTCTGCTCTGTGTCTGCCAAGTTTCCAGTGCCCTTTTTATTAATGATCAAAATGATTGTGCCCAGATAAAACAGGGGTGCCCAAAGCATGCTCAGGGCTAAGCTTGCTGGGATCCTAAGGTCATGCTGCTGTTGCATTGAAGCATACGTACCATCTTACCGCAATCGGTGCTTGCATCTCTGCTTCCTTTGATACTAGCACTGCGTGACCGCACTGTTCCTGTACTTGATCTTGCAGCACAATGGTGGGAGGAAATTCCCTGTTCGTGTATCTGCTCATACCTCACTGGCTTGAACAGTACTGTGAAGATGCAACCCTTTTTTGTGGTCGCTTATCTGTCATCAGATTTACACTTCCTTGGCTTAACCATGGAACAATTACAACTGTTTTGCACCATTGTTTGGGGAAAGAGGCAGCATTATTGTGCTGCAGAACAATCTGTCATAGATAGGTAGAGAGAATTTAAAGAGCAGCAAGGAAAATGCAGGGATATATCTCCAGCTCAATTGCTTTTTGTATAGGTTGTCCTGTTTGGGACTGTTTTTCTGCTCAAGAAGTCATCAGAAAAAAACAATAAAAAAACTAGAATTATTAGAAGAACTGATATTGGAACTACTTTTTCCGTTCTCTGAAATTACATTCTGAAGAACAGCTTGCTTTGTGCATATTTCCTGACCTTGGTTTAGATACAAGTTACAGAATCAGGCTGATGTGTTGTTGTGGTGCTCAGTGACTGCTAGCCGTACCCTTCAAGTCTAAACCACATCTTGGTGTGAAAGCATCCTGCAAGGTGCTAGATGGCTTCCTGAGTTACCAAACCTGTGCTTCTGCCCAGGCCAGTGATCAGTAAAGTTAAATAGCAGCAGTCATCATATATCAGGGAAAGCGTGCACAGACCAGGCCACTGAAGGATAAATGACATTTGTACTTATGATGTTTTATTTTTCTTGATTGGTAATGTATATTTTTTCTGTCCTTACTCTACGCTTGTATTGAGTTTCCTCATCTATTTTGTTCCACTTGATTCTGCAAGGAGTTTGCTCTTTCTGCTTTTTCCGGAGAGCACAAAGCATCCAAGTAACGTTCACTTTCTTTTTCATTCTTCCCCCTGCCTCCCAGCATCTTCACCTTTTTCACTTTTATCTTTCACCCCACTAAACTGAGGTTTTTTCAAAATTTTCATTTTCCTGGAAATTAGTATTAACAATAGCTAATTAAAATCACCTTTATGTAAGAATGACTGTTGGCCCTCTAAGTTACACCTTTTTTTTTTTTTTTTTTGCAACATTGTCCAGGTGTTACAGGGAGAAGGAAAATAAATCAATTGGAATGAGGGAAGAAAGGGTAGAAGGCAGAAAGTAGAGGTAGAAGGGATTAACAGCTGAGAATCTCAGTCATTAGCTACAAAAGTAACCCTACACGATATTTTAACAACAACAAAAAAATTATGCTGACAAATTTGTCATGAGTTAAAAACGACAGTCTTTTCATCACTCGACTACTTTTGATAAAAGAAAGCTATCTGGTATACTGGACTTAGCAATGGCAGTCAAAAGTTCTGCATGCTGTCCCTGGCTGCTCTGTAAAGAATGTGCCATATATTTAAGTCAAGATACATGGTGATCTTTTCCTAAGTGAGATCAGTTAGGAATGCTCATTTCAGTGGTGCTGAAAGCTGGTCCCTTCCTGGCCCGGGGAGCCAGCTGGGTGCACTGGTATTGGCAAATGACTTCTGATTTTTCAAGTGTTTGTATTTACACCATGTTAAGCTGTTGACTGTTTCTGCGTTCAGCAAAGGAACGTATAGAAGGTATCTTCCCTTCCTCACACTGTGTTGCTCACAGCATGCTCAGATGAGCCCATGATGTTTGGAGCATTACAGAGTATGGTGTCAGTTACTGTTTGGGGCAGTGTCGTACTGCTGCAAAACTCTTCCCAGATGTGCACTGTAGCTCTTTTTACTTTCTCTGTATTTAATGATGGAATAGGAGAGATTTTTTTCATGTTGGTTTGTCTTATAAAAAAAAAAAAAAAAAGAAGAAATTTATCTTTTTTGTTATCCTCTTATTCTTTCTTCTCTTTTGTTGCCAGCTCAGTGCCTCTGGAGGTAAAATAAGTGCAGATGTATCATATATGAGTTTTGAGAATATATACATTGTCAGATATGATCCCGTTCATGTCTAAAAGGTTATGTAAAGCTAGAGTATTCATCCTTCCTCTTCCTTTTGTACTTCTGACGAACATTAAACATTTTCTTAGGCATGTACTTTGCGTTGACGTCACCAGAGGTAGGCCATGTGTTCAGTGATGCTTTGTTTTGTCCACTAACTCAATAGAATGCACTTTGGAGCATCCTTAATTGTCCTGCAAACCATTTTGTGATAATGAAACCAAATATGGTGTGGACTTGGCTGACATCTCTGGGATATTATTTGGAATGCCACATATTTCTGATTCAAACATGGATTGGTTAAAGCTTTTTAAAATGTTCTCTCAATTAATTCTATACTTGAGACATCCTTTGCCCTCCTCCCCAAAGCTATCTTGTTCTGTACATAGATAGGGTTGGATACGGGCTCTTTACTTTGACAGAAAATAGGCTAACCTTTTGGTCTTTTAAGTCCTAAAACTACAGTTGAGTGTACAGTGTCTTTCCATGTAACTAGGTCTTTTATTCCACTAGAGAAAATTACTTAATTTGTTAGAGAGCTTTTTTTTTTTTTTTTTAATGCTTTAACTGCAACAGTCTTTACCTAATAGACCTGGGATTGCAGGGAGGTGATTAATGTGAGTTAAAGGATCCCTATGACATAGGACTAAAGGGCAGAATTACTTTGTTGTTGTTGTTGGCAGTCCCACTTGTACAATTTCA
This sequence comes from Lagopus leucura, assembly GCF_019238085.1. NCBI lineage: Eukaryota > Metazoa > Chordata > Aves > Galliformes > Phasianidae > Lagopus > Lagopus leucura. The sequence goes on along the minus strand of NW_024962271.1, from coordinate 8,855,879 downwards.
TTTCTCCCCAAACCAGATTTCCTTTCTTTTACATAGAGTCTAATTGGACGATATGCTTCTTGTTGAAACTCTTGCTATTCAGCAGTAGCCTGTTTCTGCATTTTCATTAGGAATGTATGTCTTTGTCCCTTGAAATCCATCTATTTATTGCAGTGACACCTACTGCTGAGAGAGCTGATCCGCAACAGGATCGGTTGCTGTTAAACTTGGCCAACAAGCAGCTCATGACTCAACCAGCAGATGTTTCTGTGGCTCAGGTCAGGGGGAACTTATGGACTCGCGTTTTTTTCCGTTACTCCTAGCATTAAATGCCAGAAAAGTCAACACTAGGTACAGGCAGATGACCCGACCAGTAGTAGGAGGAACTGAACTGGGGCCCCGAGGATCCGCAGAGACCAAAGCATTAGGCTGTTGAGCCACTGTGCTGGCTCCAGGCCAGTAGTTTCAGACAACTGACTATCTGATTGCATGCCTGGATTTTAGTAACGATTTTACATACTTATTTGATGATTTGTACCCAAGCTTATGCTTCTGACAGGTGCCCTTGTGAACAAAATCTCATGGGCTATCGCATGTGAATATTTCACAATCAATCATACTTTGATCTTTGGGACATATGTGCATTTGACATTATATTTAGTTATGCGCAAAATCTAAGCCTAAGCCTTTGTGAAATGAAAATAAAATCATCTACCCGCATTACAGTTTTGGATTTAAATTGTTTCAAACTATGATTCGAGTTCTGTGGTCTTAACTCTTCTTTCTTCATCTCTCAGTAATCAGCACAGAGGGCCTGATCCTCCTGCCCTCCCCCAGCTGAAACGCACGGCCTTTTATTGAAGCTTGCCTGTGTGAGGAATGCAGGATTAATAGGGTCAGTGTTATGGATATTTTAATATTATATAATGAGCTAGAGAATAACAGATTTCCAGTTTGGCACAACATCCTCAGATGAGAACGGAAGATTCAGAATTCATTTCATACCGTAAAAATGACAAAAATTGAAATAATAAATATGCTTTGCAAAGGCTTCCAGGCATTTTATTATTTTATTTGTACCGTGTGATAGTAGAGTGGATCGTTAAAAGCTTAATTTTAAAGTTTCTTCAATCTAAGGTAGATGCCAGCTAGATTAATTAAAGTGAGTGATCAGATAGGAGCTACAGGAGATTGATCAAATTGGAGAGAGCTTAATCAGTTGTATACATTCCAAATTACATGAAAATAACAAATTTACTTTTAAAAATGCTGTTTCTAAAATAACAGAGGCTTTAGTTTAATGAAGCATTCCTCAAATCAGGCTTCCATTTGAATTTAGGTATTATCTTTACTGTTGTCATCAGGAAAACACTAGGAAAAATAAAAAGAATCAATGCTTATAAGCTAAAAAATAATGATCCCAGATGCGACCAATGCTTGAAAAAAGCAAGGCTTTTTTTTAAGCTACTGAACTTTCAGTACCAATTATTTATCTTTCTCTTCTTCGCATCTGACTTCTTAAGTATATGCAAGTGAAATAGAATAAATAAGAAGGAAAACAGATTTTGCTAAGTCACATGCAAAGTAGCAATAAATCAAACAGCTTGTCTGCATTCTTCTAATCTTTCTATTCTAATCTGTGAGTGAGATTTATAAATGACCTCTTCTCTCCTCTCTGCTAGCCTTCCTAGATTGTGATCACAAGCAGTTCACAGTCCTCCACTCCATGGGTGCTACCAGCTAAAGACTGCTCTGGTGATTCATCTTCTACTGATCAGTTATCGGTCCGAAACGCTGTGCTAGCTAGAAAGTAACTTACAGACGTAACAGGTATTTTAGAAAGCAGCTGTCCTCTTCAGCTTGAACTGCAAGCAGTACAGCCTCAGTAAACAATTTGCTGTCTGTTAATGACTTTTGAAACGTGGAAATCCCTGTGCTAACCCTCCTTTAAAACATAAAAACTGTTGTGGAATGAGTCGGTTCCATTGTTGCTAAAGGAGTACTTTGTTTTGAAATCAATAAGCAGCTTCTTGAGATATCAGCGCTACAAAGCAGCTTCAGTTGTGTTGGGTGCTGTCCTGCTGCCTCCCTGGCAGTGTGGCTGTGAGATGGGTGCTGGCAGGTGGCTGCTCAGCCGCCCGCTTCCAGCTCAGACACCAGGACAGTGGGTGCAGCCCCATCGGGTCAGGTTGGCTTCAGGCTTTGTGCAGATCCTGCCCAACCTGGGCTCACCCCAGGTTTTATTTTAATTCTTAGAAGCTTCATATATGCTTTGCAATAGCAACAAAACCTAAGTGTGGTAGTGGGATTAATAGAAGTAACTGATTACCAGGTTAGCTGTAATAATAGCTAAATAAACACAAATACGTAGGACTTACTACCTGTAGGCTACTTTTCTTTTCTCTTCAGGCATTCTGCAACACTCCAGAAACTGTGTATTTCTCTGATAAAATTACGTGATAACCCAAGGAGCAGGACTCCAACTTAACCAACCAAAAAGAATAATAATTAAAAAAGTGAAGACCGCATTGAGTTCATTGGAGTTACTCTATTTTACTTAAGTAGAAATGAGAATAGAATCTGGCCTAATGTTTATTCCATTTTATCAGTTTGAGTAATGCTGTCCTAGTGGTATTAAATACAGCTGATCTCTCTCCTTCCTTTCCATGCACACGTTTTTGTTAAAATTTAACTATTTACATCTGCGTCTCTTAGTATTGCCTGCAAATCAGTCAAAGAAGAGTAGGTCATCTGTGCTGCTCTTCTGTTTATATATTAATCATCTGGCAAATAAACCACTCAGTATCCTACCCACCTCAGTAATATTTGTGATGTAATTTGTTTGGATGCCCAAATGTCACCAGCGTTGATTGTAAGAGATGAAAAAAATGTACTTGCTCAGCACACCAAGCTCTGGGCTAAAATGTAAGCATGAAATCTCTGGTTTATTTTTGTAATAATGTTTACAGCTGTTTAATGACCCTGAAAGGGTTCAGTAGTCTGGTGTTCTGTATTTCTTAACAGGAGTGTATTATGCTTATAACAGCCTTAGTTACACAGTTTCTGCTACAACAATAAGAATGATATTTTATAAAAATACAGTATATATTCTGAAGTTTCTCCATGATGCGTCTTTCTGAGTTGCTATGAACTGAAATTATCTGTATTGTAGTATTCAGAATTTGTTAGTGGACCACGAGATAGTATAGATATGTACACTTTTCTAGCTGGAAAGATAAATGCCAGGTCTGTATTCTGAGAGCATAAGTAACAGTATGTGTAACTAACTGCTTGGAGGATCGGGGCCAGAGCGAGCTTGTCGTCTAAACACGTGAGCTTGTAAAGCATTACTTTGCTTACTGAACTGTAAATCTTTTAACTAACCTAATCTAAGCCATAATAACAGCACGACAGTGTTTTTGAAATGACTGTTTTCTCTACAGCAGCGAAGAGGGAGATGCTTTAGTGTGTGTCCAGTAGGAACGAACAGGTGTAAATGAGAGCTGAATGTGGTCCATCTGTTTACAAAGATAACAGGTGTGTGGATGCATATATGTGCAGGCGCACAGATATGTGCATGCATATGTTTACATGTGTTTGTAGGCATATATTTATATTTCAACTGTTTTTTATTCTACTTGCCACCTGATTTTTTGTGTTTCCAGCAAAAGGAAGCCAAGCTTTTCACATTACATTAATGTAGTTGTAATGACAGGCATTTCTGATGTCATAACTGGTTTAAAATTCCAGTAATCCATTTGAAATAGTTAAATAAAATCCGTGTGTTCCATTGAAATGGCTGAAGTCAGAACTTTCGTTATTGATCTCGCAGAAAGTAGTCTTGAGGGCAAAAATGTGAGTCAAATCAAAATAACTATTAGCGTCATCAAAGGGACACAAATGTCTCACTGTACCTTAATGCAGGAGATGAGAGCATTTTCATAATGTATGCATCCAGTTGTGAATTTCATCAGCTGAGGACCCTCGTCATAGAAATAGGGAACTGCACACCCTGCACAGAGAAAGGCTGTCCTCTGATTGCTCGTCAGCTTCTTGTTGCAGACTTGTTCCTGCTGCTGCTGGAGCAAAGGGCTTGTTTGGGTTAGGAAGGCCACCCGCGAACAACTGATACCAGCGTGCGCGGTCTTGGGGGAATGTGTTCTTACAAAACACTGCAGATAAATAAAGGTCAAAAATAGACCATATAAATTTCAACTTATTTTGAATTTCTTAACGATCTCAAATTTGATTTGTAGTTGAGTTTGTAAGCGTATATTAACTGCAGAGAACATCCTGCTTCTGTTCGTAGGAGACGACAGAACGTTCTGTGTTTTCCTTTTAAGGGACATCAGAATCAGGAAGAGTGTAGTAGACTATATATTTAAAAGCAGAAGGCTAGAAACTTCAGCATTCAAGAAATACCTCTAAGTGATCCTTAGCTTCTCCTCCTTTATTTTTATTTTATTTTATTTTGCCAAGTAGAGGAATGGGGAAATTACAAGTATTCAGATACTTTCCAGGTTTTCAGTGGAAATAACACTTTATCGCAGGCACAAATGTATTGTGAATAAACTGAATAGACATTATTTGTCCATTTGGGTAATTGTGAGCTTTGAGCAAAAAATTGAGGGAAAATAAAATCATTTTGGGCAAAAATGTTCAGATGTGAAGATTATGTTGTAGTATTGGAGCTTCTTGAAGGTTTGGGTGGTTATGATTCCAAACAGATTGCTAGAGCCAGGCTGCTTTGCGGGGCTTCAGCTTTTATGGTAGTTCATAATCCAGTTTTCCATCTGTCATGACCTTTTCCTGGTCCCCGCAATATGTGGGGAAATAGCATCTAGGCTATCTGCAGGATAGGATGGGTAGGTGGGAGGTGCTGTCAAACTTCACAATATCACTTACAAATTGACGTTTCCAGATTATTTTTTTTCCTCAAATTTGGTGTCTTGGTCTGGGGAGGCAAGAAACCTGGGCACAAGGTTGAGGAGCTGGAGAGAATCTACAGCAGAGGTGGGAACCTTGAGCTGCCTGAAGTAGGAGAGCAGCAGCTAGAGGTTCCATGGGGCCCTTTGTCCCATCTGGGGTAGCCCGTCTGGTCAGAGAAACAGGCAGGGATGGTGGATAAAGAGGGAGAGAATGAAGGGATTTTTTTTTAGAGAAATTAGGCAAATTAAATTGGGTTATCTAATTCATAATTGAATGATTGATGAAGAGGAGTTTATTTCTGTCTTGTGTATGGATAGGAAATGGGGTTTTGGTAGGTTTTGCTGCAAATTGGCTGAAGAATACCAAGAGCCTGACTTATGCAAGAGCTGAATAGATCCCAGAGGCACTAACTGGGAAACACTGGGAGGAGAGATTTCACATGGAAATACTTTACGTAATTATACTGTGCAACAAAACCAGGTAGAAATAGGACAAAGAAGAGATGGTCTGAGTCAGAGGCAGGAGACAGGAGTAGAAGCAGATCAAGCAGATGAGGATGTGAATACATTTTGAGTGAAGATCTCTAGCATTTTGCGATTGCCAATAACTAGATCTTGGTAACTGAATGGCTGATCAGAGTGTGGCACTTAGGGGAGGATATTTCTCATTAAACAGCAGCTTTGCTGACCTTTCTGCATGCTAAGTCTAAAATGAGCAAAATTTCCAGTGCCAAAAGATCAACGTATATTGGTCAGACTCCTCAGAGCTAATTTAAAAACGCTAGTTTTTAAATGAATTTTTTTTCCCAAATTATCCTACATTGTATCTGTGTGTTTTCTAGGCAAGGGAAAGAAAATGTTAGAAAAAGTTATGTTATTTAAAATGTAACTACTGCTGATACTTTAATAAAGTTATATTTGAAGAAGAGCTATAAAATAGCCTAAAATCTCAACCGCAACTCCCCTCCTCAGTCCAAATATTTATAGGTTTGAACTGATGCTTAGGGTTAAAAATCAGAATTAATAATCTCCACTGGGATCCGTCAGCATTTCCAGACTTTGATAGAGCATAAAATGCTGAAATTAACTATCCAAACCTTCCTAAGCATGTAAAAGCACCAGTTCCCATTGAGGTCAAGTGAATAAATGAAATTTAGACTGCATTTTTGAAGCTGTTACATAATAATGGTAATGACAACCTAGAAAGACTTTACCAACCCCTCTTCAGTATATGTCTGCGTCTGTACATGTAAAGTGGATTGAATTCTGGGTGAACTCCTGTGGATCCAGGAGTTGAACTCAATGGTTTCTATGGGTCATCTCCTACTCAGGATAGTCTATGATTCTGTTTTGTTTAACTGGCAAAGAGAGGCAACACTTGCAGTACGTGCAGTCTAGACAAAAAGTGCATTTCAATGTTGTTGGTGGAGATTTTTTATTTAAAGGAATTGAGTAGAGAGAGTTTGAAATGTCAGTCAACTTCAGGCAGTAGTAGACCTACACACTACAGCTCCTTTTGAATGTGCAATTTGGTTTGTTTCAAAAGTTAAGGAAGCTTGCAGAATGTTAAAAGAGTGTGTTTGTATGTACCCAAACAAAGTAAACTTGCATGAGAACCAGTAATTTTATTCATTTACTACGTGGGCTTGAGTGAACTCCTGACTTGACCACGTTTCCCTATCTTTGAAAATCAGACACTTTAAGCCAAACTTAAGTGCAGTTCTATAGCTTATGTGTATAAGCCTTTTACTTTGACATACTCTATCTCATTAATATTTTATAAATATTATTGATGGGTCCTGACACGACACCTGAAAGTGAAGTGTTGAAATCTTCAAAAAATCTGCTTACGTGTCATCAAAATTTTGTGGGTCATGTTCATCCTGAATACACGTGTGAATGTCTCTTTCCCCCTTTTTTCTTGCAAGATCTGCATTGGATCACATGACCTCATTCATCCTGTTGAGAACTAAATAGATCTTCTCTTGGAGACCATCCAAGCTTGTTTAAGGCCCTCATCCTGCAAAGACTTAAGCATGTGTAGAACTTTGCTTTCAGGAGTCATCCTGTGAAGTCCACTGGACTGCTCCCATAGGCACAATCACATACATTTAAGGTATATGCCAGATTTGAGCCTCCAGTTGTCTAGCAAATGACCACTATGAAGCAGCGAGAGGAACAGTGTCCACCTGGAGCATGGAAGGCAGAGTGAATAAGTGCTTTTGGGTAAAGCCCAACAGAAGTTTTCCAGATTAATTATTCAATAACATATAGATTTCAGTAATTTTACTAGTGAGTAATGTGTCATATGACTTCACTGAACAACACAGATCTTAATTATGTTCCAATATAACCTTACAGCTTCATATTTTTTGAGAGTTATTAATGTAAAACTTTTTATTTTAAATAGAATTTTACAGATACATTATTTCTTTGTAGCGTAGAGAAGTGGCAAAGATAGAAGATTATTGTGGACAATTATGCAGACCAGAACTGAGCACTTGTGTTTAACAAACAGCTTTGAATTCTAATTTTCTGCAGTATACATAGTATGGGTACAATTTGTAGTCATTACTGCGTATTAGGAAAGTTATTAAAATTCTTAAACTTGTTGAGGCTTTCCACAACACCTTCCCCAGATTTTAATTGGTTTTATCTAGTTCCATAAGAGAGCTCTTTAAAACAAATCAAAGTGCCTTAAATCATATGTTTTACCCATCGAAGGACAAAGATATTCCTCTATAATCTGGCAAGTTTTCGTAAGAAATGAAATCTGAAGGTTCTCAATGATGAGTTAAGAGACTTGGCAGCAGATAATTTATGTGCCTTTTGATGGGCTCAATTTCAAAATGACAAAATAACAATGTTTTGTAACAGAAGGGTTAAATCTTAATCTCAGAGGTTTACAAAGCTGCTAGTCGCAGTCTCCTTAAAATTTAATATACCTCGTTAATGCTTACTTGCAAACACTGAAGGATTTTTATGATTATAATCATGTGTTACAGCACCTAGTACTGTTTCTAAGCAGCATACTAATCAGCTTAATGAGATATTACTGCACTTTTTGTTGACTAAAGCAAAATCCCTTTTATTGTTCTAAAGCTTGTCCTTTACTTTATTTTTTCCCAAAACATTATCTTGTTTTATTGTACACCAGTAAATATCATACCATCGTTTTTTGTCAAATCATAAAACTATCTTTCTCATTGTAGAATGTGTAATATATAGAATATGGTTAATGGAACTGAAAGTTACAAATGGATTTCTATTTTTGTTGTTGTTGTGGGTTTTTTGCTGGCTTTTCTGAGGGAAATGGGAGAGATGCATAACATTTCTTTCAGTATAGATTTAGAAACGTAAACAGGTGCAATTTCACAGGAAGAAAGACAAGGGAGATGGTAAAAGCCCTCACCCCCTCCATAATAATTAGATTTTGAAATCATAGCATAATTTTAAATAGTAATTAATGTTTGTCAGTAAACATACAAAATGATGAAAGCACATACATGTTCACAATTGCATAGCATAGTTTGCATTTAACACACTTTTTATGGTTTTTACACTAATTCCTTTGCATTATTATGAGTAGGTAAAACAGAAAATGCGAATTGTGTGTCAGTGATTCAATGCTTGTAACTCTTTCACAGTCTGAATCTAAAATATCTTCTGATTTTCAGAGATGGAGGAAGCTAGTTTGTGCCTTGGTGTTTCTTCAGCTGTGCCAGAAGCTGACGCCCATCTCAACAGCACCATACTCAATGGGCAGTATTCAATGAGCCAGAAGCTGCACCAGATCACTTCCCAGCTCAGCCATGCTTTTCCGGAGCTCCAGAACAGGCAGAATCCAGAAGAGAAGGCATCAGCACCACTAGAAGACAAAAGCCACATGTCCATAGCAAACCAACCCATCAGCAGTCAGATGGCCCTGTTAGCAAACCAGCTCAACAGAGAGGTTGACACCAGTTTGAATGGGCGTGTGGATCTGCAGCAGTTCTTAAATGGACAAAACCTAGGGATTATGTCTCAGATGAGCGATATAGAGGATGATGCCAGGAAAAACAGAAAGTACCCGTGTCCCCTCTGTGGAAAGCGCTTTCGATTTAACAGCATCCTGTCGCTGCACATGCGCACTCATACTGGAGAGAAACCGTTTAAGTGTCCATACTGTGATCACAGAGCAGCTCAGAAAGGCAACCTGAAGATACACCTGCGTACTCATAAGCTTGGCAACCTCGGTAAAGGTCGTGGAAGAGTCCGAGAGGAAAACAGACTTTTACATGAGCTGGAGGAGAGAGCGATTCTTCGGGACAAGCAGATGAAGAGCAGCCTCTTGCAGCCACGACCTGATGTGAAAGCACAGCAGCATGCTCAGCCAATGCCTCTCACAAATTGCAACTTGTCTGTGCCAGCTAATCACAACACACCTGATATTTCAAACCCTGTTCCCTCTCCAAAGCCAGTCAGTGTCCAGGAAGAAGTTGTTGCTCAGACAGCTGGGTTCAGATGCACATTTTGCAAAGGCAAGTTTAAAAAGCGTGAAGAGCTGGACAGGCACATAAGGATCCTGCACAAGCCTTACAAGTGCACCCTGTGTGACTTTGCTGCCTCACAGGAAGAGGAGCTGATCAGCCACGTTGAGAAGGCTCACATAACCGCAGAGTCAGCGCAGGGCCAGGGCTCCAATGGGAATGGGGAGCAGTCCACCAATGAGTTCCGCTGCGAGGTGTGTGGCCAAGTGTTCAGCCAAGCCTGGTTCCTAAAAGGCCACATGAGGAAGCACAAGGATTCCTTTGAACACTGCTGTCAGATCTGCGGGCGGCGATTCAAAGAGCCTTGGTTCCTTAAAAATCACATGAAAGTTCACCTGAATAAGTTATCTGTCAAGAACAAATCTCCTAATGATCCCGAAGTACCTGTCTCCATCAGCAGTATGTCCCAGGAAGCTCATGCAAACTTGTATTCAAGATACCTGTCCTGTTTGCAGAGTGGGTTTCTTCCTCCTGACAAAGCGAGCTTAAGTGAACAAAATCAAATCTATAACAAAGGAGACATGCCCATGAAAGAGAAGGAAGTCTTGGGAAAGCTCCTTTCACCCATTTCTGGCATTGGCCACAGTATTGCTGAAGGGGATAAACACTCTTTATTGGGCTGTCTCAATCTGGTGCCTCCTCTGAAATCCAGCTGTATAGAAAGGTTACAAGCTGCCGCCAAAGCAGCGGAGATGGATCCAGTAAACAGCTATCAGGCCTGGCAGCTTATGGCAAGGGGAATGGCCATGGAACATGGCTTTTTGTCTAAAGAGCAGCAGATACAGCGCAGCCATGAAGACACTTTGGCAAATGCTGGAGTTATGTTTGATAAGGAGAAGCGGGAGTATGTGTTAGTAGGAGCAGATGGCTCTAAGCAGAAAATGCCTGCTGATTTGGTTCACAGCACTAAAATGGGCAATCAGAGAGACTTGCCAAACAAACTAGACCCTTTAGAAGGCAGTAGAGATTTTTTGTCACATGGTATGAACCAGGGACTCGATTACAACTTACAAAGTCATGGAAACGTGAAAGAAAAGCCAACTGAATGCCCGGATTGCGGGAGGGTTTTTAGAACGTACCACCAAGTGGTTGTGCACTCCAGGGTCCACAAAAGAGACAGGAAAGGAGAAGATGAAATAATCCAAGGGAGTCTTGATGAGCGTCGTGGATCTGGCAGCGATCAAGAGTCGCAGTCTGTCAGCAGGTCGACGACCCCAGGCTCCTCTAACATTACTGAAGAAAGCGGAGTAGGTGGGGGTCTCTCACAGACGGGGAGTGCCCAGGAGGACAGTCCACACCCTTCCTCGCCCTCCTCTTCAGGTATGATGACTTCTCCTTCCCTCTCTGCACTGAAAACGTAGTAGCTCTATTTGAAATCACAGCAGCAAAGTTGTTTATGCATTCTCTGGTTAGGTCGTTTTCTAATGGTCCACAGAGACGCGGTGTTATACGCCAGAACATCTGTGTTTGGGTTCCCTCAATGCCTTTGAGGTTAATTCTTGGCTCACCCTCTCACCCCTCCAAGGGCAGGTTTCCTAGTCTTTCAGCTGCCGTTTCAGCCATGCCACCGGCAGCAGCATATAGGGTCTGTACGTGCACCAAGTGGGAATGTCACAGCAAGGGCCTCTTCCCCCACATTTTGGAGGACTTTTTGTTTTCCTCTTCTGTTCATGGTGTCTCTCTTGCAGACCTTTCCCTTCCCACCACGTAAAAGGTGGAAGATAAATGCCTTCTTTCAGATCTTGGTCAGAGAAGTATGACTAATGAGGAGTGTGTTAGCTGACTTCTCTGATTTTCCTGATTCCCACAGTCGTATCACTTGCTTAGTTGAAATATTTGCTTGCACCTGGCTACCGGATTGATTAAGAGGAGATTCAGGAAATACAAAGCACTAACTTTTTGACAATCTTTTAACTTATGTGCGCATTTTAACACGTATGAAACCTTCTGCATAATTTGCATCTGATT
>NW_024962271.1:8816975-8839475 GCF_019238085.1 Lagopus leucura | reverse complement strand
CAAGTAATTTGGTCTATTGGTGCTAACATTTGATCATAAAAACAGTTTTTTTAGTTGCTGAGATAAAACCACAAGTCAGTGTTTTGTGTTTGGCCCTTAGATTGCAGTCTGTGTGTATGTTTCTAGGTAAATAGGATTGTAACTGATGATATGATATATTTATTATTAAGACAGCTCTCAGCTGTATTGAAGAGATGATTGCTTTCATTTAGAAATTAAACAAGAAATTTAGAGATTCAGTGTAGACAAGAGCCCACATGGGAACTTCCTCTAAACTTTCCAGTTCTTCTGTTTCACTGATCTCTCACATATCGAGACCATAATGTATTTTTGTTGTGTTTCAGTCTCATTTCTGTATTGCTTCTTGGGGTGTGTCAAGGTCATTCTCATGGAGTATAGGAACACCACTGTTCCTATACAGGAACAGGATCTAAGATAGAGCAGGGAGACCTAAAATTTAGGCTCCTCTGTGTCTCCTTCCCTGCAAGCCTGGCACTCATCTGAGTACCTGAATTCAACTGGTTTTCCTGAGCCTTCCTTCACCATCTAGCATCACGTACCAGGGTGGACTAGTAGCCCATGAGTTCTGTATGGAGTTCTGTGTGTCTCGGATATATTGTCTTCTAGAGGACAGAGGAACCTGAGTTGTGATCCTGTGATCCAGGTGTGTACCCACATCAGCTGGCAACACTGATGTGCAGTTTAAAAAGTCTTTGATAACACTGCTCCCAGTGGTGGACCATCCCTTCCCTCTTGTCTGTAGCAAACCTAGCCTTGAGCTTGGGCTTCTTCCCTGGCATTGGCCTGATGTAGTTGGTTGGCCCAACTTAATGCTCTTCTTCCTTCTTTCAGAGCTCCTAGTGGTACTTGCAAAGATCTGATTGCATAAGCTAGCTGCAGTTTGAATAGTCTCACAATGTACTAGACAACTACTTTGGGGTCTAGATAAAACCCAGAGGTCTGGCTGCAAATTCAGAGGCCGTTGCATAAGTGTGTATTATCAAAAGTGTGGGGGAAGACGAGGGGGAAGGAAACATTAGGCAGAGGTCCAAGAATTGGCTGAAATACCAGTATGGCATTTTCTGTTTGTGTGCTGCTATCACATGGTGTGGAGTGTGACATTCTTAAGAGCTCAGTCACATGCAGCCTAAATTCCTGAAGAACCAAAATGCCTGAGATAGTGCAGGCCCACCTGAGGGACAACGCCAGCCTTGGGACTTCTCATTGTCCCCACAGTGGAATAGCTGTAGTTGGGGCCTCTTTTAAATGCTAAACTAGAGAGCTGGAAGCAGAAGTAAGGAAGGGACTGCTGGGCCACATCTGAGTGTTTGAGGTCATTTCTGATGCCTAGAGTAACATGGATAGTGCAGTGCTAGTGCTGGGTGTCACCCTAGTTATAACATTTATAAAGTGTGGTGGTAACGACCAGCTATGTTTACAACGTGCTTGTAAGGACAGCTGTAGTTAGGATGTATATGATCGTACTTCTGTCAGTTATGACTCCTGCTCATCCCTGTCTTCTGTACTAGCTGTGTTTTCCCCTTGTATCATTTTAGGTTTCTCCTTCATTAAATTTCTTACAAATGCTTTACCACATATATCATAGGCTAATGTGTACTCAACACCAAGGTAGGGGTGTAGTCTGTTTATCAAACTGCATGATTTTCTCTTTGAATGACCTACCAAAACTATTCAGAGGGGGACAAAAACAAATCTGAAAACGCTTCCTGGAATGTCTTGAGCATCCCTGTTAAGTGCTTCATGCTTTCCTGGGAGATTTATGGAATACTGTCTGTGGTCTAACTGAGACCAAAAGATGATTCAAAGATTTCTATGAACTAAAGAAAACCAACAGCTATTTTACATCATTTGAAAAAAAATCAAGGAAAGAACAGAACATTTTTTGATTTTGATAATTAATTGGAAATTGAGGGACATGTGACAATTTTGTATATATTAAGAAGAAAAATGACAGAAGTGGAAATTGGCTGTTATTGTTCTTTCCTGTATTCCAGTGCCCTTATCTTAATTGTGTGGACATGGATATCTAATTTTATTTGTCTGCATATATCTTTGATCAAGCAGATATCTGCTGTGATATCTTTTTCATGTTACTCTGTCACTCACAAAATAGGCAGAGTTCTGAAGGGGAGGAGTTTGTTTATCAAGTATTCTATTATTTTATAATTTTTATCACGTTCTTAAAATAATTATGGAGTTAGTAAAGTGAAGAACGTTAAGTTAACGTGCAGCCGCATTTACCGCACTGTGGTATCAGGGTCACCACAGTTATTTCCTATTCTGTGCAGAAATAATATTGTGGCTGCTCAGATGCTAGCATCTAGTAACTTTGTGTGTCAACTCTGTGATGATGACCACTACAGTACAGTTACAATCAACTTTGCAAGAGGGATAAGGAATAAGACTGGAAATTAGTGAAAGGGACAAGCAGTAGCAGAGGACAAGCACAGAGCATTTCATAACGCAGCATTCTGACTTTCTCATTTAAGCCTTATTGTTTAACATACTGATACTTAGCCACGAAAAGGCAAACTCGCTTAATTCAGTGATACCAAAAGGACAGGAGGACCTGACTTGGGCATCTTGATAGCACTGCGTTGGCTGTGAGTTGCAGCCAGAAGAAAGGTCTGAAATTTCAACCATTGTACAAGAGAATCCAGTTTGTTTACTCTCTATCAGAATGTCCAAATAGTACTTTTTAAGTTAAAGCTTGGCACAGCAAATTTGTCTGTATTGAAGAGAATGTCTGATGGAGGCTTTCAGCACCTTTCTTGCTCTACTCTTAATTCTTCTAATCACTAACAGTTTTGGTACCTGCCTGAATATGGGAGAGAAATTGAAGCCAGTGAGGCTGCTGAAATGACACCAAGGAGTAGTCGCCATTTCTTTTGCACTGAAAGAACTGTGAAAAGATGTGAAACAATGTTTGCAGCAGCCAGAGCTGAAGAACTCACAGCTGTGGATACAATTGCTGCTCGTAAGTTCCCAGGCATTCTCCTCCTGGCTCCCTGATGTTGAATAGCAATTTTTTTTTTTTTTTTCAAACATATCCTAAGGCAAGAAAAGATGCACAGTGTTGACCCTGGTGCAGGTTCTCAAGCATATTGAGAAGAGTGATGATTAATGTCAGCATTAGGCATGCTGCGGATACCTTTTTTTATATGCAGCAACACTGTAGTGATCTCATCAACTATCTGAACATTCAGCAAGTCCAAAATCAAACGCTTGTGTGTCAGATATACACAGCTGTATTTGTACTGTTGCTCTATCTAAAGAACATGCCAATTGCTTTACTTAGAGTGAGTTGAGAGAGAGCCTCATTACTAAGAGCATGTATGGCATTATCAATGAAAAACATTGTTCTTCTCCTCAGTGGTTTTAGTGTCCTCAGTTTTCCTTTTATAGGAGCCCATGCTAATGTATCTTCAAACAATATAGGGCCTGATTCGGTACTCCCATGCAGACTGTGTCATCATTTACACCTCTGCACAGTGTGTGGGAAATGAAGACATTAGAATAGTAACACTTTGGATTGTGTACATTGTTTTGCAGAAATATAAATGTTTGTGCAAGACCGTGGAGAATCTGGGTGTGTAAGGCAGTGTTTTAATTTATTTCTCCCCAAAAATGTGGGAAATGACCTCTCATCAGACAAATTTGAGCAGAACTGAATATATCAAAGTAATTTCTTGCAGTGAAAGAAGGATGTCCAAGCTATACTTTCACATACCATAATTAGAAAGTGAGTGCATCCTTGTCCTGTGATGTTGTCTTACTGTGCGCTTAGCTAGTTTCTGCCTTGATTGGCATGAAGTTCCTACAGTTTCTGTTGATTGATTATACACTTTTGTATTTTTTTCTTTCTGATGTGTATTTAAAAAGCACTGCTGGCTTGAATTTAGCTTGATGAGGCTGGTAGGCCTAGAAAAGATGGCATGTATTTTTTTCCAAGTTAAATCCTCAACATGCTACACTGCTGTGCTTGGTCAACAGCTGGGTTTTCACAGCGTTAGTCACAATTTCAAAAGATTCCTTGGCCGAAGAAAACACCAGACATTAAGTAGTGGAGGGCTTTTTTAAATTTTAGAGTAAATTTGGGCAAGCACAAAGGCAGCATTTCAAAACCGTGTTTTCATTGTGGGTGACTTTGTTCAAGGAAAGGTCCAGAGGAGTTATACTAAAATAGAAAATGAAAGTTATTGTATTAAGAATAAATATAGAAAAGGTCAGCGAAAGAAAAAAAAGGTTTGAACTGTTTAGCAGAGATAATTTCAGGCACTGGGTTCCATTCAGTTGTTTTCAAAACAGTCCCAGACGAGTAGGTAATATAATAGGAAGGATGTGGAATTCATCAGATGAATTTAAAATAATTCAGTAAATTCTTGAATGGAAATAATAAAAACTTCAACCACTTTTAGGTGATCATTGAATGTCATTTCTTCGTGTAATAGACAGAAAACAGCTTCTTTAGTTAGGTTTTTTTTTTTGTTTTTTTTTTTTTTTTTTTTTTTTTTTTTCATGTTTAATCAAATGAATAAAGCTGGTTAATTTCTGCACCTGTAAAACCCTACTGAAAATCAGAGACTTAGAGGAAATAGGTTGCAACTGTACAAACCTTAAAGGCAAAACATTTTTATTTTCAAAATACCACCAGAAAATGAGTATCCTTCTAGTGTGACTACTGCATAGAAACACTGTGGGACAGGTGAAATCTGTCTCTAAGGGATAATTTGAAAATCAGTTGACATTTACACTGTGGAATGATGAGTAAGCTGTTGAGCATCTAATAGTTGTTACATGTTTCATTTAAACCTTTTATTTTGCTGTATGGTTAATAGTTCTTTTTATTTTTTTTAATGGTAGAAATGGAGGAAATAGCTGTGAAGTAAGAACAGAATCATCTGCTGTTCTAATACCACTTCACATCATCTTTTGAAGTATATATATTAGAAGGGCATAAGTGTGAACTAGGAGTGTTCTAGGTTTGTGGTTGGTATTTTGTCAGTCTGGCCCTGTCTCACACTACTGATCGAACTCAGTAGGCTTTCAATACTGAGCTAACCAGGTTTGTCTGCCTTTGACAGTGCCGACAACAGTAATGTCACTTCTCTTAAAAACATGCTGAAGTGTATGCCAGGAAAGAGGCACTGCCCTTCAGACTGATAGGAAAACTGTCCATTGTGGCATTCAAAAAGAGTGTGCACAGGAGTCGCATTAGAAACAGCTTTTGCTGTCACAAATGTTGCATCTACTATTTTCTTAAGCTCTTACCATTTAAAGATCATTCTGCTGGTAAGCTGAATGCAGCCTACGCGTGGGGAGAGAGAGGTAAAAATAGATGACCTACCCTGAAGTATATAACCCTAAGGTCTTCCTTTTGATTATCTGTGTCTGGATGGGGGAACAAAATTCAGAACTTCCCTTGAGACAAGTAACATGCAATATTTACTGGCATGTTTTCTTCCCTTTCAAATATTCTGCAGATTGTACAGACAAAAGACAGATTAGGCTTTGCATCAGATTTACTTGAGCTCTACCTCCTTGTTTTGGACTCCAGCTTGCATTTTACACTTCTGTCTGAAGTTGTGAAGAATTAAGCTTGTGTGTGCACTCTTTGTACATAACAGGCTTTCCCAAGTGACTATTTAGCACTATTAAAAAACAAAACGAAGACTGGCAATAAGGTTCTAGTAAATGTAAATGGATTCTATTTAGAAATGGCCCATGGCATCTCTGTGTAATGACCATCTTTTTGCTGCTTATAGAGTGTTGGTGGCATTAGCAAATTAAAAACTACACAGATTTTCAGAGATTTGGACCTGATTTGCATTTACAGTACAGATGTTTTGCGCTGCACCAGCAATGAGGTGGACTTACAGTATATGAAGAAATACATTGCAAGCATACTTCAAGCTTTCCTAGTGCTGCATGATGTATAACACCAAGTTCTGGAATATCAGTGCCATCTACGTTGTTTTAGTCAGTTACATCAGGTGTGCACAGTGACTTGGAGCCAATCGTGAGAGTAGTGATAATTCCTTTGTGATCTTTTACTGCTCTGTTTTACTGGTACATTTTCAGAGATATTTCCTTCCTCATTGTCCTAATGTGTTTTTTAAATCATCATCTGAGTTTTTATTTTTTATCAGTAGAAATAGAATCAGTGTCTCTGTTCCTAATATTTGACTGTGTTGTTTTCTAAAAACACCCAAGTTTCCATGCCCCTTTAAATTTCCTTCAGTAGTTCTTTGCCTCTAAACAATCTTTCATTACCAAGTTGTTTATCTGAGAAGAAAGTGAGACTGTCTCTTTGTATTGCTGAATAACATCACTCTTTTTCTCAAGAAGTCATTACACACTGACATCATATTGTTCTTCATTAGATGATCTGTTGCCTGAAAGTATCTTGGTGACACTGGACTTGAAAGCAACAAGAGTACAAGTGCTAGGATGCCTGGAGAGCAGAGACTGGCAATACCTTGCTCAAGCAAATATCCGAGATAATTTTAAAAAGGCATTAGCAAATACAAACCACCCCCACAGAGGTAATTTTCACCTCAGAATTTTTGCTTGTTTCTCAGTCCAGCCCAGACTTCAGCCATCACTGTTACAATGCTGGAAGCCAAGTCCTACCTAGCAACGATAGCCACGTACAGTAATTTAAACTTAAAGAAAAATAACACAGCTGCTGGGAGAGTAGTGTCCAGAGATTTCTAGGTGCTTTTCAAGAATGGAAGGGTGGTTTCTGTCTTGAAAATGTATGTGTGGGCATAGAAAAGACCTTCACTGTTCACAAAAACCACAATTAGTGCTGCACTGTAATTGCTGTTCCCTGGCTAGCAGGAAACCTTATATACTCAACAGATATTCTTTATGTTTGTGTATACACTTGCAATATCGTTGTGAAATTTGTGCCAGTATTTCTCTGATGTGTGCTGTTTGACAACTCAGAATTTCAAAATTCACCCTCCTTTGCAGGATGCATAGCTCTGGTGATAACTTTTACTATGGAGACTTGGACAAGAGCAGTCTTTAAAGTCTTTGTAAAAGTTTGACCATGCAAATTAAAATAGAACTTTTCTTGAATGTACTGTAATAATCTCTTTAATTGTACTGCTCTGTGAAATAGTCCAAGCATGCACTTATTTAGCATAGAAGAGAGGAAGAAGAACACAGACCTCCAAAGAGGCT
This sequence comes from Lagopus leucura, assembly GCF_019238085.1. Lineage (NCBI taxonomy): Eukaryota > Metazoa > Chordata > Aves > Galliformes > Phasianidae > Lagopus > Lagopus leucura. The sequence goes on along the minus strand of NW_024962271.1, from coordinate 8,832,263 downwards.
GAGAAAATTCTCCATATACTCTCCAAACCTAAAGCCTCTAAGAGAAAATTGAAAACACTGTGCTTGCCATACTTCAGTCCACAAATGGTGTCTCTTCACCAGAGCAGATCTAAAATGGCTGCTATCTCATACACAACTTCATGATAACAGGAGTTCATAAGACATGGGGGGGGGTTGTTTTTTGTTTGTTTGTTTTCAGATTATTTATTTATTTATTTTACTTATAGTAAAACCACAGTGAAAGAGGCAAAATACATTCCCTTCAGAAGCCTAGTGGGGATGGTGGAGGTGAAGGCAGAGCAAGAGCTGTGTGACCCAGAGCAGTGTTCACAGTCTTCCTCCTTCATTCAGCCTGTTTTAACTGTTGCTTCAGCCTCCTTCTGATCACCAGCTGTAGTTGACAAACTTCCAAATGAGCCATGCCTGTGGCGTCTAAAAGAACTGCTTGTATTGAAGGTAATATTAGGCAAAGTTCCTACAGCCGTTACCCTTTCCAAGTACTTTTTGAATTACGTAAAGCCAGAGCCACATGACTCGTTAATTCTGCTCAGATTACCAGCAAAGGCTCTGCCAGCCATGGTGGTGCAGAGAAATTCCAGCTTGGGAATCCCTGGTACACAATAATCAAACATAGAGCTCGAACGGGTAATGCTCTGTTTGCAGATCCTATTGGATAACTACTGAAGTTGCATGGGTGAAATAGATAAAGTTGGGAAGTCTGCAGTAGAAGTGTTTGCCTTTATACTTATTTACTCACTGTTGTTGCCTTTGTACAATAATATCTTTTCCCTCAAGGCCTTTGAAAAATTCGATCACAAAATAGAAAAAGAGTATGTTTGTTCTGGGTAAAATTTGGAAGCATTGTTCTGATGACACCTGTAAAACATAATTATAACTCCCATAGCTGTTTCCTCACATACTTAGAGAGGAAAATTCTTTCCCTCTAATCTCAGGTGCATACCTGTGGAAGGCTTAGATTCCTTCAAGCAGTATCAAAGTAATGATAACAGTGTGCAGCTGCTGACTGTCTTTTCCTTGTTGTTACTCACCCAGCTGTTTAGAGGAGAAGAAAAAGAGAGAGAATATCTCTAATCAGCCATATGGCGCAAAGTTTTATTTGCCATAGTAAGTTAAAACACTTGTTATTGGTCAGCATCTTGAATGCAAATGTTGACATAGCTCTTCAGGAGTACCAGCTACAGTGGGAAAGAAAATCAGAGATCTTTAATTCACATTATTCAGTATTACGTACAGAAATACCTGTTTCTATCTCAGTGGAGTTTCCTTGACTGGAGTTTGCCTTAGCCAGAGGACCACATGAGCGTGGAACGCAGATCTCAGCCTCTGCTTTCAGTGCTAAAAGGTAAATTAAGAACTGTTGAGGTAGCAGTTTAGCTTTCTACAGTGTAGATTCAGTTTGCTTGCATTGTACATTACACAAATTAGTATTCTGGATCAGACCACTGGGCCATGAAATCCAGTATGTGTCTTTAGGAAATATCGATAAATGCTTTTAATGCATACAGACAGTAGTTCTTTTGGTTAGAAGAATTTGATTTTGCTCTGTTTTTAATTGAAAAAGCAGTCTACAGTTAAGTATGAAAAACAGGTTTTTTTCTAAAAAAAAGCACCTTCTCAAGTGAAGGTGAACGTTAGAGGAGGATTTAGGGGGATCTTCACTTTGAGAGTTCAGCAGGTCCTTTTTTTAAATTTCTGCTATTTCTTGTATGCAGGTGACTGGAACTCATTTGATTATTGACATATGGGCTTCAAACATCCCATTTGTGAAAGTCGTGATTTTAATGGTATGTAGAAGTTAGGCACGCATCCGTGTATTTGGCACCTGGAGCATGGCTTTAGGGGGCTTAAAGCTGAGGGAGATTGTAACCCCATTTATATTGCTTATCCCAGTATTACAAGAACACCTGATGTATTTCCAAAATATTTTAGAATACAGATACGTTTTTTTCCCCTTTGTAATATGCTTAAAAACAGAAATAAAGAATAATACCACATTCTTTTCAGTATCTCTAATATCTCTAATGCATAGATCTCAAAAAAATAAAAATAAAAATAAAAAAAAGAAAAAAGCAAAAAAGCTCTCTTACCCGATTTCCTGCCTAATTGATCATGGCACTATTTATGTTCTGTATATTTGTTTATGCTAAATACCGTTAAGCTGGAGATATTAAGCTACCAGCTATTGAAGACAGTTTTTCTACCAGTCTTGTACTGGTTGGTAGGATGGGTGTTTCTGATGACACTGTGTTGAAGTACTGCTTTGCAAGGATACTAAGATGGGATAGAAAGCACTGTGGTTGGTAAACCAGAATGGTACTTCTGATTGAGGCCATAAAAAATCACTATATACTAATGTTATTTAAAAAATATTTGAAAATCTATTTAAAAAATAGAAATACTAAATTTTTCATTTAGTTAATGACTATGGATCATATAATCCAGATGAGTGTAGGTCTCCTCTTTTATAAAGACCTTTTTCTGTGATACTTCATGTCCTTCACATTGTACTTAATAATGTACTGTAGGGGAACTGCTGAGTCACAGCCTGAATCACTGATTGAGCACCTGGGGAAAGGACCGGGTCAGCCCTGGGAGCACAGGTGAAGGCAATTCAGCTGTGTGACTGGAAGGGTTGGAGCCTGGCTGCACCTCTCTTAGACCTCATTTAAGGGCTGACTGCCACTGAAAGAAAGGTCTCTTGCTGGAGATTCCTCCTCTGTGGAGTCTTTCTGTGAACGTAGATCTTCAGATACAGGTGAGCATTCCTTCCCTGTTTGGTTCTTTTCCCATTTTCATCATGATAATCTTTCCAGCTGTAACGCCAACTGTAACAAAGAAATGCAAGAAATGTTTGCTTGGATAAGGATCTTGTTTTCTAAGAATAGCTACTTAAGTGGTTTTGTACTGTCTCACAGATTTGTAATTTCACGTAGTGAGGTGTTATCTCTTAAAAAGTAAGACTTGACCCATATCATCAGTACAGCAGTTGTTACCTTTTAGAAGCACTGTAAACACACTATTGTGAGAGGATTCTTAGAAAGGAAAAAAAGATGAGCAAATACTTTTCCAGGGAATACGACTGGTTTTTTCATCTGATGGTCCATTCTTCTGTTCTCACAAATTCTGTTGCTGTTACTTGAAATGGTTTGGCAAATATAATAGACTTAGTGTGATGACTCTGTTGTGAAGTCACATCCAGAATATGGTAGTGTGCAATTACCACTCTCCAGTGCTTGTGCTTTATCTTGGTACCAACTGAAATTAAGAATAAGAATATTCCTTCCTTAGCTCACCAATATGTTTTTAAGAAGTATGAATGTAAAAATAATATGGCTGTAATTTGCTCATCTAAATTTCATATTAGGCCTTTTTCTCCCACAGTTACTTCATTAGGAATTATTTTGTTTTGGAAACAGATATTGCTTTTATTTATATATTTATATATATTTTATTTTATATTTTATAATATATTTTATTTATTTTATTTATATATTTATATATATATATATATATATATATATAAATGTTCCTCTTCTGAGAAAATTACTGTGCAGTTGGGAGCATTTCATACGTGCATTTTCTCAGAAAACAAAAGAAAATCACTTGTAGAAGAGATGCCTAAAATGTGGAACACAAAAAGCTGTACTTCATTTCTACATCATCTTTTCAGTACTTATCTGAAGTATTTGGTTATGTGTGTGCAGGTTCTGGATCCGTGCATGCCTCTGTGGCAGAACCTAGCTTTCTGTCTTCCTAACCTAAGATTCCTGCTTTGTCAGTTACAGTGTGGTTATTTTTTCCTTTAGTAAGTAAGCAAAAGCATAAAGGGTTGGAAAAAAATCAGAAAACGTTTTTGCCCTATTCCTTATTTTCTCAGGAATAACAGCTCTAGGGGATGTATGTTCTGTTGTAAATGACTACCGTGCATATGATGAGAATACAGTAAATAAAATGATATTATTATGGGCGTAAATAATGCAGTGGTGAAAAGACTAAGAAAACAATGAGGTAGGTGAAGTTATATAACTTATCTGAAGTTGGTAGTATTTGCCAGTATTTCTGGCATTTCTGAGTTCTCTGTGCTCTGTGAATGGGTCTTCTGTATACCTTTGTCAGGCAGATGTGCCTACAGCCCTTGCCCAAGCACCTCATGATGCTCTTAATTACTTCTGTGTCTTGACTGATTTTTAAGATCATGGAGATAATCTCAAACAACTGGCTTAGTGTTTTAACTTTCAAACAAAATTTCAGTTTTTGTTTTTGTTTCGAGCTTTAGATGCTGAGTAGCTTAAACTTTACTCTGATGTACGTGTATACGTTGCTGTGTTGGCCTTGTCTTTCGAACCCGTAACCAGAGTTAACACAGTTTAAGATCTGGTCAGCCTTAGTTACCTAAATGTTTCTATTTCTGAGATGCTCAGAGTCTTTGGTCACACACTCCACGTTTAATGCAATTTAATTGATGACTACCGTTGCCAGAATTAACTGAATATATAAAAAAGTGAAAATTTTTTATTTCGCATTGTCAGAAATGAAATTGCATTCTGCCTGTTGTCTGTGTTGCTAACATTCTTTTTTTTCAGTATCAAAGGAAGCATGGTTCCTGTTTCTCTCATTGTTCGTGTTTTCAGTTTAAAATCTGGGAAGGTTTTTAACTTCCCCTTAGAACATTTTCTTAGATCTTGTATTGTTTACAGGCAGTAGTATGGGATACCTAGCAATCACCCAACACCTTGCAAGGCCTGAAGATATGATCTGTATGTTTCCAGTTGACTCTGCATGATGTCAGAGCTTCCTAATGTCCTGATCAGATGTGTTAGTTGGAATGCATAGTTCTTCTTAGGCTTTCCTTCCAAAATCATATTGTATCTGATGAAAGCTCCACTGGGAACTCTTTAGTTCCAATGAGAAACTAAATTTTTTCTGGTGTATCATCTTCTGATATCCTAAGGATCCGAAGGTGCTCTAGGGCCAGGAGGTACTTACTGCTAATGGGTTGTTGTTATGCTGTCATGTCCTGAAGTTATCCTACTGATATTCCCTAGCTACCATTTTCATTTGCAGTGGATTGAATAACTCATTTAAAATAGTCAGTATTTTTCTTTCTTGTTTTGTTGTTTCAGTTATTTCTTTCTTTTAGTACTGAAGAAGGATTTCAGACTGGAAGCTGTTGTTTGTAGCCTTTTATTTATTTCCACAGCCAATGCAGTGCATTTTCCACATGACATGAAGCTAGTGCATTCTTAAAGCTGCCAACCAGCTCTTGAGTGGTAGTAGCTGTCTTTTCCAACCACATAAAATCACCTTCTAATCATGAATCTTTAAGTGGAAGACTCTTTATTATATTAACAGTTCTTGCTATCTCATTTGGATGGAACTGGGTTATAGGGCAAATCTTTACTTGTACTTTCATCTTGTAGTGAGTTGCTATTGTCTAACTTAGTGAAGCTTATGTTGAAGATTGCTATCCTTGTTTTGTCTCCCAACTGAAATCTCTTGATTCATGATAGTTTTTTATTTCCTTTTAAATATATTTTGTCCTAACTCTTCTAGTAAAAGGAACATCTACTGAGAAGCTAGTCACTTACATGTCTGATAGCCAGGAGCTGTTGGGCAGGAAGTATTTCAAGATAGTTATTCTTGGAGAAGCATTAGCTAATGCAGTGATTAAATTTTAGGCTTTATGAATAACTACAATAGGTCTTAACAAATGTAGTTAATTTCTCAAATGCTAGAATACCTGTACAGAATGAGCCATTAGAGATGGGTGCGTCTTTACTCTACTGAAAAAGACTGGGTCAAGTACTTTGCTGTCACCGCTTTTAGAGCGTGATGGCAGGGGGAAGCTTTTCTGACTCTCTTGGGTGGTATGGATTCACAAACTTTAAATGTTTCTGTGCACACATGAGCCTTTGCAGATGATGTCCACTTCTCATCAGAGTACTGCACGCTTCCTTGTTCCTGATGGAGTCTATGCCTCTCTTGTCTTTAGATGTCTTCTGCAGAGTTGTGCAGAGTTCTGCTGTGTTTTATTACGGAGTGGATAGATGATATTTATATGAACTTGTTTGCAACTATTCTTAAATTAAAAAATATTTAATTAGTATCATTTGACCAGCTTTTTTTTTTTTTTTTTTTCCTAATGAGTAAACAACTAGTTTTTATCCAATTATTTTTTGTTGATAAATCTCAAAAGAAATGAGAAAAGGTAAAATGCTAATTCCATTAGATAAATTGCAAAACTGAGGCAGGAAAGACAAAGAATTTGCCTGAGGTCATTCAGTATTACAGTGGAAGAGTTAGTGGAGCATCTCCCATGTTTCAGCCCAGTGATTTATATGCTAGCCCATATTGAGTTTCTGTAGTTGAATTCTGTGGTTCTTTTTTTAGAAATTTGCAGATTTTTCTACAGCCAGCATTCATCATGAGTAGATCCAAAGTAAAAGTACTATTGTATCAGTCATCAAATAAGTTGATAACTATATTTGCATTAGTCTTCTTGAACTGGATGAGACCATTTTCTTCTGTCACATAACACAAAAGTTGAGAACATTAAAATAGATGCAATTAAAATAGAAATTAGTATGATTTTTTTAAGAAGGCAGCTTTAATAATTAATGGCTGCTAAACTATGGTGGCTGAAGCCATTAGTTGTTCACCTTACACAATTCACAGAATATCTTAGAACTGTTTTTCTTATATATGCCAACTGATGAATAACCAAAAACTATGTCTCAGGTAGCTAGAATGCTGAAGTTTCCATTAATTAAAGGACAGACATTTTATATATGATATGCTGCACTTTGGAGAGGCCTCTAACAATTTTGGTAGTCAAACAGGCAGTTGGAGTGCAATTTCCTAATACCACCTGTAGATCATTTGCTCTTCTAGCCATCCACAGTATCAGAAAATACTTTGACAAAATACTATTTCATAGGATCCCTGCCAGGTGGTTGACTGATAGCACATTAACATGAATAAATTTGATCATCTCATAAGATCGAGAAGAAACTGGATTGTAGAGATAAAATCAGTTGCTAATTGGCAGGATAGATTTATTTAGTCACTGAGCAAAGAGAACCTCCATGGAAGACTATGATGTCTGATGCTGCTTGGGTGGCCTTCCAGCCATAAGCATGACAGAATTCAATATTTATTCCAATTTACCTTTTAATTTCAATTATCTGGGAACTTTTCTGATTTCCATTCTGGAAACTTAGGGAACTTGTTTCTTCTTTTCGTAGCCTGAAAGGAACTGCATTGTAATCAAAGCTGTAATTTCCTATTAAAGTCTGTATCTGATTTTCTCCAAAGTTATGCCGTATTTTATTAAATGAAAATAGTGGGTAACATCAAACTATGTCTCAGCCCATAGCAGTGTTTTAATCAGGGCTTTAAAAATCCAAGAAATTGTTATATTTGAGAATTTGTACTTGGAAAATGAAACATAATACCAAGTAGTAATGAAGGTCCAACCCAATCAACCTCACTGAAGTCATCAACCCAGTGACTAATGGCACTCCTGAATTCACAGAGCCTGATTAAATTTGCAAACTATTCTTTTAATGACCTTATGCAAGCAGTTGGCAGTTCTGCGCAGTTGAGGTAAATATGCATGTTTCAAAAAGGAGATACACGTTGATATTTTAAAAAGCACAGTCAAACGTGTTAAATAGTAGCGTGTATGTGCCCGTGTACAGGGAACAGTTCTCAAGAGTTCATACATTATTTCTAGGGGATATTGGGTGAACAAATTCCAGAACTTTGGGAGACTATCCTCTAAACGGAAAGAACATCACTAACGTTATTTACTTGGGTATCTATAGTTCACCTTGCATTTTGTGAGCCTTAAAATGATTCTTATTGTGGGGGCCCTTTAATTTGGAAGATACCACTCACATGGATTTAAAACACTGGGGTCCTAATTTCTGGCATTACTCTCTCTCCTCGGAGCCTGCTGCTGGATTGAAATCTGTTGTTTGGTGCCATACCGTTCCTGCTGGGTTATCAAGTTGTGATGGTGATTCATATCTAAAATTATGCTCCTATTTCTTTGTTTTAAATCACACTTAAAACTATGAATAAAGCCACTTCAGATTTTCTTATATGTTTCACTTCAGTTGAAGCAAAACATCTTTTTTGCTGCCAGAACATTGTAGAGATTTAAACTGGCATAGTTCCTTTGAAATCAACAGCCATTGCATTGTACCAGAGATCTGGATTGGGGCCTTGGTTTCACAAATTTGACAAATTTAAAAATAAAAAGAGATGAGAAAAGAATGATAGACATAAAAGGTTTATGAGAAATAAAGTAGGAGTATATCTCAGCTAAAAAGGTGTATGTCAGTGGAGCCAACTACAGCAGTCAAAAGAAATAAACAAGACAAAGCAAGAATTCCATAACTTGATGTGTTTGCTTGGAAGACAGTACTTGGAGCAGTTCTGCTGCTGCTGTAAAGTGGCATAAGAATAAGACTAGTGGGGATTTGTTGTTTGTACCTGTAGAGAATCTTGTCTCTGTTATTTAAAATAATGGTTGTCTTACATTCTTCTGTATATTTAAATAAGCAACCCACTTATGAATTAGAAAGCTCTCGGTGTGTTTCCATAAAATCATGCCGACGACAGCAAAGGTTACTGTTGAATCCAGGCATTTTTGGATTGTGAAACTTTTCCTGCTTGCATTTCTAACGTAATTTGCTATGGTTATATTTTAAGTGCCAGCCATAGGAAAAAAATAATACAATTATTTATTCTCTCTTGTGGGTCAGCCACCACTTAGGTGTTTATGGAAGAATTGATATATGTAATGGCTAGAGGGGTTTGGTATAGGGGGTAGATTTGAATCACAAAAATGATTGTTATTTTACATAGGAGAAAGTCTTTTTTGTACCTTTTTCACATGAAAAAGATAAAATCCTGTGTAAATAATGTGTTTTTTCTGTAATGAATGTTCCTTTCATTCTGCGTTTCTGTATGATATTGGAAATTGTGTTTTTATTAGAAGAAGCACTGGATGGAAGCCAAAATTTTTCTTTTAACTTGATATTTTGGGCTCTGATCTTTGTTAAAACTACAATGGCATGTATCTAGTACAGTCAGAGGTCATTTCTATAGCTACTACCATTTCCTATCATTTCTGGGGAATGTTTGTTTTCAAAACAAAGAATTGGGTTAAAGCTTAAGTATCGTATTGCAGAACATATTTCAAACTGAAATTAAGAATGCTAAAACCTTTCCTTTAAAGGTCAGATGATATTTATTATTATTATAAAAATGATCTGTGATTTATGAATTTAACTTCTCGTAAACCTCCTTTGTAACAGAATATGCAGTCAGAAGCTTAACATTACATTGTTTTCCTTTGACAACGTATCCACGAGACCACTGCAGCTGTTCCTTTACTCACAATAGCAGATTAATTAACACAATCATATGCTGTTGGCTCCTACTCAATGAGTAGGTCTGCAGTGGGATAGATAGGTAAATCCTTTAAATGTGTATGAGATAAAGGATATACTATAGTAGTTTCATAACTAGCCAGTTTTGCTTCTGACTAGTCAGCCCTATCAGCAATGGTTCACTGACTACAGAAGCTGTGAGCTTACATTTCAAAGGCAGCCACACCTATTACAGAGCAATAATGCCTGAATCATTGCAAAACCCAAAAATGTAAAAGCACAGGAACGTTCAGAAATCACCACTTTTTGCTAAAATAGCAGGCAATCCGCTTCAAGTGTTTTGAGTTCGAGTAACCAGAGAGAAGAAAAAAAGGGTCATTTTTGTTGGTTGCTTTATTTTTTCCTTCATTTGAACTTCAGGTATGGCTTTCCTTAAAAATCTTAATCTGGTCTTTATGCACCTTTTGCCCACTGTGTATTAGAAATACTTGTAAGCAGCATCCATGGCATCAGTTTTAAGCACCGAAAGAATTTTTCATCCATTTCTCTCTGTGTGCTAATGAACATGTGAGCAGCTAAATCTCCTTTTCCTTAAACAAACAGTCATCAACAGCATGTAAGTATTTATTTGGCAACTTCAGCTGACATTTTAGTGATGCTAAACCCACTGTTACCAGCATATAACTTTTCATTTTTCTTCATTTCTTCCTTTTTGACTTAAAAAAGAAATATACTCTTTTGAGGAAAGATGTTTGCAGCAAGTTTAAGGGAATTTCTTTCAGACTTTCCATTAACATCCAGAAGGAAAAATAATTGTATGCTTTGTTGCATCATTTACACAAAATCTGAGAAAATTGCGAAGTACTGCATTAAAATTGTCTCAATTTAGGGACAAAGAAAACTCGTTGTGAGACCTCTCTTCTGGAGAGGCTCTCCCTAATTTAATTTCCTTGAGATTCTGTTGTCCATGTTTTATTGCTGTTGAAGTTAGGTGCTTTTATATATTCTGTGCTTTATGTAATGGTATAAATATGCATTTTGATCGTTTAGGAAAAAAAAAAAAAAAAAAAAAAAAAAAAAATAAAAATAAAAAACGAGGAACATGATTGATTTTGATGGGGGCTTTGCTTGCATAGGAACAGCAGCATCATACCCACAAATAACAGAGAGTGAAATTCAGATTTCTTTTGTGCAGCACATTATTTGAAAAATTAACATGCTAATGACACCCAGCCTTATATATCTGAGAGGTTTTTTTGATAACTAATGCCATTTCTTTTTGAAAGGGTGGAACAGAGCTGTTGAGCTGTCTCCAGTTCAGTCATAAATGGTAGCAGGAAGATTTCTGTGGAGATGAGTTGTATAGATTATTTCCTTAACTTCTCCAAAGTACTTCTCCTTGATGCCCTGTGTTCAAAGCAGAACGTGCTCAGGTATTTCATTGTTAGTTTCCTGTCAAAAATAATTGCAGGAAGAGTTTCTGCTTCAGCAGAAGTGCTTGCATCGTGTTGCAGATCCATCCCCTGCAGAGACGATGTCTGCAGCATGTTCTCCATGAGACTTACTGAGAAGTCCACATAAAACTGAATGCCTGCAAAACAAATAGTACTTCTTAGGTGACTAGGAGCAGGCAGCGCTGTTTGGCTGTCAGTTGTCTTTTAGGTCAAGATTTTGCATGACAGCTGTGGAACAAATGTCTGCTTTGTGATTAACTTCATGACCTTACTGTAGTTAGTTATCAAATTGTAGATGATGGAGCCCAGTGGGCCTTGAAAAGATGGAGGAGGTGCAGCAAATCGATGAATATGTTTAACAGTGTTACTCAACAGGCGTTTGAGTACTTCACACCAGTATTAATCATAGATTTATAGTACATTTCCCAATTTTTATGTATATGTATGTAGGTTGCTCTGAAAGTAATGCCTCCCATTTATTGCCATGAAAGCTACAACAGATAAAAGGAGCACAGTAATACTCTTACCACACTGTTGGATCTAGAGTAATGTCATGAATTCTGATCAGAAAAAGAAGAGCCATCACGTAACATAGTGTCAGTGCTGGGAACTGCCCTCTGGTATGTTGTGATTTATGGAATGGTTCCCTTTCCTGTGGATTGAGCCTCTAATATGAGACACAGGTGCTACGCGAGGCTTTTTTAAGCATGGTGAGGAATGTTTGACCACTGTCAGACTGAAGACTGTACAATGCCTTTCTCAGCAGAGAATTGTCCTTAATTCGATTTGTGTAATTGCATTCTTTAAGCCAAATTTGTGCGTGCAGTTTCATACAATTTCATACCATTTTCCTTGCTCTGTTTTTAAGCTGTCTCTTGTTTCAGGTTCTTTTATATAATTTTTGCTTTCTGTCCCAGTGACAGGTAAGGAGGTACCTGTGTAAACGTTCCTACTACAACCTCTGTTGGACAATGCACTGTGTTGAGATAATATTTGTTGTAAAAATTCAAACACTTTTTAAGCCCTTTGTGGAATTTATCTGAAGAACTCAGAATCTACCTGACTTCTGTCCTCCCAACCCAAATTTAGTATCTGAAGACCTTTCCCCTTTTGTTAGGTTGTCCTTGCCCTGCTTATATTTAATGCATTTAAGGATCTCTCTGAACTTACGTTAATTTTGCAGAAGTTGAAATGAAATATTCATAAATGTCCTTCCTTAGTTCTGTGATGCAGCAGCAGCTTTGTTGTTGTTGTTGTTGGGACTATTCATCAATGTGGAATACTACTGGCAATAGATGGAACTTCCTGGCATTCCTTCAGGCTCTGGGGTTTGCTACATGAGGATTCCTTGAGAAGTATTTTGGAACAAAGAGGTGCTTGATAAGAGAAAGCAAGTGGGCAACTTAGAAATTGGAGTCACGCGGTTTTCCATCAGTTTGTACCTGCACAACATACTGTGAATTTATTTTAAATTAAGATGTTTATTTGAGTCAAGTCCACTCTGCAATTATAAATATTTAATTCAGTGTAACTTTGCAAGGGTGTTGCAACATACATTTCTTAGAACTTGGTGTATGTGGAGTGACACAGAAATATTGATGTGTGTGATAGCTTCTGCCTGTGGTGTTTGTCTTTTAGTTTGCCAGTTCAGCTGTGCTGAAATGAGTTGTACGTGTGCCTTTAAATATTTAGGTTTACTGTAGACTACTTCAAGGATGTTGTTGATGCTAATGGGGTGGATAAGATTGGGAGTACGTGAAATGAGTTTGTTTCTTCCAGAAACTTTTCTGTGTGCCTAGGCAAGTAATTTTGGCTTTATATGTTCCAGCTTCTCCTGTTTGAAAACACCGATGAGCTTTGTTGAATGCGTTGAGATCTGTGGATAAAAATTTGTGCGCTTGGTGGTGTTGCAGTGGTTTGTGGTGTGAGTTCAGTGAAACGGAGCTGAGCCTCGCTCCTCTGCTTTTTAATATTTAAGTAGGATAGTCTTTTTTGAACTATATTTAATAATATTGTCTGAGTTTGTGGCAGATGAAGTAGTTCACACTTTATCATCAGTTATCCAAACTTCAATTAACAGTAAATTTGTGTTGGGAATGATGTATGTTTTGTATGGTACTTTTTTCTTATGAATGGTAATCAGAACACTGAGTGTGTAAACTTTTCAGGATTCTTATTGGCCTTTGGATAAGGAAATGTAAGCTTTTTCATTTTGCTGACCTAGAGCATTTGTAATATGCTCTCATATTGAAACAAGGGGATTTTTATTCAGTCGTGAATTACGGAACTTGGTCAAAAATATATTCAGAAGTCCCCAGAAATACTACCAAAAATAACATAATATCCATAGTTGGCAAAATTCTCCATTTTCTTCAAATACTGAATGTGATGCCCAGACCTGGAAGGTACGTCATGCAAAAACATATGTTTTTTGACATGTACTTTTACAGGAGATTTTGAAGATGACTACGGAGTTATTGAATCATCAATGGAAAACTATTAGATTCCCACAAAGAAAATGATTAGTATCTGGTGGTGACCTTTATTATAAATTTGCATTTTATATCATGACATTTTTAAGATGCGGTACAGACTTGACCAGTTTACAGTCTATTCCTCACCACACCAGAAGAGTGTTTGCTGTAATTGATATCTTGAAAAGTAAACTTTTATTTTCTTAATACTATTTTTCCTGAAAAATAAATATGAAAGTTGTTTCTAAAAATGCCCCCAAATTATTAAAGTGTAGATTGGTAGCAATTCATTTGAGTCTAGTTTCAGTAATTGAGGTTGCTCCAGCTTGCTCTAGCTTGATAATGAATTTGTGCATGAAAAGCTGTCTTTCTTTTTGGGTAATGTTAGCTGTCTTAATGTTAAGTTTTAATATAATCTGTTGCTTCTCTCAGATTCTGATGTGCTTCTATCCTTAGATTGTCATAGCTTTAGCAGCGTTATCACTGTAAAATATAGTAGAGAATCACTGTAAAATATAGTAGGGAATTGCTGTAAAAATTTCTGGAACATGGTCTGCTTTTACGATTGGATGGGGTTGCCATTGACATCAGTGCTTAAAAGGCCAAACTGAGAAGATGGCATTTACTGACACAGAGGAACATTTTGCCTTTTTTCGTGATGTGTTATTAGTGAGGCATGCCTTGTACATGTTTCCCCAAGGAGGCCAAAATTTCCTCATGCTACTTCCACTCCCAGCTTCTGCTTTCTGGAAATCCCACTGTGTTCAGCCCAGGGACTCCTTAACAACTGTTGAAGCATGTAAGTTTCCCAAAACCAAATCCTTGTTTTGCTGAGCTCTAAGCAAAAACAGAACTTAAACATTCTGCTGGGCAGCGACTTGAACGTGAGAAGCTTCATCCAGTTGTCAGTGTTAAAAAAAAAAAATAATAATAATAATTAAAAAAATTGTTCCATTCCTGAGAAATGGAGTGGCACTGAGTATGTGAGCTTTGACACCTTTGTAGTAAAGAACTGGTGTAGATAAAAACTTTGAAGTAGAAGAATTTTTCATGCTCGTTGGCCTAGATTGTAAAGGAGATATACCTGGTGATCGTCCTGAATGTACCTACAAGAAGTATCCCACCAGCCCTGCAAGAGGAAGAGCTGGCTGGGCAACTCATCTTAGGCTTGTTCTTCATTTATGGAAAGCAGGGCTTCAGCATCAGCTAGAAATTTTACTTCATAAAAAATTTTCTTGTGCCGTGCTATTTTAATACATAGCTTTATTTTAAGGAGATTGTCATTGCAGAAGAGTCATTTTGGGCTAGATGGTTTGGCATTCTTACGTTAGTATTTCTGTCTTGCTGTGTGAACAGCAAACTGTTTGATGTACCAAATGAAAAACAATGTTTGCATCCAACACTTACAGAGTGCTGCAGAGGTGAACAGCTTAGCTCTGTGGCTCGATGTGTGTACAGGGCATGTTCTAGAAGGGTGTCACTCAGGTTTCTTAATGGGCTTTGATAGGTTGTTTGTAGCTTAATATACAAATGAATTTGATTAAAGACCTCAATGAAAGAACCTGCATTCAAGTTTGGATTTGAGGTTGTGGTCTACTAAAATGGAAGCAGGGCCCTTAAATTAACACCAAGAAATGTTTGACTATGTTCTGAGTTTGTGATTGTTTTCCATGCATACAGTCTGTGAATTAAACAATGAATAAGCTGCTCCCTTTGTCATAATTGTCAATGACAAAGTTTTTATTTGACTGTACTATTACCAATATAATCATAGTCTGTGGCATCTTTTGCTGAGTGGTATGCAGATCTGATTCGGAAACAGTTGGATGATGAAGGACTGCCTTTGCTCCTCCAGTTCCAATTCCTAACCCAGCAAAGATTCGATGGGGCCCCAGGTTGTGAAGGAGCCATGCACGGAGCAGTGAGGCTACGTGTGTG
>NW_024962271.1:8769475-8811975 GCF_019238085.1 Lagopus leucura | reverse complement strand
TGGGGTTCTGTCACACTTTGGCTGGCACTGTCTTTCAGCTCTGTGTTACAACTTTATTGGTGTCAAATACTCAAAGAGATAACAGCCCTTTGTTATCTGGAGAAATTACTGTTGTTGAAGAAAGAGTAGTACAAATAAAAATTGAGAGAATATCTCCAAAGGTTTACTCAGGAGGGTTCTTTGTGCAGTCTGTGGCAGGTCAGTGCTCACACTGAAAATAATGGATTTTTCAAACCAGGCCAATTTAACTGTTTTAAAAATTTTTGTCACAACAGTGAACTTCTAACTCAGGCATCAGAGGGAAATGTGGAAAGGTACTTCTGAGGGGTTCTCTCCAACATTAAGCAAAGATATCACCTCTAGAGATTTCTTTTCCTCAGTATTATCACATCGTTGGTTTGACCATAGTAAACAGTAGCTCTTATGAGTACTTGCATCAAACTTGTGTAGTTAGAAAATTCTTCAATGTAATTTTACTAAACTTCTGTCTGTTTTAAAATAGAGAGAGGCTTATTGCAGGCTGGTGAAAATCTCTTTTGAGAGGAAGCTTTGGGTTTTTTTTTTTTTTTTTTTTGCTTCTGTTGGTGTGCAGGTAGATTCCCCATGCTGACATGTTGATCCCTTGGGTGCTTCAGCCCTGTCCCTGATGTGCTCTGTCCCTGTGGGAAGGCTTATTTTGACATTCCTCCCTCAAATGAGAGTGCCCACCAAAACTCCTGTGGCAGCTTGTGATGTTGACAGTCCATTACTATTGTCTGACCTTATGTAACTGGTTGTCTACCATCAGATATTTTAAACATTTTTTGTCCAGCAACTTCTGCGGATAGGTGAAAAAGTATACGTGCAACCTGCTGTGTATCATTCTGCTTTGACTGGTCTTGAGTGACATCACTGTCATAGAATATTTTCAGTGATGCTTAATAGTATAAAGTATTCTCATCCAGGAAACTTGCAAAGTATTATGGCAATAATGATAATTGTATGGAGAATCGCTATGTTTGGTTTCAGCTATTGTAATAGCTGTGGTTAAAATGTTGCTGGTTTGGATCTCAGTTGTAATTCAAAAGTTGCAGTTATCATAGGTGGATTACATCTGTATCTTTTCAAATAGATGGCAAAATATATTTCCATACTATTTTTTCCCTAAGGAAAAAAATGAGATGGCAGAGTGGAGATGCAAGTAACATTGCAACATTTAGTTGTCAAGCTATGAATGGAAATTGCCATCATAGAGACTGGATGTTTATACTAAAAATATATATACGTGTATGTGGTGAAAGTGTATACAAGAAAGGATTCTCTTACAAATCCAATGTCTTAGCAGATGAGAGTGATTCAACATAACTAAAGCAAATATTGATTGAAAAGAACCCTGGAATATAGAGTATGAAATAGTTTGTGTTTTTGTGAACAGCACGTGCTTCAGCAGCGCACCAGCTATTTTCTTTCAGCAGTTCTTTTCTGGAATGCCATCTCCCGTAGTCTACAGCACCCACCATTGTCCTGTCTGGTATCTGAGCTGCGTTTTGTAAGTTGCATCCTCCCATCACTGTTGATTTTAAATACATAATGTTACTCCCTGATTATTATCATTTGGCTGCATTTTTATGATAAAACTTATTGTAATAGCAGTATAGAGTTACTGACTGTGAAGCAGTGACAGTGTTCAGTTCTTCACCCTTTATTAAAACTATTTCAGCATATATCAGCAAGCTCCACTGCCCAGTAGTCAAGAGAATCCTGCTTTTGCGACAGATACCTATGACTCCCACGAGCAGGCACATATCTGTAGCAAAACATCACATATCTGTAGCCAGAAAAGGGCCAGTACTAGTGCAGTACTTGAAATTATTTCAGTTTCATTTGATCACTTTCACCTTTTCTCAACCCCACATGTTACTTTTTTAGGTTGGACAATCTCACTGTAGACAGCTTTCAAATGTTAGCGGTTGCAAGCCAGTTTGTTATGTACCAAATTCTGCACAGCCTTGCCAGCCTATTGGAGTGACTCCCACTAGTACCATCCTGAAAAGGCATGGAAACATGTGTCTCCACAAATGCAGTGGCCTGCATTCTCAGAGTTTAAATTAGTCTGTTGATTGAGATGGTATTTATTGCATAATGGCTTAATTTAAGCTAGCAGTTGGCCAAAATGAAAATCTTAAGTCCATCTGAATTGTTCAATAGGAGTTTGTGTCTACATTTCTGTACTTATCTTCATGCTTTTGTTTATATTTTGCCAGATTTAGAGGTTTATTTTGTGCATTAAATTCATAGGCAGCTTTGTCACAGTCACACGCACACACAGACCAGTGCTTTGGAAGTTTCACTTGCAACTATCAGTTTTATTATCTGTACAGAGCACTTACTGGATCTGTTCAATGTTTTCATCTTACATGCTGCAGGTAATTTTACTTCAGAAAAGTGAAAAAATGGCAAAAACCTGCTCCTTCTCCATATGCTACAGATATTTCTAGTATATATTTGTGAACTCCTCTCTCTTCCAAATGTGACCTGTGTCTGTAATCCTTTCTCTCTAACAAATGCATTTTAAGTTACAAGTGTGCCCACTTCGAAAGATGTGATATTGCTGAGTCATTTTCTCTAAGTCAGCTTCTTTTAAGGGTTATGTTCCCCTGTTCTCTTGCTCTGTAAAGATCTTCTTTCTTGCACATCTTACCTTTCTGAGGTAAGGTCATTTTCTGACAGCCTTTTATGTCCTATAAGCATCCAGCTGGTAATTCAGTGTTGGTGAACAGTTACATGATGGTTACAAGAACGATCAGTGATTCAGAAGATAGAAATCGTAGTAAAGCCATTTTCAGTAAAGGGAATCAAGCACTCAGCAAAATGGAGACTAAAGGATTGTGTTTCATTAGGAAGACTTTCTGTATCTGCTGCTGCTTTGGGTCTAATGGGAGAATGGTAACATTTCCATGAATCTGAAAAAGGAAGTTTCACTGCAGCCTCATTTTTTTTCTTGCTGTTTGCCTAGAGATTCAAGAAGTTCTTTTGAACCTTTTGGTGCTAAAGGCTAAGTAGAAGAATTGGCTCTATTCACTTTGTTCATTCTAGCTGCTTTTTGTTAGGAATTTTGGTTTACAGAAACCAAGCATTTATTTAAGATAGTTCTGTACATGTCTGACTCTCTCCAAGAGCATCAGTCAGTACCAAATGCACTCATCTGATTGCAGTTATTTCTTCTGGCATGGATTTAATTGTATCATTATCCACAGTATTTTTCAGCCAAATATGTTTCCCATACTTTACCATAGGCTTATTAATATACGCAGCTAACATCCACACGGTGGTCAGAATATTTCCAGAACGTTTTCCTGTATTTCTGTTTTCCAAGATGGCCAATATCTAAGCCTGGCCCTTATAGGCATGGCAGAGGAGCTCATGAGAACATTTTGGCTGAATACCTGGCGATGTTCATGAGGTAAGGGAGCAGTGGCTGTTCTGCTGTTAACTGAGAGAGAGACTAATTCCAGGGCAAGGAAGCTTTCAAAATCAAATGAGCATCACATTGCTGAATGTGTCTAATCTAAAAGGAGGAAAAAAAAAGAAAAAAATGTAGTCTCTCTGCAGTGTAGGAGTGAAGCAAATGAATATGGCCTTGAATACACTTTTTAATTTTTCAGCACTGTATTTTGCCAACTTTAGTTCACTTTGTTGACTATTCAGTCAGACCATTTTTAAATTAAAAAGGAATACATGGTTGAATTATTTATTAAACAAAAGGTGCTTCTGTGCATGCAGACTACCTGTTTTTTGAATTTCTTTTACCATTGCCGTTTGTGGAAATAGAATTTGAGAAAGTACATTGCTAATAAGCAAAGGAATGGAATAACTCTCCTTCTCCTAAAATATGTCTTTCTCTGTCTCTGAGGCAGCTAATAAACGAAATTGTGTCTGACTAGTCACAGAAAGAAACGCTAGATCTTCATTCAGATTTGCAATTTTGACCTTGTTGTTTCCTCAGTCTGGCAGGCTTCATATAGACAAAGGGTTATTAATTTTGGGTAGAAATATAAATGTGGATGAACCATAAACAGGTGGAAGGAAGCAAGCAGAAAACTTTGTTCCTTGTTAATGGGCAGCATGTCCCACTGGGTCAGTGGTTCCCATTAGGGTGATGATGATGAGCACTACATGCAGCTACCTCTGTCTCAGCACTACACATTGCTGTCTTTGCACGGGGGCTTCAGATTTATGTGCCTCCACTGTTTCTTCTATTCTGGAGGGAACGTGGCTTCTTTGTGCCTGATCTTTTCTCATCCCATTCTCCAAAAGAGAACACCTTCTAGCCTTCTGTCTGGACTTAAATCACTTTGCTTTTCACCTGAGACCACTTCCAATGTCAGGCTAGGAAGCTTTGAAAGACCTTCCGTAAGTCTGTGAGCTTACTTAAAAATTAGTGGGCTATTTACCTAGTATGGAAAGAGGAATTAGCTCATTGAATCTGTGGGACCATCTGTCTGAGAGGTTGGTATTTGTCATCCCTAATGTGGCGCATGATAGCTATGTAGGAAAACAGTGATACAGGAGCTGCAATAGGTGCAAAATTCCAGACGAGGCAGAAAAGAAGCTTTGGAGGTAGGCTCACAAGGCCAGGAGGCCTCTGAGGAGCTCCCAGTTGCACCGGGGTGGAGGGAACTGCAAGGCTGTGGCTGCCGAGCATTCAGCTCCGACATGGCCTGTGGCAGGAAAGCAGCGAGCAGCAGCTAGTGACTGGGCACACCCTGGCTTTCATATCTACAGATGGAGACCTAAAAGATTGCAGGGCCACAGTCCAACACCAGCACATGTAAAATAAGGCTCAGGATTTAGATAACTCTGTTCCAGCATACTGACGTGTGTGGCCACGGTCCAACTCCAACACATGCAAAATTAGTTTCAGGATCATTCCAGCATACTGAAGCCTATGCCTAAACACGTTATTGCCACTAGCTCAGCTAAATCAGAGGAGAGTGTTCAAAATAGTATTTTTTTCTCTTTCTTTACCAGGATAGTTTCATTGAAACATTGTATATTTTCATGGTAGAAAATGGAGATTGGATTATTGATGTATCAGCTCCATATGCAGCATTTCTTATTTTTTTTAGTGCAACAGTAGCACTAATAGTAATACATATTAGTGTACTCTAAGGCTATTTTAGAAAACGTGGGTACAAGTTGACCTACTAATGTACCTTTTGAGATAAATCATTAGTATAAAAAAATTAATGAGCCTGCTCAAATGATACCATGTTTAAAGACATCTTGGTCCCAATATGTCTGCAATCCACTGTGAAACCAATGAGGAAAAAAAAAATACTGAGCAGTCAAAGGATTCCTTCTTAGGCTTAGAAGTAACAGATTTAATCAATATTTTCTTATTACAGCGAACCTCATGCAATTAACATATTTTTAGAAAAGAGGTGTGGTTAAAATAGACTCAGCAGCAGAACTACTTGTAAGCATTTCTTCAAATACAGATTTTTTTGTTTTGTGAAATGCGAAAGAAGTTGTATACTTAAGTGGGAGAAAAACCACTGGGCAATCAAAGCAGTCATTTAGTTTGATAGCACTGGAAAGTAAAAAGTAAGAAAATGCAAATAGTGAAGAAGTCTGTACAGTCATAGTCTGTCCGTGTGTTCTCTCATATGCTGTGACATTACCCACTTTTTGAAGACTCTGTCAGCACCCCTGTAATCAGTAATCTGTAACAGAATGACAGTCTTCTCTTTCTTTTTGTTGAGAGGAAAACTTGTAATTCAGCTATGCTAATCCATACAGTTTTCTTTATGTGACTGATTCTAGTGTTGATTTCTTTCTCACTGGGGTCTACGGAAAGATGATCCTGTGACATTTAAGTAATTCACGTTTTTCTTTATTAGAATAGTTTTATATAAAATCTGATGACCCACTACTGGCTCTTCTATCCTGATTTTTACCACTCTATAATAAGATAGCTATTATGAAAAGGGTTCTTCTTAATCAGTAGTTTGCAAAAACTTCTGCAACAGTACCCCATGCCCCAAGACCTACTTACAGTCTGTCCAAGTCTGTCATTCTGGCTTGAAAAAATTATATATATGTATACATACAGGATTTGTTTAAGCCCAGCAACTCAAGCTAAAGCTTGAGTTGCTGAGCTTTTAAACATTTCCATACAATTACTCAGCAAATTTTAAAATATGTTTATTGGATTTTGAACACTGTGTGGAGCTGTGTGTGAATTTGTGCTTTCTAGACTCTCATGGACTCCACGTTGTTGGGCCCATGGGGGAAACTTACACAAAATGTATTCAGTGCTGCTCTCTTCCACTTGGGTTCACCATCTTCTCTACTAACACTCTTGGATTTTTTCCTAGTGTAGCCTGTATGCTGTACCAAATGGTTCTGTTTTCCCACAAACATAGTTTGGGGACGAATTAGAGGTCGTACTGAGGTACACCTTACCCGTTTGTTTTATAGGTATGTAGAGATGCTGAAATGTGGAAGCAACAGGGTAAGCATGGAAGCAAGAAGAAGGCAGTATATTCATTCACAGAAGTCCAGTTAGTGGTTATTTTAGTTGATTAGCTAGCAACTTATTTTCTCCCTCAGGAAATTGCCTCCACAGATCCTTACTTCTGGAACTTAATCAGCAGTAGCAATCCATCCCAGGAGTGGGAGACCAGGAGTACTTAATTAAAGAGGGACTGTAAGGCAACTCTCCCAAATTGGATATCTGATCTAGCTTTGGCATCAGGAGAGCAATGCTGGGTAAAAGTGTTTATCAAGCTACAATGTAGGCTCTCTGCAAATCTCAGAGATGGGAATATGATGCAGACAGCCTGTAGAAGCTGCTATAACCTGAGTACGATGGGCTTTAGGGCCATCTGGTACCTGAACACCTGCCTAGAAATAACACATACAAATCCAAAAGATGGTCCGGTTTGATAGCTTCTCTGCTTAGATTCCCCGCTGGAATTTTCACCAAAAGCAGTAAGCAGTCTGTACGAAGTGTGGAAAGAGCTCATCCTATCTGGTCAATAATCAAGAGCCCACTTCAAAACTAACTCTGCCGAGTCAAGAGTTTGGGTAGGCAAATGAGTGAGATTTAGGTGTGAACCACAGACTGTTATTAGCATGAACACTGGGTGAGGATCCAGGATACTCTAAGCCTGTTTTAAAACTAGGAGGAAAAAACTGTGGAAAGGTCAGTTATGTAGACAGTTTGGGAGCTCAGATCCCTATCAAAACTACAAATGATGAGAATGAACATTGGCAGTATACTAAGGAAAGATCCATAAGTGCATATTGAAGCCCAGAGTAGCTGATCTAAAGAGTGTTTTGCTTGTGAAGAAACATGCTCTCTACAGGGGAGTACAATAAGGCATTCTGGCAGCTCAGACATGCACTTCTGAAGAAAGCAAGAACAAACAGAAGCTCATCATTGAGAGTAACTGATGTTACATTCAAGACAGCAAACAGATCTGTTTATCAGTAAATGAGGTACATCCTATTCTAAAGCATCCACTTTCCTGTGGAAAGATTATATGACAACTAGTGGAATATCATGAACCTTATCAGTGATTAACAGCTGAACAGTTTTGATCTATAAATCCAAATTATGGACTTGGGTTGGGGAAGAAATGGTACTGAAATAGCAGAAATGGAGAGCCAGTGAAGGGGTTCTGTGGTTCAAGAGACTTGCACGCATAGGATTTAGAAAAGAAAATAACAAGATTGTGAAAGAAAGTAGCAAAGATAGTATGATAGGGAGCAACTAAGAGTGATCCACAGCCATTTGCTTCAAGCTCAGTGCTCATTAGCTGGAGCTTCCAGGACTGAGCAGTGATGCCATGAAACTGAAGACCCAGCAACAAAAAGCAAGCATTGTCATGGCCACGCTTGGTGTGTTCCTGATGCTTGTTTACTCCAGTGAAGGACTTTGCACTGGTCTGACTGCATAAGTTGCACTTTAATCATATTTTTAATTATAATGGTGCATGTGCATATGATTTCAGAATGGCCCTAAAAGTCAAGAGCATTAAAAATGATGAAGATGTTTGATATGTTTGCACATGCCAATATTAAAAAAGTTTCTTCAGCACTCTTTCCACTTTCATTTTGATTAAATTTTAGCAACATTAGTATTTCAATAACATGTTAAGGTCCTGATTCAAATCTAAGTGTTGAAGCATCACTGAATTCAGTAGGGTTGAAGAGAGATACAGCTGCAGGATTAAAGTTTAAGGCTCACTTTCTTCTTTTGGAGAGCTAACTGTATGTGTGATGTTATTTAACTGTAATCTTCTTGGGGCACAGACTGCATTCTGTTTCTTTAGTTAACTGACATAGTATCACTTGTTAGTAAAGCAATACAAAAAAAAAATGAACTATTTTGTGTTTTACCAACAATTTGCATTTTACACAGTATTTCATTTTAAATAAGTATAAAATCTTACCCTGAATGGTAAGATGTAATTGCTGATCATGTATCTCTTTGTTCCAGACACTTTTATAAAAGTGTATGTATTATGTATGATGTGACCTTCAAATGTCATGAATGCGTTGTGCAATAAACTGTCAATATTTGTGGCTATAAGGTACTAGATGACTTTTACAATAATTGGAACAGCTTTATTAAAAGCTTGGATCACTCAGCTGGTTAAAGAGAAAGACACAGGCCAGTGTTTATCTGTGAGTTTCCTTCTGCCAACTGTTAAATGAAAGATATTGTAAGGTACTGAAGATGGCTTCTTTCTTTTTTTTAAAAAAAAAAAAAAAAGAAAAAAAAAAGGAAGGAGTTAAAAAGGTCTATTGGTGAAATAGTTCTCTCAAAAAATCTTTTTTAATAATATGAATTCTCAGTCTAAATAAAGCTTTGTAAGCTAATGAATGGTGAATAAGCCAGGAGGTTGGACTAGGTGATCTCCATGGAGCCCTTCCAACCCTTACGATCCTGTGATTCTGGTTTCTGAGTTCTCTGTCTGATTTTGGTCACAGGATTCTTCATGCAGTCAGACAACTCAAAGATGTGCTCTGGAACTGTGTTTGAACTTTGATTATCTCAAAAGGTTTAAAGATTTATAACCATTTGCAAAGTAAGACCGCTAAGAAGTCCAAAACAGAAACTCAGTAGGGAAACATTGAAATGAAGAGGATAAAAAACATTTTGTGATAAACAGCTTAATTTTGGTTAAGTGTCTTTTGATGTTTCTTTATGCTTGTGTGTTTGTCAAAATGCTTACCACAGTAAAAAAATAAAATAAAATAAAAAATAAAAAATCCTTACTATAGTACCTGAGATTTGCATACATGCAGTATTTGTTGTGCAAGTTGTGCAACCCATTGCGTGTGAAAGCCACCAATTGTCTGTGTGTTGTGTGCCCAGAATATGGGCTTAGGGTATGTGTGTTTCCCCAAAGTCCCCAGTTAATGAGAAAGTGCTTAGAATATTCTGACTCCTCGTCTGTTGTGCTTGAAATAACACCTGTGGAGCTCCCATGTAGCCAAAGGCATTGGTGATGGCCTCCGTGTGCCCGCTTCTGGATGCGGCAAGTCTTATGCGTAAATTGATGTGAGTCTTTTGCTTCAGTTTGTACGTTAGGTTTAGTTTGTTCTTTAAATTTAAATCTGCTAATGCGCTCATCGGCAGCGCAGGCAGTGCAGTGTGTGCCTTCTGTTTGCTTGTGCGGGTCGGAGGGCTAAGTGGGAAGTCTGATGTCAGAAGCAGTATCTCTTTATTTACCAGTGGAACCTTTGGTATAATCTTTATTTCTAATAATACAAACAATACGAATGCTGTTTTCTCACTAGTGGGCCTCCTTTCCAATTCTCGTCTAAAATAGCTCTCTGTTTAAACAAATTCTCTGCCAATCCATATTAATGCTCAACAGTTTAAGATTCCCATATATGGTCATTCTAAAACCTAAATCCTTGATGAAACAATAGAGACAGCAAGTTGTTCCTGACCTAAGACATTAGTAAATCTTTCCGGAGGCCTAAAATATAACTGTAATATTCAGTAATATTAGACTTTTATTTTAAGCCATGAACTTCACTAGCAAAAAGTGTAGGAACATCTGCTAAAAGGATTCTAATTTCAAATTGTGAGCACTGGGCCAATCAATGTTTGGGCCGTTTTCATCTAAGCGTATTAACTAAAGATACTCCAGGTAGCTGAAAAAATATCATTAATTGTATCCCTGTTTTCAGTATTATTCAAGCTTTCTCTAAGGAAATAAAGGTAAAGCATGTTTTCCCAGAAACTTTTGTGTACACTTTACTGCTTTCCAGGGAACGAGGTGGTCAGAGTCCAGGCATACTTGCGTAATGATGACAGCAGCGACAGGATTAAAATGTTGAATATCTTCTAACTATCTTCTTGACATTAAATTGAGAATAAAATTTTTCCTGCAAAGGTAATTGTATACAAAGTGGGCTTATCTGAGTGGTTTATAGATCTTTAAAAAATTGCCTCCTCATGTTGCATCGTGTTTCATTAACTTTGCAGGCAGTTCTAAACAACTACAAATATTTTGAAATTCTGAAATATACAAAAAATGTGGGATTATGTGCAGCTTTAAAAGCTTCTGGACATATTTTTAAACGATTCTTTAATAATGCCTGAAAAATGCGCAAGAGCAAACACATATTTGTAAGTGTGATTACCTATTTTGTGAGCTGATCACCTTTTCCACGCGATTGCCTGTTTTTGGCTAATTTGGCAATCCTTGTGTTGGCAAATTCCAACTGACTTCACTGATAATTTAGTCTGTGTGAGAACTGCAATTATGGAAGTGCCTCTTTGTGAATCCCTGTGCTCGCACATACATGCAGCAAATAAATTCTCTTCCAGAATTTAAAGGACACGTGGGAAGAAGATCCTTTGAAAATGTGCTGCTAACATGACTGAAGTCAGTGACCAACTGAAAACATGCTTCTTTTTACAAAAGCAACCAGTCCTTTTCTAATCACCTTTATCATTTCATCCCAGAAAGGTATACCAATCTTGCAGAAAACTGGGGAAATCTCAATTTCTTTTTTCATGGTGTAATTCTGTGTGGTTGCTTGATTTTCATTTCTGACCGTGTGGCAAACAGGTTTGTTAACATTTTGACCAAATTTGCCCTTTGGTTATGTAGCTTATTACTGCGTTCCATGATGGATGTTGAAGTGTTCCTTGCATTTTTCCCATTAGGACATGGGATGGTTAAGTGCACAGCCAGAGGATGCAGCTTTTCAAGGAAAAGTCACTGGCAGTTGTGTCTGTGTCCTTGGAAGGAGATTGTCACTGTTAACGTGTGAAGTGTGTTTGACCAGAAATAGTTGCTTTTACTGTTTGTTAGTTTAAGGTCCAGAGTGCAGGTGAGTGGATGGCCATTCTTGGGTTGGTGCGACCTGCCTGCCTCTAAGTGAGCCTCTGGCCTTGAGACTGACTTAGTTTTGTGGTCACCCAAGGTATGGCACAAAGACCAGCTTCTCATTTAGAACTGAATGAGGACGTTTCTTTGCAGTTCTGTACGTGCTGTCAGGGAAGCAAAAGGAAAGCTCAGTGAAGGTAAGTTCAGATACAAGCTTTGGAAGCATCACATCTAGCTTGTACATCTATACAATATTTCATACGTGGTTCTGTTATTTCCTGCAGTTGAATCAGGAAAGGTAGGAATGGGCCGGAAGACATTCAGGACATAGACCTGCCTGTAATGGAAGTAGGTAGTAAAAAAAGAAGTCTTATCTCACGTGCATCATGTAGACCACATAACTCAATGAACCACAATGACTGCAAGATAAGTAACTGTTCTCTTTCCTTCCTGATCTTTTATCCTCAGAATTGAGCAGCCTGAAAACCATTGCTCAGTTCCCAAGTAAATCATAAATTAGATGGACTTCGTGGGGCTTATCCTAGTTGTGCAGGTCTGTAAAACATTAGCAAAGTGTTGTGTGCTTTAGCGTAACTGGGAGCTTGTACTTCAAAGGGGGTAACAATAGCAGGAGAGAGGGGCACATCTGAGGTGCAGAATAAGTAAGGTGGAATGTTTTTGTTTCTGCACATACACTGTTGTTGCCTTAGCCTGCATTCATCTGTTTGCCTCGTAACTCTTTCCGTGCTAATTATTTATCCTTTTCCTGTTTTGTGATTTTGTTTCCCTCACTTTCCGTGTGTTGTTTTAAGAAAGTGTTAAAATAAACTTGATAGCAGTGAGACATAAATGCATTTTAAAGCTAAGCACGTTTTAAACTTAAGTGCCTTGACAAATAGGTACACTTTGCTAAAAGAGGGCTTTAGTAAGACGAAGCTGGGGTAGCGTTTGATGGGGACAACAGCCTTAAACATATCTTTTCATTGTTGGAAATAAAAGGACTTAGATGTAAAGCTGTTCATTCAGGTAGTGATGGCCTCCAGTGCTTCGGTGGGCTTTGTAGGCAGAGGAATTCAAAAGAAAACCCCTCAGCCCAGCTTTAAAGTCTTAGGAATGCTTTCACTGTGGGAAGAAAAATTCTTCAAGGTAAGGCCCCTGTTGGAGTAAAGCCTTTGGAGCTATCTACTGTATGTCTACTTAAATCTAAAAGAAAACTCTTCAGACCACCCACATCTTTCTTTGCTTCATTGTTGTTTTCAGTTTGCTTTTTCAGAGGGATTAGTGCTAGAGTAAACTCCATCGTCTCGCTGCCTTGAAAAAATTCAATTTTGTGTAAAGTGAAAATTAGACTCTTAAATCTGCAAAGCGAGCTGTTTATCTTACAAATTTATTCTTTTTTATTGGGCCACACATATTCTAGATAGAAAGATAAAAGGCAAATGGATAACAGGCCATCATTTAGAGTGACATATAGCAAAACATAACCAGTCGACTTATTCTGTAAATTCGTCCTGAGTGGCTTGTTAGCTTTATCTATATATTTATCTATAATGCTCATATAGTATTTATTGAAAACAAAAATAAAATCCTGCAATTTATCATCATGCATTCTGTATTTTGCACTTCACAAATGTTTTTTGCAGTCAGGAATTCTCTTTCTCCCAGAGCGGCTTAAGACATGAATATATACAACTTTGGAGAAGAACAATGAAGTGGAAAATCTAAACTCTTTAGGAAGCTTGGAATTATGGACTGGCACCTATATCTGTTTTCCTGGGTTCTGAAAGACAATGCACTCTGCATTATGTTCTTTCACATACTTGTGAATAATTCAAACTGACAATTACTAGCCCTGTAAACCTAAATAGTGTTCTGTAACCAGCAGCCTAAGCAAAGCCAGAAAATATTAAACAAGAATGTCAATTTCTAGAATCAGATTTTGACTTTTGAAAGTTAGCAGTAACTTGATGACATGCATGACTAAGATAAGCATATGTACATTTTTTGTCACACAATCATCCCTTATTTCAACTTTAACAAAATCGTTTAGAGTGACCATTTAATAATAAATAACGAAGTGCCTGTTTAGTTTTACCTTTTCCACCAGTGTGGTAGCTGGATCTCTGCTATTCTGTGAGCAGTTTTTATTAGAGCAAAACGTCTAAATCTTTCTTACGTCCATCACTTCCATTTAAAGGGAAATGCTGCATAAACTGCGCTGTTTTCTCACAGCTTTACTTACATATCAGCCGGGTAGAGAACAAGCATTTTCAGTCAGTAGTTCATGGTTGAAATAATCGAGACTCTACGTGCAGATTTAAACTATATGCTTTCTCCTTCAATAGAGACCACGTAGCTCAGCCTTTGCATCCAGGACTGGTAATGTGCCCATGTGTATTGCATGCCCACAGTCGTAAATCCAATTCAGAATTTCAACGTGCACCGCGGTACTTTTTGGTGATAATGTTAATTGATACTTGTATGTGATATAACATGACTCTGTAAGAACAAGATGATAGCTGAATCTTATGCGGTACGAGTAATGACTTTTTAAAACCATTGTGCATTTTGTAATTTCTGTGCCAGTTTTTTTCTAAGTTATTTTGTCCGTAGCCTGCTCGAATAATAGCAGCTTCTTCAGAATGGCTGAGAATTTTGGTTTCTTCCTATGGTGAGAGAGATAAGATGTCCTGGAGTTTCACCCATTGTATTGCAATGCAAAGAGTAAGTGTAGCTGTGAAGATGGAAGGAGAAAGCCTGGTAGCTACGGGTGAAGGGTCAAAGGAGTCCCCTCTCATCTGACCGGATTTTCCATCAGCTTTCCCTTAATATGAGGTCACTCACCAGGTCACACGTTGTTTCTCTAGTGCTGGAGCGTTGCAGAAGAAAGTTCATTAGCTTTGCGTGTAGGCATTGCCATTTCAGTTGGTCTGCCTGTCCCTGTGATTCCATTTTTATGGGAGGTTTCAACATGCTGATGCAAACTTTTTCCCTCTAAAATCACGCATATTTTTACAATACATACAAATTAAATAGACTCAACAAAACAACAATTTAAAACTTTTGGGGGAAAAATTAATAGGAACTAAGCAAAAGAAGAAATCAAACCAGCTGCTGACACAGCTGTTTCTTTTCTTGTATAATTCAGCTCAATATAAAGGTACCATATGCTGCTTAAAATGATGATAGGAAAGATGAAATAATTTAAGAGAATAACAAGAAAATACATGAATTGTCAGCATTCTGTCAGATTTAAAGAATGAAATAGACAGGTGTAGTATTGGCATGTTTAACTTTGTGTTGTGTTAGCAGTTTTAGTGAGAAAACTTCTGACATGTGCTGAAGTGATGTGAGATCATTTCTGTGTTGCAGACATTGGAGAAGAAGCTGGGAGATCTGTAGGAGTCCAGCAGCCAGCTTTACTGAGAGACAGGAGCCTTGGTTCTGCCATGAAAGACTGCCCATATTGTGGAAAAACATTCAGAACATCACATCACTTAAAGGTCCACTTGAGAATACATACAGGTGAGAGGAACAACAGGAGCGGAGCGCTGTCTGCTCATGCGATGTGTGGGGGGGTTTACATACGTGCGGTGAGGAGCCTTAATTCCCAGGGTAGATTTGGATTCATTAGCTGGAGAGAGTCTTTTGAGAAAGACATATGACAGTCTTAAATAAAAGCACAAGGAATGTGTTGTTGGATAAAGACCACTTTAATAGAATCGTCTTTTCCCAGTTGAGGTTATTTCTGTCTCCTTCCCTGCTTCATCACTGTTTCCTTCAATTACCCTTGTCCTTCAATAGGCATAAGCCTATTGGTTTCAGACTTAGTTATACTAACTGCTTCAAAGGCCTTCCTTAGCATCTACTTAGGGATTCTGTATGTTTTGCTCAGTTACTATTTTTGTTCCATTTAACATGCTCATTTTTAACCTCTCACTGTTCCTATGAATACATCAGCTTCATGGATCTGCTTTTTTTTCTTTCTGCATTAGAACTCACTCAACTTACTACTTGTCTGTAATAAAACTTACTGAGATTTGCAGCACGATAGAACAGATTTCTACGTTTTATTTTAATAACAAAACCAGATTTTCTGCCCTACAGAGACTTACTACTGGTCTAGATTCTTTCTTTGTTTTTGGGTATCACTGCTCTAGATTCTAGAAAAATACAACCACACTATTTTAATTATAATACTACGTTTGCTAGAAGTATATATGTGCTTGGTAGGGTTCACTTGGAGACGCACTATAGATTTAAGAAGTGCTATTAGAACTGTATTTAAAATCAATTATAGAATATTAGTATCCTCAGATCCTGTAGATGTCATTTTATATGGTCAATCTGATGCTGTTTTCTTCCAATTCCTAGATGTTGCAGTAGAGCTTCAGGGAGCGTGCAAAGCTGGAGATTTAGGACATTTTGTGGGCAGGCACAGTGGGCACTGCAGATGTGCAGTCATTTTACTTTTACTGCATTTTAAAGACATTTCAGGGTGTTCCTGCTACTTTTCTGATCAATAGGTAAAATAAATTGCATGAATAAATACTTTCCAGTTGTACCTCTCATGTGAAAAATGTCACTGTAATTTTTTATTTCACGGAGATAGAAGATAAGAAGTATTGGCCTCCCTTCTCAAAACCAGCAATCACATTTCTCTTATGTGCTTGCACAGGTGTAAAGCTGAGTATTGGTTTTGTGAATATAAAGCCTGAGTTTGAAAAAATGACAAAGAAGGCTGAAATTTATTTAAAGGAAAACATTTCACTGATGAAATGAAAAAGTTTCTTCGTTTTATTTTTCTCTTTGGAGTAGGAGTTGACCACAATGTTTTTACCTGATTTTTGCAATTGAGATTTATTATTACTAGGTATTTTTTAAACTGTAGTCTCTGTTTGGATTGCAGTCTGTTTAGGGCAGGAATAGGCTTTTCTATGTCTTGGGCTTGGTAGGAAAACTTTAATGCAGTACAAACTCTATGCATGTGTTCGCCAGCACTGCAAAAATAAAACCAGTTATTTTATTGGGAAATAATCCTATAACTATGAGCTTTAAACAATTTAACATTTTTACTAATGGAGAAGCAAAGGAAAATTCTTTAAAATAACCCAAGGATACCCATCTCTTTCTTTTATCTTATTATGTAGAGGTCATTTTGTTGTTGTTTTGGAGGTGGCAATGATCATGTGTTTGGTGTTTGTGGCTTAGAACTAATGGGAAGTGAATTAATTGCGATGGAAGTACTCCTTAAAATTTTATATTAAAACTTAATAATCAAAATTAAAACAAGAAGAACTAAAGCATGTAAAGTATCACATAAAAAAGAAACATCATACAGAATATTAAAACAATATTTGCAATATATTTAAAAGGCATTATAATTTTAAAATAGATAAAGATCAATTTCCATTAGGTTGAGAACAAAGTATTTGTAAATAATGACAAGAATATGTTGA
Organism: Lagopus leucura; assembly: GCF_019238085.1. Lineage (NCBI taxonomy): Eukaryota > Metazoa > Chordata > Aves > Galliformes > Phasianidae > Lagopus > Lagopus leucura. The sequence continues at coordinate 8,795,174 of NW_024962271.1, read as the reverse complement.
AATGGAGCAATGTTTTACATATTGGAAGTAATCATAATAAATATTGTAAAAATGTAAATTGGCAAATTACTAAAGTTATTAAATAAAAATTAAGTTGCATCGCTCTAAATGGAAAAGATGTAATAGATATCAGTTATTAAACAAATATTGGTTAGCTCACACTACCAGGGACAGTTTCCTGCTTTTTATGTCATACTCTGTCTTTATTATATGCCTGGATCATATAACTGACTGATAAAAAACACTTTACTGTGTTTCTCCACTACATTAACTCAATTACTGTTCTTGTTCTCACAGCACCTGTTTGTTAGAGAGGAGCTCAAGCAGTTCAGCAGAAGTCAGGTTCCTTCGAACATCTGTGTGTTTGGAGGCACATGAGTAGGTTGGTTTGGTACGCATGCCAAGACAAGACCTGAAGTCTGATCCAGCCAGGAGGTGCCTCTATGGCAACTGGCCCGAAAAAGCTAGAGAAGCTTTTTAATCCTTCACGAGCAGAGGGTGCTATGCTCTGTTTTAAAAGCATTGGCTGGTGACTTGGGTTGTTTCTTTTTTTTGTTGGTTTTTGTTTTTTTTCGAATAACCTTCTCAAAACCAAACCAACGTAAAGCAGCCACCAAAAACTCAGTGGAGTCCCAACCTATGATTGTAGGACTTTCTGTACTACTTTTGCTCTCTGCTTCCAGCCTGCCAGAGAAAAGTGTGGCTCTTCTTTTAAGAATTTCGGAAGAGTGTCAGTAATGGCATTCCAAAAGAGTCAAAGAGCCATCAGTCAGGATATCAGGACAAGTGAAAACTGGATCCAGGTTGTAACAGGCAGTAGAGGTGTGGAGGAGCCACTTTGTGATTCATCCTCATGGTTATAAACTAACCATAGTACAGCTGTGAAGGCTGTAACACAGAAGGCTCAGAGGCCTTTGGATTTTGAGAGAAGGAAACTTGTCAAAGTATCTCAGACCAATAAAATGCAAAAGTTCCCACAGTTTATGTTTTTCTCCTCTGCAGGCAGCAGATTAGGGTGCCACCATTCAAGGGACTGAGCATCTCTTTATGTTCCTTAGTGCTTTGAGTTCACACCAAAACCAAAGTTGTGCATGTTTTCCACTTTACATACCTAAAACTTGGGACAGCATAGAAACAGTTAAGTGTTTTAAAAGTTACAATTGCGTATGTTCTGCTTTTGGCAAGCAACATATGATGGGAGGACCAGTCCCCAGATTAGCTCTAGCACCTCTTTGTGTCTTGCATTAGCACTGAGGAACTGCTGCAGATGTAGTCCACTTGGAATTCTTGCGATCGTTAGGTGCTCAGGTATATTCCCAGAGTGACTGGCACAATTAAATCTCTTGTGTAATGAAAACACTTTCCATGAGTCAAGTATAGCCCTGAAGAAGGTTTAAATTGTGCGATACCAAAGAACCCTAAGGTAGAATAGGAAGAAGCTTAGCCAGGCTGCGTCAATTAACGGAGAGTATGTTTTGATATGTGTCACATGTATCTCACATGTATTAAGTACATTTGTGGTGTTAACTGCATTTTCCCTTGGAAATGTGATTGGCCAATTTTAAAACGTGCTTAGAAGAATTGATGAACTACGATAAAAATGGTGCTGTTTTAAATGAATTCAATTCACATTTTCTTCCTAAAAAAAGACTGCCTGTTGCCATTCTCTGAAGGCGCTTGTAGTGGGATGAGCAATATGAATAATTAAGGAAAATGGGTATGTGTGCTCCAAGAGGAGACAATTTTGGTATTGAACATCCTTTATTCTTACATTTCTAAGATGAACTAAAAGGACTTTTCATTTTTCTAGATTTCTCCAGATTTCCCATCTTTAACGCTGTACAGCATGCCTTTTCTCCTGTCTTAATGACATCCCAAACTTTTGTTGAAAATAATTGATTGAATTTAAATTTCCTTAAAAGTTTAAGAGGTAATGTTACAGTATAAATTTCCTACCAAACACTAAGTAGGGAAATATCCATTAGTGAAATTAACTACAGTTTCTAGGTAGCTAACAATGTGCAGTATACAGTAGGGCATGGCTAATGAACACTGCAGTGGGTGATATTTCATTATACAAATTAATGCTCACATTTTAATGGGAAAGTCACATAATGAATCTCAGCTTCAGTGACAGCAATTAGAGACACAGATTGTCCCCTTCTGGACAAGGCACTGTTTAGCAATAAGCAGCTGTGTAAAAAGTCTTCAGTTTTACAACATATATATATATGCTTTGGGGGAATTAGCGTGCAGTTTATATTAATGTACTGAATCTTCCCTGCAAAGGAACAACTGTATTTATCTCTCTGCATTTTAACTAAGTAAAGACATGTAAAAAGACTAAATAAATGTTGTGGATGAGGTATAAATAAATGAGAATATTCAATTACAAAACTTTATAAAAATTAAACTATTTTATTGTAATACCTCATGTACAATTGAAAAATATTTAATACATGGAGACAAAAGCATCTGTCCTCTTAAAGGATAGGACAATTTCATCGTATAGAATAGAGAAAAATAGCTGGTAAAGGAAAGTGGCATCGAGAAGAAGTTAACTAGTATTTCTGACAAACAGATTAATTGTGTGGTGAAACATGTGCAGGATCCAAAAATAATCCTACAGAACCTTTGATATTCCATTTGGTTTAAAAAGTGTGAAGTGAATGATTAGAATGATAAAAGAAATTACCATGTAAGAATAGGCATAATAATGAACTAATTAAACCATACAGCAATTCATTTCTAAAATATCTACTGCACAATGGATAAAATAGGTTATCAATAACTGTTTCAATGGTAAAATAAAAAATGCTATAAAATGTTTTCAATATTTTCATTAGGCAGTATTCTCTGGAATTATAAGATGTTTGATTTCATTTGCTTTGCATGAAGGAAAACTATCTTGTTTAGAAATTATGGGATCCCATTGAGACTTCCATTGTCCCTGAGTGTCCATCGAAACCTCCCTACTGGCTGCTGGAGCTTTAGGTGTGGGGTGCACAGACCTCACTGTGCTGAGGAGCAGAGAAGCACAGTGCAGCACAGGCAAACTCCATAAGAACAGGGTTTCTAAAAAAGGGGGGATGGCATTAATTGGGGAATGGATGTATAGAAGGCATTGCAGATTTTTTAAAAGACGTAGTGGCTATTAAAAAAAAAAAAGTTCATAGCAGTAAATGCAAATGGACAGTTAAGAAGTCCCTTTGTAAGGGGAACTAAAAGTAAAAACGCATGTGTGGATATTAGGGTTTCAGAGAACAGGATAAATTCTGTAGATCTGGCAAGTTTAACACTTGCTATCTTGCTAATACTGGATAAAACATGGATAAAAAAGTATCAACCATAGTAGGCAAGACTGAATACTCTTCTTCACTGTTCTCAGGAAAAAAAGCATTATGGATTTTATAGGTATTTTCCAGTGATGCAGTTCAGCCATTAAGTAGTGAGGCTGTTACAGTGTAGCCCACTACATTTTAATATTTTTTAGAACGATGAGACTGGATACTGGATCACCTGTAGATTAAGTCTTAAAAACTCTGGCTGGAGGGCCCTCTGAATCATTAAAATTCATTAGGAGAAAAAAAAAAAAAGTATTGGAAGATGGAATGGATGGAAGTTCCAGAGCATTCTAGTTTTTCCAAAAACAGAGACGAGGAGACCTTGAAATTATAAGTGGACTTACCCTATAAGTGGCCCTGCATGTGGCAGGGGGTTGGAGATTCATGATCCTTGAGGTCCCATCCAACCCTGGCCATTCTATGATGTTTTGGATAAAATTACAGAGCTGATTTGGTAAATAATAATTAAGATTTGATAACATAATGCCAATCAAATTTATTATATGAAAGTAAGTTTTGTCAAGTTCCTCGGGTTTCTCTCAAGTCTTGTGAAAGCAGCTTGTTCTATATGACGTTCCCCTAAAAATCCACGGCTGCAGAGATGAAGTGGCCTATAACCCATCAGTCCCACAGCAGTGCTCTCAGCTCAGTCAGTTTGGCATTTCATCATAATTTGGAAAAGCGTATAAAATCACTGTTGATAAAATTTACCAATGGCACGAAAATGGTAAAATACTGAAAATCACGGGGAGGGACTGATGGGTTGCTTAGTCGAGTGGGTTCTTCTCAACGATATGAATTTTAAAACAGCAAAATGTAGAGGAACAAATGCTAGAGCTGTTGATGAACTGGGTCTGGGATTACGGTAGAGAAGCAACAGAATGTGAGCTGTTAGCTGATTGCTATAGCTATGGATGTAAACAGTGTTTGTATAAGAATAATATCTGGTTGAAACTTCATCAAAGCTTTAGTGGGTACCTATAATTGAAAAGGACATTTGATAATTGGAAAGGGTATTCCACTCAGGAGCAAGAGAAGTTGGTGAGATGAGGGTGAGTACCTTTCTCAGGGAACAGATCTTTGATTCAAAAAAAACAAATCATTTAGTGTCGCAGGGAAAAGATGCTGTGAGGTTCGGTATAGGAAACAGACTTGGGACAAATAAAAACTGGAAATAAGGCAACAGTGAAAATAATTAACTAATCAAACAGTTTACATAAGGACATGTTGAACGTGTTGATTGCTGTGAATAAAATATATTTAAAATAAGAAAGTATGGTTTGTGTCAAATTGCAGTTGTGGTTTTGATGCAGGAATTCTCACGTGAGGATCTTTGGCCTGTTTGGTACAGCAAATAAGACAGGATATTGTCCCTTCTAGCCATAAAATCTGTAAATGTATTTGTAATTGGACTGTGGTCTCCTTGCACAGGTGATTCGTATGACTGGTGTTATTGGACTGCATTTTGAGCAGGATTGGTAGTAGATCGAGCACTGCTTTGTTTATGCAACCTGCTATATTGAAAGACCTCGTGCTACTGGGTAGCATGTCTGTTTCCAGTTATCTACCAAGATTTTGTGCAGATTTTACAAGCAGCGTTGAATTTTATTGTTTTATTGTATCCTGATATGAAATAGTTCTTGTGAGATGCCTTGTGTCTTGTAAAATCAGAGTGGTAGATAGATCAGAACTGTGATTATGTTGCCTAGATAAGTTACTCTCAGCAAGATGCTTTCTTTTTTTATTGTACACATTGGGATATTCACTCTTTCTACTCTACTGTGAAAGGGTTTGCAGGGATGCAAACACGTCCAGAAAATTAGCAAGATTAGGATGATCGTTGCCTTTGCGAACAGTGAAAAATGACTGTTGGATATGAAATGCAAAAAACTATTTTGGAAAAAGTCAAGTTCCCTCACTCTTACATGGCAACCTTAATTTATGTGAACTGATATTAAGTGTTAAATAACTCATCCAGACACTGCTCTTGGCAGTATTATCTGGGTAGTCGTTATATAGGACGAGTTCTCTGAAATGCTTTCCCCAAGTGCAAGATACGAACAGGTTGTCTTCTGATGAGAAGTGTGCCTTAGCTGTCTTATCCCCTTTACTATTCTTCAGACATACACAATTACAACTGTTGATTGGAAATTAGGAGTCCTTTGGGTTTTCCATTAAAACCAGATTGGTTTGTTTGGTTTAAATTAGGTTGTTCTTTTTTTCCATTGCAGTTTATAGCTCTGTTTTGTTGTTTGTGTGGTGACTTACATGAGCATTGTTGGGTGTTATTCTGAGTGGATGAAATAGCGCAAAGTACTCTTCACAATTCCTCTATTTAGGAAATGGTGAATCTGTAAATTTCAAAGATCGACAGATGATTTACTCAGTCCTTCTCCCTTCTGCCAGTGCCTGCCCTTGAAATAGCAGCAGTTAAGATTGCTTTGAAGTACACTAATCACTGCCAACATTTTGATCTAAAAGAGAGAGAAAATAAAGAAAGGTTTGGAGTACTTCCCTTTGAATGATGTTATTTGGCCAGTGCTGCGGTGTAAAGGTGGCACAGTGTGTTGCTACATGTTGAGTCCAATTGCAGCCCTTCAGTGTTAGAATTTATTTCTAGCCATGCAAGAGGTGGGAGCACCACAGGAGCAGTGAAGCAAGGTGAAGAGATGCTTGCACTTTTTATCAATCCCCCTCAGTCAGTGGCTTATTTCAGTCTTGTGCATGTGGCATTTGGGCGAGCTGTGCCCAGGTCTCCTCTGCTGAAAGGAAGCTCACTCAGTGGAGAGGCCTTCTAAAGGAATGTGTAATAACTTCAGGGCTCTGCAAGCAAAATAAGAATACACTGCTGTGCCCAGTACTTCAGACTGGGGTTACTTCACATATGCAAAAGAACCACAGTGTCTCCTCTAGTTAGCTTAGATTAACTCACTGAAACTCATTTTTAAATGCACCTATTGCCTTGAACAGCTTCTGCATGTTTTAGCAGCATTAGCAGGTTGGAGTAGACGATCTCCAGAGGTCCCTTCCAACCCCTACGATTCTGTGATTGAGTGATGAGAGCAGCTTATATTATGGAATCCTCTGTGCTGTAGATGCATGTTATCCAGCAGTTGACGTAGCACCTGCAATACTGGGACACACTTATTAATGGTGTCACTTGATGTGCAACGCCAACACACACCAAGCTATTGTTAGAATAAAAGCAAGTGATTAATACAGTTGTGTTAAAGATTTCCGCATAGGGGATGCTGTGGAAGAGCTTTTCAGTTAAGAGGAGTGAAAACTCAAATGTGAGAGCATTTAACCTTATAAATTCCTCTGTTCGTTTTTCACCAGTCTGACTGCTTCTCAGATGGTACTCAAAGTGCCTAGGCTGTGTCAGAGGTCACTGGTGGCTGTTGTGTAATCGGCAGTAACTGGTGGGACAAACAAGCAGCTCAGAAACATTGCAGTTAGTGCATACTGTAAAAACAGCATTAATATTTGTCCACATTCTGACTGGCAGCACAGCTGTCGAGGTTTACACGCTCCCGAACAGTCCTGCAGGAACGCAAACAAATAGACAGCCGACGTCTTGTGGCCCCTTGTCCCAGTGGCGGGGCTGTGAGTTTGTGTGCACACTCACCTGAGCAGAGAGAAGCCCGAGCAGACGTGACGCGTCTCAGGTCAGTGGTTCCTGCCCATCAGGAGTTTGTCTTTGTGTGGCTCCCGCTGAACACAGCCGTGCATCTTCTTGGTGGAGCAGTAGAACTTAATAAGGTGATAGTGAAAAACTCAGAAGTTGCACTGAAATGTTTAATTCTGATTTCCTCCGTTAAGCTGTGTGGACGCAGGCCTAACCCTGCTAATTCCTACCTCTGCCTCAGCTCAACACCTCCTGTTTGAGGTGCTGCACTTTCCTCCTCGAAACAGGTCGATTAACGTGGTTGATGTAAAGCTCTCATGTCTCACCGTTTAGCTTTGGGATTACATATGGATTTAGGATTTCTGCTCCTTATAATTCACTTGAGCCCTGTCTGAGTTACAGCACGTAACCAGCCACTGTATGGCTAGTTTGAGGGTTTTGTGGTGCATCTCATTAGGAAGTTCCTGTGATCAGTGCAAGGAGCAGCTTCCCAAGTATCCAACAGCCTTTCAGCTGAGCCTGCAGCTTACACAAAGAAAGTTGGAAAGCCTTTCAATTTTGTTTTAAGCAGATTTTGAGGTTATTTGAAAATGGGTGACTTTCCAGCTGGTTTGGTAAACTGCAGAATATCATACAGCTTTTTTTCTTTCTTTTCTTTTTCTTTTTTTTTTTTTTCCCCTACTGTGTAGAAAGCTTTTGAAGCATGTTTTTCCACCAGCATTCAGGAGAGGTTGGTCATTGTCTTTTGGAGAAAAAGCTACGTAGAAAAAACTATTTCTTCTTCTTGTTCAACTCCCTGGTAGAAATAATTGTCAGTATCAGCAGCTTGCAGGTCTTTCACATTCTGTCTCTTCCAGTGAGTATCTCCAAACTTCCTTTTAAAGGATCTCTTCATTGCTCACAAGTGCTCCGTACAAGTTTGGATGTACGTTCGCTTAGGCATGCATTCTTTTTGGATATGTATTTATGTCTGTATGTGAATATTTATTGTGTGTGTAATATCTTCTACCTCTTTGAAAGTATAGGAAAAACAATAAAAGTTTATATGGGACTCAAACATTATTTAATTCATTGAAAATCATCTTATATGTTTTAAATCTCTATTTAAAGTAATCCTAGAAAAGCAGTTATGATAGTTAAATTACACATTTTACTACTTGAGCATTAGAAGTACCTGTAGTACAAATTTAAAGGACTGCAAAAACCAGTAGATAGTTTCTATATTTGAAATTAGCACTAAATTTATTTTGTATTTTATTTCTTTTTTGCTTTTTTTTTTTATTTTGAGTGCTTTTTATTTTAACTATATGTTCTTACATGCTGCAATCATAATGTGGTATGATGATATTAATATTTTATAGAATCCGTATTTATAGTTCTTTATTTAGAAACAATGCAGTAGGTCTGCAGATCTTTGAATCCTTCTGGAATGGTGCCCTCCAAATAATGATAAATTACTTGTGCAGTATGCCATTTGCTAATTATATCCATGATTTACTGCAGAGCAAGACTTAAATCATTCATTTCAGTCTTGCGTAACAGTGCCATAAAATTTTTAGGTTTAAAAATGGTTTCCATGTGTATAATTTAAACAAATTTTAGAGCAATTGTATACACAAAATATTGCAACCATCCATTTGTTACATTCTTCGTCTCTTTTAAAAAAAAAAAAATTGTACTTTTAATGATTACTGTGGTTGAAATTGTTATGCTTCATTTTCATAATCATAGCTTTTAATTCTACAACAGTTTTTTACATGTTAGATTAAGAAGAAGATGGCTAATTGTGTGTAGTTACCATGTCATTCCAGAATGGCCCCACATTCTGGAAATCTGCTTTAGAAATATTCAGTTTTTGAATTACTCTTCAATTAAAGGCGTTTCTTTTTTAAAAACGAATTATTAGCGGTAAGATCTTGTTTTCAGGAAGCTAATAATGATTTTCTTTTTCTTTACTCATCCATGCACCAAAGTGCAGTTAACTCTCCTCCTTTGTACTTGTCTTTTTATGCATACACATAGGTGAGAAGCCTTACAAGTGTCCGCATTGTGATTACGCTGGTACTCAGTCTGCGTCCCTCAAGTACCACTTGGAGAGGCACCATCGGGAGAGACAAAATGGAGCGGGACCACTGTCGGGGCAGGCTGCAAGCCAAGAACACAAAGAAGAGACATCAAGTAAAAGTTCTGTGTTTATTAGACCAGATATACTGAGGGGAGCCTTCAAGGGGCTTCCTGGTATTGATTTCCGAAGTGGCATGGTCTCACAACAGTGGGCGTCAGGAATGCTGTCTTCTGGAGATCAGCAAGGACAAGCAGCTGGCATGTCATCTGAAGTATCTTCAGAAAACATGAAGGGTTCTGACTTATCTTCCAAAGGAACACACTTCTCTGAACTTGGCCGTGCTTACCAGAATATGGTTGGGAACGGCGTGAACTTTCAAGGGTCTTTGCAAGCTTTCATGGACAGCTTTGTCCTAAGTTCTTTGAAGAAAGAAAAAGAAATGAAGGATAAAGCTCTATCAGATCCACTTTCAGCAAAAGCTCTGGGTGCAGAAGGAGGTGAGGAAAAGATCAATAGCAAGTCCTCCCAGAGAAAAACTGAGAAGTCGCAATATGAACCTCTTGACTTATCCGTAAGGCCAGATGCAGCCTCCCTTCCAGGTTCATCTGTTACTGTGCAAGACAATATTGCATGGCACGGCTGCTTATTTTGCTCCTTTACCACTTCATCTATGGAACTAATGGCTCTGCACCTCCAGGCCAATCACTTGGGCAAGGCTAAACGTAAGGACAACATCATAGGGAACAACAAAGAGCAATCTAGAGAAGCTTCAGCCTCAGTCAACAAAGTGAGCTTGCTCTCCGCTTCTGTGCAGTCCAGCAAAGAGGCCGTAGTTTCAAACATGCTTAGCCAGCTGGACTCAGCTTCTGAGAAAATGACCCAAGGACAAAATAAAGAGACCCTGGGAGAGCAAAAGAGTGCTGCCTGGCCCAGCCACATGGAATCCACTTTTTGTAATTTTACAACAGACTTCTATAAGCAGTTTGGTGTTTATCCTGGTGTTATTGGCACAGGAACACAAAATTCTTGCACCAGTAATGAATCTGAAATAAAACCACAGTCTGAAGATGACCCAAATATTCTGCTCTCTGACTCTGTAAATAAAAGTGCTACTGATGACCTTTCTGACATAGCTTCATCTGAGGATATGGAATCTTCCAAGGAGGAAAACATTGAAGATGAGGACATTGAAACAGAACCAGATATTATGAATAAGCAGTTGTCTGCCCTAAACAAGGAAAGCAGTGAAGGAGGCGACAACATACAAAGTGCAGTCACCTCACAACCAGCACAAGGGCTCGTATCGCCACTGCCACAAGCATCAGAAAAGCAGTGGCACAGTCAGAATCTTCTGTCCTCCCATGAAACTGCACAAGGAGTGATGAAACCCGAACAAGTTCAGGGTCCGCAGGTCCTGGAGAAGCAGATGAACATGTTGTCAGTCCTAAGAGCTTACAGCTCTGATGGCTTAGCAGCCTTTAATGGACTTGCAAGTAGCACAGCAACTAGTGGATGTATCAAGAGACCTGACTTGTGTGGTAAGTTTTAGACCTTCTTTTAGACCGTTTCAGAAAACACTTGTGCAGAATCAAGAAGCTGCTCTTTAAATATACTTAGTCATGTTTGTTAGTAATACATTTTTTTAAAATGTTAAACCCTGTGGGCCAAATTCTAGTCTTATATGTGGTCTATTTCATTGAAATCAGCAGTGCTGCATGCATATACTTACACAGAATTTTAGGAAGAACTACTTGCTTTTAAACCATAGTAGCAGCAATATAGACTATCTGTGCTAGTGGCATCTGAAGGGGATATTTACTGCTTTAGCATACTCAAAGGAGGAAAAGGTTTTTAAAAAATCACATGGTAACTTGCAAACTTTTCAGTATTCTGATACAAGTAAGAACCCAAGACAAACACTGGATGCTCTGCCAGGCAAGCCTTGCGCGTTCTCTGTCTGTCTCTGTCTCTCTCTGTGCTTTTACTTGGAGTGCATTCAGTTTCCATGATATCCATTAAATCAAAGGCCAGGTGGATGGAATGCATCTACCTTTAATGAAGAGGTATTCTTTTCCTTTATCTCCCTCTCCCCTCCCTTATTTTTTAATAATTATGTTTTTCTGAATTGTTTCAATGGCAACTATACAATAGTCGCCTTTGACAATTTTCACTGTCCTAATAGAGGTTGTACAAGTTGTGGTTTGCCTAATTAAGAATATGCCTCTGAGTAATTAAAACAACAGTGTACCAAACAAAGCCCCCCAGTTTTTTACCCTTGTTATAGAAAACTGACAAAAAGGAAAGCTAAATCCGTTTGGAACAAGTGAGACTGAGGACTTTCCTATTTATCTCCTGTTTTGTAAGCATAGTGCTCGCTTGAAAGAGATTTTAGAATGTAAATCCGTTGAAAAACAGTATCACTTTAAAAAGCAGAGTCAGCAAAGGACACAAAAACTTCAGTAATGTTCTTGTTTCATTTAACCTTCAAACGAATCAAAAAACTCACTGTTAGACCTGAACGTGCATAAGAAAATGTATTCAAGTTTAAAATAAAAAAGAAAAGAAAAGAGAATGTGATCAACAGTTATAAAGCTCAACAGTTCAAAATGAAACCCTAAACCTGCAACCACTTGTGAGTGGTTACCCTGGTTAAGTTCAGGTTGTTAGGAGCTTTGTTTGACTCCACTGCTTCTTCGTGCCTCTGCCTGCTTTTCCAAGTGTGTTGGTTGGTCTGATAGAAAAGTACAATTTCTCCCAGCAAAGTTTCACTCGCTTGTATTCTTAGAGAGCATTTTGCCTTCACACTACTGTTATTACCTAAGCTGAACCCCAGGTGCAGGTGTTTGCCAGTCCGTACTGTAAATTCCTGTGTCTCTGTTCACTGAGACCCAATGAGGAGAGTTAGAAATAGTTCCAGATTCTTCAAAATCAGTAGTTAGATTTCTGGTGTTTTAACATAATTGGTACTTGCTTTCAGTTAGGAGCTGGTAAAACCCTTGGAATTTTTTTCTCTGTATTTGAAGATTACAAACAATTAGGTACCAAAAATGCATCAGAGAAAACAACTAAACAAAAAAAATTGGAAAAATAAGATCAGTTGCTTTATACAAAATATCTTTATACTTCTTCTCAGACACAAGATTTTTAAAACGACAAAAACAAAACCTCTCACAGAATTATTGAAATGAGGTCATGTTACTTCCATTAGTTTTTTGTTTCATCTTCCAATCAATTCAGCAGACGTTTTATGATGGCTAGAGTTTATGTGATTTTAAAGACCATATCCCTTTCACAAGCTCTGCCCAGTGATAATGCGTTTGACTTGAAGTATGAAGGGAAAAAAAAAAGCCAACAGAAGCTTGTCTGTTCTACTTTTTAAGCCATTTTAAAATGGAAAATGCAGCGCAAGTCCTCTTTTCTCCCCCCTCCAAAAATAGCTTTTTAAAATTCTTACTGACATTCTGTTGAGTCTTTGCAGAACATAAGTATTAAGGTTGAGTATTTAAGTATATCATTTCATTTTTCTTGATATCTCACAGCAAAAACGGATGAATACGAACAATCCCTCTGTCAGTAGTTCTTATTCATTTCATTGATTTAGACACCACCCTATTGAAAGTAGTGTTTTTAGGGAGTTTTCATTTTCTCAGTGACATTTTGTACTGTGAAATCACACTCCATCTGTGCATGCTAGTGTGGGGAATCTCACCTGATGTTTCTGCACTTGCAGATTAGCCAGCAGGAGCGCTTTGCTAATTTATTAGCCTTCCTTCCCTCTTGCACAAAGCCCATGACCCGAGTCGTGGTTCCCTTTGTTTCCCCTACTCAGAGAGATCAGGAAGCCTGAGGCCCACTTCCAGCACCCAGTCCCGGGGCATGATTCTTGTGGCTGTTTGTGTTTTGGGGGACTCCGTGTATTTGCCTTTCTTTTTACAGCCAATGGTGGGTGGGTGTTGGCATCTCAGGAGAGAGCACTGATACCCTTGATAACGTTCCTTGCACAATCTCTGGTGCCCTTTCCACAGTCAGAACACAGTTGAAATAAGATTCTCAGTCGGCTGAGATTGCATCTTTGTTTGGCCATGTTAATTGCACTAAATTTCTGGCTTCATTACAACAAGCTGGGATTTTCAGTGATCTGTGTAGATCGTTTTTAGTTGGCAGATTTTACCTTTAAGAGAATGGGTCCATTTTTAAGCACAAATCTTGGTTTAATTTCTAGAGGGCAATTCCGCCAACGCACATTATTGTTCTGAGTAGTCACCCCTCATGGGGAAGCAACCCTCAGTTTCCCTGTATATAGAGCAAGAGAGTCTGGTGATGTGCCTGTAATTTGTTTCTGCTCCTGTCATGCTTTAGGCTGTAGGGGTGAAAGGCACAATTAGAAAAGAAAGAACTAGCATCACTTTGTAATAGAGAAATTTCCATGCCAAAATACTGCTGAGAAAAATCACAACAAATCTCCTTTACACATCTAGCAGAATAGGAAAGAACAAAAGGAAAATAAAAAGTATAATTGATGAATTTTTAGTCTCCTGACCTTTTCTAACTTAACTGTATTTGTTTCCAGAGTCTTAAGTGACTAAACCCAAGAGCTGATCTTGTCAATCTTTTCTACCATGCAGCCTGTAAGAACAGGGATGTGCCTTTCACTGCTGCTTGCAGCCAGCAGCCCAGGTCAGGGAAGGAGCCGTCATGCTGGGCTTCTGGCTTTGGCAGCTGTCTTGAGCATCCACATAGTCTGCTTTCACAGCTCTTGCTCATTTGAGAAGTAATGCTTGGAGGTTGTAGATCTACTTTCTATTTAAGATTTAGAAGATGCTTTCCATTTCTGCTCTTCTGTTTCTCTGCCTGGCTTCCGTTACACACATAGCTGTATTGCAGTAATGTTCCAGCTCCTGGTCTAAGTTGCTAATTTATATGATTTGTAGAGCATCTGTTTATGACAAAATTCTTTCTTGTCTCTCCTTCCCTTTCAGTCTTCCTGCTTTGTGGCTAAGACGGTAAAATATCCCTAGCATTTTTTGCTTGAGATGTATCTAGGCTTTCAATGAACTGCCAGTGGACTACAGAACTATTGGCCAGAAATGGTCTGGGGCATTAGCTGGTTGTTTAATGGATTAGTGCTATTGAACCCACACTTAATGATGACCAAAAGTATTAGTTCCATCTTGTCCCTCTAAATCTAATTTGCTTCCATTCATGCTTGCTTTCCTCTGCAATTAGTGCTGTTTTCTCCACGTAGGCTCCACCTCCCTCACTTCTTTCACTGTATGAAAATAGGGCAGGGCCCTTCTAGTGCACGGCAGCAGCTCTCAAGTTCTCCCGCGAAGGGCTGAGCACTTTCAGTTTCCTTTTGAGCAGAAAGTGTTCAGCTCTGCACAGAATTATTAAATTGTTCAGCATTGTAACTTTCTGAAATACCTTCCAAATGTGGAACTGTAGCACAGACAAGAGGGCTGGGCAAGGGGAAGATTGACTGTGGCAGATTATTACAGTTTTATTGTCACATAATTATAGTGCTGTACCCCAATGTTGAAATAGTGAATTTAGTCTTTGTAAATTGCTTCTTGCCACAGGTGTCAAAACCAAAAGGATTGTAATGCTAACCCCTTCAGAACTACCACAACACGTAACATGCAGAAAAAGATTTTTAATTGTTTGTGTGCCTTCACCTTATTGCAGCTCTTTAAAATTATAAAACCCACATTAAACAAAAAGAAGCAAAAGTCCTATATATCCGAGCTGTAGGACAGCTCTGTGGTCAGGGAAGGTCCTCGGGGCTGCAGCAAAGCGCAGTGCTCAGAACCGTTCAAAGTATGCCCTAATGCGGTGAGTTAAGTAACCCAGCATTTCTGCCTTTGAAGGGGTAACCAGAATATTCTCCTTCAAGGCAGAAGGAAATACCGTGGAACCTTTGCTGCAGTCTTTTCTGTACCCAGTGTGGTGCCTGAGGAGGCTGCTTCAGTCACAGCACAGGGCCTGCTCTCGGTTTGAGCCACAGTGCTCAGGGATCAGTGCCTGCCCTCGTGCCGGGCTGCAGCCACTTCTGGAAGTCGCAGTGCCATTTGCATGGCAATATCAAACCAAACTCATATGGCTTGCTTCCTTTTTTTAATTAACTGGGAATGCCAGTGATCCAGTGAAGTTTGTGTTGCTGGATAAAAGGGCCGGTCTGTGAATAGCATTGTATTTGCCAAATGGTTCGCTAGTCATTTCAGTACAAACAAATGGATGGTGTCTGTAAGTCTGCAAACACTGTTGACATTTAGCCTTGTTTATGTTACTTTCCTTTTGCTGCATATTTTTGGCTAGAAAAGATACTGTCTGAATCAACATTGACTTCCTAAGCAGAAGCTAAGGACCCAGTCTTGCATCCCTCATTCTCCATGAGTGGGACTACTTACATGACTAAGGATTGCAGAATCAGGTCCTGTGTTTATTTGACTTTAAATTTTATTGCTATTTTCATGTAATTTAATTTCATTGTATTTTTTTGTATCAGACATTGGTCCGGCGATAAGTTTGATGTCACTGTTTTTGTTCACTGTTGGAAACTTATTTCTTAGAGTTTTTCATACTGCAGTGTAACACTCCCATTCCGTTAATGCTTCTGGAAGTTAACCCCTAAAGTATCTGATACAGCTCAGTTCTGAGTACCTTCTATTCCCAGTGAAAGTGGAGGCATTCAGTCCCTCCCAGCACCAGATCTGAAAGGGGGATTGTGTTTGCAAAAGAAGGCCTCGGAATGTGCCTCGATTTCAGACATCAGTGGCCAGCCGCACCAGGGCAAATCCCCAGCACAGAAAGGCTTTTCTTTTCTTTGCAGGGACAAAATAATGATGTAAGCCTAGAGCCGTATGATTTTGCTCTAAGTTTCATCTCCCAAACAATATATTCTTATTGTTTTTGTCATATCCAGGTCAAATTTAAATTATAATTTAGGATTAGGCAGAGGCATAGAGATGTTTCCAGATCTTTGCAAAGTGAGACAATGCTCTGGTTTGTGTTTCTGTTCAGGAATATATATGCTTGTGCCTGAGGTGTAGTATTTCCTACATCTACACATACACATACACCTGAGCAATTTAGGCATCGTTTTAAGTCAAAACTAAGTGTACGATTAATACCTATTATGAGGCCGATTTTAAACAATTAATTTGACAGCAATTATAATTTTATTTTACAGGCTTTCAGAAATAAATAACCAAATTCATCTTTGTAATCTAAAGAACTTAGAATATCTTTATGCTGAGGTGATCTTGCTATGCATAGTGTTGCATATCTGGGATTTCTGGGGTTTTGTCCCTCGTATCTAGATACTTGTAGTGCCGGGGATGAATAATTACCTGAGGCTTATTAATTGTTTCAGCAAAGAAAAAATATATACCTTAAGTGTAAGCATTAATATATGTATACACAAAGCATCCACAATATATAACAAACCATCATAATAGTACAAAAATAGAGGTCCTGAATATGTTCTGTTATTTATGTGTTTGGCAAGCTTAGGGAATGGACTTTAGTATGAGTGAAAATTCTCTTAACATTTTTAAGGTTATTTATTGTCATTTCTATTTGAGTTTTTAATGGTCCTGTATTTTGTAATGCTTTAGCAGGAAAAAATACTGTAGTTATCTTTTTTCATATTCTTTAAGCAATATTTCTAGCTTAATATATTGTGCCAGGTTTTCCAATATTAACCAAGAAAGACAGTAAAATTCAATGAACAGCACTCTGACATCCACAATTTAAAACCTGTGACTGAAGTGAAATGTGTAAACTTCTAGTGGGTTATCATGTGCTTTGGAATAGAGTATTGTTGGAAGTAATTAGAAAATATATTAAGGTTTCCTGGTAATGAAGGTATGTAAGTTTTAATAATTGTTGCTTTCTGAATAAGTGTCAAACTATATCTTTAAATGTATATGGAGTTACAAGTTAGGTCACTTCTGAATGGAATGTAAAACAATACTAAAATGCTTCAATAACTTATCTCAGTGTTGCTAATAAAAAAAAAGCTGTTAACCATTAGTGCAGTTTTGAGTCATTTTGTTAATTCATTCAAGACAACTCTGCGCAACTGTTTTATCTTTGGTAGACTGAGGACCACTCGTGCAATCCACGGCTGGCTCATGCTGTGAGAGGCAAAGCCTACAAGGCAGCTCGCTGGCCTTTTTGGAGCGTATTCATTCAAAGCGCAGTCTCTTAAACGTGGTTTGCCATCAGAAGAACGCGATACGTGGTTAGGCAGGCTAGGTTTGTTTCCTTCGGCACAGAAAAGTCCTTGGCAGTGCGGGAGCTGTGCCCCCTCTCTCACTGGTGCAATCCAGTGAACGTTTCCATGGGGGCCTGTGGGTTAAACATGAGTGATGCTGGATGGGTGTGTAAGTCCTGGTGCCTGGCTGGCCAGGGTGAGCTGCCGTGTGTGGGCCCAGTCCTGCAGCTGGGAGCCAAGCCCAGTGAGGGGCAGGCGCTGCCCATCTGTGAGTGCACGGCCCGCCTGACACCTTTCTCAGTTCATCTCGTTCAGTCTTACGTTGTTACAGTCTACAGTACTGCCCACAGTGCTTAACTCTGCTTTTCATTTCCCATGGAAGGAATGTGTGGTAAACGTCCTGAGACTTGCCTCCTTCATGCACAGTGCTCCCAAGGTAAAGGGAGCATAGGATAACAAGCAGCCAGTCGCGTTGGTGCCAGTAATGTCCCTCAGGCCTCTGGTAAGTGTCTCCAGGATGGGACCCATAAGAGGTGGCCTATTGTTCGCTGCACCGGTCAGTAGGCAATGGAAGTTAAAGGGGGACTGGGGTTCCCAGTGTCACATCTTCATTAATGCTGTCAGTTTTGAACAGCATATTGGTACTTTTTATTTATTCCACCGAAACACCATGAGTCAGGACCTGACATTTTAGCGTTCTGTGTCATACTGAGAAAAATCTGTAGTTCAGCAGTAGGACAATTATATTATTTTGGAAGGGCTAGAAATAATACAGCATTTGTGAGACAACTGTAACATTTATCCAGACTCAGTGTGAGATTGTTCTTCCTTTTATTTGGAGAGCACTCCTAAAAAAGTATCAGCTGGGAGCAAAGAAAAAAAGACATGAAAAAGTAGCAGTTATGAATCCATTTAACCCCCATAGGGTATAATCTCATCTTGTGTAGTACCTCTGGCTGTTACATGCCAAAACTTCTACACAGTGAGCTGTGAATGTAGTCCCTATTGTCCTGTGGGCAATATGACTAAGGAAAAAATATCTCTCTGATACAATGGAGCATTTGTCTGCATGGCATAACCTAAGGTCCATAACATCTAATCTAAAGTTGTAATTATACAGCTGCAGTCACACCATTCAAGTGAAGGCTGTGTCAGCACTTGTATTATATAAGAAATCCTGTTTTCAAGGGTTGATGAGTCATATGCAAAAAACATTTCTCACTAAACAATTGTTCTGGTTGTTCCAAAGCAACATCTAGGTACCGGCCTCCCCCCTGTAGGATGTAGTCGTGCATTCTGTAATATGCCATGGTTTAGCTTGGCACTCTGTTTTGCTAATGAATGTATCTTTTACAAGCCAGGAAAATGCCTGAAAAGTTTTGATTTCTGGGCATTTTTATTATTGTCACAATACAAACTAAAGAGCAAAGAAGTCCAGGGCAGGCCAGGTTTTCACTGATGAGGATTTCAGTAGGTGAAAGTTATTCCTGAGAAATGTAGTTAGGACTTATTTTCCATTTTGTTGTCCTTCGATGCTGATTTACATCTCTGATCTGAACAATTTCCTACAAGACTCCTACTGCTATTTTATTTCATAGACAGGCCTTAAAGTGGACCCTTTCAGGCTAACTGGAGCTTGTGTTGCCATTTGAAGCAGCCATGCATTTGCTGGCAAAGAGGAAAGAGGTTTGGTTACAGCAACAGCACGGGTGGAAGAGGAGCATCCCTCCAGCACAAACGTCATGGGAACACTCTTAGGTTTGAGAACAGATATCAGAGGTCACAGCAGTTTTCTGAATACTTGAAATTTCTAGATATGTATTCTGGATGAGAGTGACCTAAGATAGTAGATGCATCTTCCTGGAGCATTTCCTCTTAAAACTGGAGGAAATGGGGCTGCTCCTGCACTGGCTCTGCTGTAATGTCTGTGTTTCTTTCAGCCAATCTCCAGTGTGGGGTTTCTGTTGCCTGCATAGAACGGCCATTGTTCAGCAGTTCAGAGAGGGAATTGTGCCTTAATTATCTCTTACAGAAGGAAAAACCCAAGGCATATCCCAACATGTGCCATTAGTGGTGGGACGCGAGTCTTTTAAGTAAGGTTTGAGGAGGGGAGCTCACACACAATCTGGCAGTCCTCACTGCTGCTGCCAGTCTACCTGTGATTCACCCTCCGACAATGGGAAAAAATAAGTTTTCCTCTTTGGATTCTCCATTGTGAAATGGAAAAGCATAGTACTTGTCTCCCTGATGGGAGTGCTGTGAGGATAAATGAATTAATTAATGTTTCCAAAGCACTTTGGAGATGAAGAACATTTATATATGTCCTCAGTGTGTAAATGCTTCCTTCCCTGATACTACACTAAGTTATAAAAAAAATGATGAAAATGAACACACATAAAAATTATGCTTCGGATGTGGATATCACTGTCCTCTGCAGGTCCTGCTCGGGTCTGGGGGCCTGTTACACTGTTTGCTACTTTCTGTCCCCCCTGTGTCATTGCCAGAGTTACCCTCAGTTACGGTTACCTGGCTGTGCTGTGGCCTTGGCAGATGCTGGGGCATGTAGTCATGCTCATGGATCTGAGAACTGGAAGTGCCTGTTGTAAGGTTTTCTCTGAATGGCAGTGACACCAAATCAATACTTCTCAGTTCAAATTCTTACTGCTTGTTTTCCAGCATTACCATCCTAGATTAGGCTATGCTGTTTGTTTTGTTGTGTTGGTTTTTGTTGTTGTTTTTTTTTAAGTCAGGAAGTGCATTTGGTCCAGACCAGTTCCTATGTATAATGGGAAGCGTAAAAGGGATTCAGGGAAGGAAGACCAACACCTTAGCCATGTAGAGATGTGACATTTATCAAGAGAGACATATAAGAAAGCTTTATGCATTGAAATGAACAAGTTAAAGACCAAATCCAGGCTTTCTCTAGGGCCATGTAGATGAGTTTGTGAACCTTGTGAGAAAGGTTTGTTATAAGACACATCAGCACCAATTGTGTCTCATTTTACTCATCCCTTTGTACAGCCAGCCCTGCTCCAGCCAATGCACTGGCTTTGGTTTTACATCCTTTTAAGACCTCCATGGTAGGTTTCTAGCTGGTTCAGTGGCACGAGGGCCAGCCCCGCTCCTCTCTGCTCTGCTCATTGCCACGTGCTGCAAGGGGCAGCTCTGGCTGGGGGAAGCCAACGACTGCCAGCACAGCCCTGTGCCTTCAGCTGGCAGCTGGAGCCATGCCAGGTGCTGGCTGACACTGTTCTAGCCAACAGCGTTGGGAGTCTGATCTTCCCATCCTCTTTCGTGGGGCCAGTTCAATAACTGCAGGGTTTATGGGTGTATCAAGAAGTGTAACTGTACATGGTGGTGAAAAAGAGAAAAGAAACAAAACAGAAAAGCTTTCCTGCAGGATAGAGGTGGCAATCCCGTTAACATGACGGCTCCCTCTTTAGTTGCCAAGATGACTGGCAGCTGGATAAGGTCAAAACATGAAAACCCAGCCATGGGGGACAGAGCGGGCAGGGGAGGGGCCCAATCAGTTGAATAAAAAACGGAGTGTTAGTGCTGGGGAAGGAGAAAACCGGCACTCCCATCAGAAAAATCCTCACCCTCTGCTCCCCTACTGTTTGTTTGGGGAAAATGCTGCAGCTTAATCAGAATTATTTACAAGATAATGGTCCATTGTTTGTAGTAAGACAGATGCTGTCTGTGGGAATTTGGTGTTTTATGCTCTGTGCATTACAGTGCCATTGCTGTGTACAGATGGGATCACAGTGGTATTGTTGTTATCCACTTTTGGGAAATTTGGAAGATCCTTACCGTGAAAGGAAGATCCTTAAATAGGAAAAGAGTTTTCTTTGGCCCAGAACTAGGATTTCTCTTAAGGTAGAATGGTGTTCTTACGTGTATGGCAGAGGAAGAAGATGAAGAGGCAGAAGCACTGTGCACGAGGGTCCCTAGCTAGCTTGTCTTGATGGTAGATGTGATGGAGCATGGGGATGGAGCCTGTGTGCCTGCCCAAAAGGAAGAGGTTCTAGTGTAGTATGTATGCCAGTGTTGCAAACATACTTAAGAAAAAAATCCTAGAGAAAGATCTTTATTTCTTTAGATCAAAATGAGAGAATTTAATGTACAATTTTTTTAATGCTGGCAGAAACTCCATCTCCCATAAACATCTCTTTCTGGCCCGAGCAGGCAGTTCAATGTGGAGGCCCAGAAGCTGGCAAAGAGGCTTCTGGGTGGGTGACCCATGGCACACCAGGATCGTTGCACACAGGGAGAAGCATCCATGTGTCCATCCCACCAGCTCTGTCTCAGCACTGCATGGGGAACAGCAGCACCCGCAGATCTGCCCCAAACCTGGGATGAAGAGACAGACAGCACAATTTGGAGCTCTGCAGGCTGTGTGCTCCACAGGGCCGTGCCCGATTCCCACCCTTTTCTTCTCTAAAACCGGTGGGACAAGAAGTTCCTCCTTGGGTCGCTGCACTTTGGGGCAGGACCTGCTGGCACGGTGCAGGACAAGGGGGTGGAGGGCTGTGTGTATGCATGTGTGTGTGTGTGTGTGTGTGTGCACTGCCTCTCTCAAAAAAATCTGCTTTTAGTGTGAAATAGCTCACATATTACCTCGGCAGAGACCGGTGTGCGCCAAAGGCAACCAAGAGACGACAAATCACCAGAAAGGCTCCAGAGGGGATTTTGAACATCCACGTCTGGTATTCCAAGATCCATTAGCTTTCAGGTAAAATGGAAAACAATGACCGTCTTTTTTTGTGTGCTAGATAATTAAGCTGTCTTTCCATCATTGCAAAATATTTGAGTTTCCCTGGAGAAAGCAGAGGGAGTGGGGATGGGGAGCGAGACAGGGATGGGAAGGGAATGGCTCAGTTGCATTCTTCATGGCACTGTACCCATTTTTTTTTGTGAAACAGAGTTCTCCAAGAATCCCCTTAAGAGCCAGACTGGCTCGGGAGATGTAATTCTGAGTTATGTCATTTTTCCTACATAGTTCCAGTGGGATCTGTGTGGGGAATTCCATGGTTTTTTTCTCCAAGTCAGCATTTATTTGCAAAATCTTAATTTTGTATTTCCTGATGTTTAAACGTTCCAGCCTAATGCTCTAATAAGGATTCTGTCTGTCTGTCTAAATAAAGCTTTGTCCTAATGAGGACACCATCCATCTCCCTAGATAGAGTCATAACGACCTCCAGCCTCAGTGTAATTTTAGCTGTGCTCCTTCCCCACCCTCAGCTCCCCACAACTCTTTGTTTGGGGTATAAATTATCTGTTTTGGGACAAAGTTGTACAGAATTTCATTTTGGGTCAAGTGACTGAGCTATTGTCTGAGCCTCTGCTTTCTCCCTGAAAAGGGGTTTTTGCTTGCTCCCAGTTATGTGTTCAGTGCCTGCTTACTTGCAATTTCTGTTCATAAGACTGTGGGTTTTCATGCCAATGATTTTCTGTTTGAGTTATTGGAGTAGGGAGGTTGTGGGAGCATGCCAGTGTCAAAGGTTGTCGCTTGAATGATAATTAATAACATTATCAGACTGATTATGTGTTTAGATGTCCAGAATCAGGAGTGAATTGAACTTGTTAAATTTAATTCCTACCTCCGAATATCTGACTGTTTTCCGGGGCAGGGAGACTGGCGTGTTCACAAGTCTCACATTTGCATAAAGGACAAAATCGTGAATTTAAAAGGGCAACAACTAATGAGGGTTGCTGAAATTCCAAGCTTCTGGCTTGCTTAGGGCTTCTCCTACCGTGTTGCTCGCCAAGCTTTCGCTGGGGGGAAGGAAGCCCAGATCGATTACACGATAATATTTACGGACCCCCGCCTCATTGTGTCAGCCTCTGACTGCGACGCTGAGGCGTTGGAGATTGGAGATTATGTCTTTGGAGGTCTCGAAGAGTTGTCTCACATGTGACCGATTACCTCTGTCAGAGGAGGGAAAGCTGGGTCCCACCTCAGTGGGTGGGATTTGAACTTGGGCTTTCAGAGGTCAATAACAGGGTTTTTAGACCTTTGTGCCTCTCGGTCCCTTATAGCCAGACCTTTTCTGTTAAAACTGTTTAAATTACAAACCAGTAATAAAAGGATCATATGTGTTTCCCACTGAACAGGTTCTTTAAGGCTATTATGATAATTAAAAACATATGGTGCCTACACAAGTCAGAGGGAAACCACAGATGTACAAATTAGGTATTATATAAGGGTTTGTTTTTTGTTGGGTTTTTTTTCTGCCCTTTTAAAAACAAGCCAGAGAAGTACAAAGAGAAAGATGGGGATTTTTCTGGAGGTGGTGGGTAGCGCTTCGGATTTTAATCATGAAATATGTAAACCTCTTTTCTTATACATAATCAGAGCAAACTCTGATACACAGGAAGAAAAAAGCAGTAGCATAAGACTGCAGTATTTATGGAAGGAATAAGGAAACACTTTGTTTCATGCAAGTTATTGGAGACCAGGAAACCTTTTGCATTTTTTATGATGTTTCCCTGCACAGACATGGAGGATTATATTTATTAAATATTGAATTATATTGAAATTGGATTGATGCAGCCAAAGAAGGACATTTCTTTGTATTCCATTTTTTTTTCCTCCTTTTTAAAAGGGAAATGTACTAATATTGATTGCAGCACGAGTAGTCATTTGTTTTAATTTAAAAATATAGGATTGATTTTGAGAAGGTGATAAATACTGCTAATAAAAAAACTCAAAATGGGGATTTATAATGATTCTCTGTTAAGTCAATGGTTTAGCGAGGCTAACTTATAATAAAAGTAGAGACGTGCTGAACTATCCATAACTAATGGGTTATTTGCCATTTGCTAGCGCTGCAAACTTCCCCTGGCTTGCTGGCTCCGGCTGCAGGAGGTGAAATTTACATCACCTGGCGCTCCTTCTCTGCCTGCCAGTGGGGGATAGCCCCCAAATAAAGCTTTAAAAGAGCACAGAAGAGTGGTGAGGAAGGAGGGATGGGAAGAGCCCGATGCTCGTCCTTCAGGCTCCCAGCAGCTGAGCAGGCTCTGCTAAGGAAAGGCTTTTCTTTTATCGAGTGAGTGATAGCAAACTTGGTGTTATTTTGCATGTAGGTATTACCATTTTAACTTTTACTGAGGTAAAATAACACCTTGTCACTCAGTGCAAATACCAATCACAAAATGAATTAATTGTAATAACTGTTGTCAACAGAACAAAAGACTTGTTGCTTTCCTAAGCAGATTTCAGTGCCACTGATAACTATATACAGGGTTTCCCATTGGGCTTATTCAGTATAGGTAGTCAGAACATAATTTCATCTGTCTTTCTCTGCACTTTGTTGCAGAAGTCTTAGAAATTGAGTTAAAAACCTGTATTTTTTACATTTCACTAAGTATATGTTTATTCAGTACTTACGCTTTCTTCTTTAAAACTCCTTATACATTTTTTACTAGCCAGCTAATGCTTTTTCTTGCCTAATCTATTAAAAAATAAGGAGCTTCTAACAGGCTATAGAATCTTTGTTCACCTCATGCCATGAGGGACAGTTGCTTTGAGTGAAAGTAAGGGCAGTGTTCATACCACACAAAATGCAGTTGTGCTGCTGTTTCTTCTTTAGCCAGTTGTCTTTCTCCAAAAGGAACACTGCTGTAGATGAGTGAAGTTTCTTTTGTTTTTTTTTTTTTTTCTTTTTTCTTTTTTCTTTTTCTTAAAAAAAAAGGAAAAAAAGAAGAAGGGGGGTGGTCAGGAGAAAAAATGGCCAAGAAAAGCAAAATTCCTCAGTCTTGTGTTAGCCACAGATTTATTCAGGCTAAGTTTGGGGTGGGTGGAGGGAGAAGTAATTAAGTAATTTCACAAAGAAGCCTCAGTACAGCAGAAACCAGTGCCGATATGCTATCCTCCTTTTACACGGTTATTTTGCTTATTAATCAAAAGTACTTTAGCATATCCTCTGTATTTTACTGCAAAAGCTGTGTGTTTTCCTAAAGGAACACACGTTAGTATTACAACCTGCGATAGCAATGAAGAACAAATAAAAACTAATCAAGAACTGACCCACAGAGTGATCAAAGGTCCATTTTTGCAGCCCTGTTTTGACATGTGTGCTTTTTAGATTGCTTCCCCCCGTCCCTTTCAAGCAGTACTGACTCGCTTCTGTACTTTCTGCCCTGCTCAGGCACGATCCCGAGCCCAGATAAAATACAGGGAGAACTCATTGTCTGTGCACCCCAAATGCTGTCCAGGGAGCAGAGCATTGCACAGAGCATGGCACAGGCAGTAGTCCTGGATGTGCCAAAGGGATTTTTCTCTCATGCACTTCCCATGGCAGAGGGGCCTGGAAATACCAGTGACAGTGCAATTGTGCTGGAGCTGAAGCTGTTTTCTTTGAAAAGCCCTAGGCCAGGCTTGTGGTTGCTCTTGTGTAGATGCACAGGAACAAGGGAACTATGCACAGGAATCTGCCTTCTCT
>NW_024962271.1:8736975-8764475 GCF_019238085.1 Lagopus leucura | reverse complement strand
CAAAATTAGAATTGTAACTGTGTAAGGCATGCACTGAAGTATTGGTAACTGAAATCCTTCAGGTATGCAGGATTTTGAAATGACAACAACATGCTGCTTGTACACCATGTATCTGACCACGTTTCTGCCAGAGAGGAAAAAAGTCTACTGATAAACGCTTCAAAGTCTTCCCTGTCTGTTCAGGAACCCAGAAAAGACTCAGCTCCTCCTGTCCATCCCATATACCCTGCTTATTTTTTAGCAGAGTAAACCAGCTGGGGCTTCCAAACTTCAGTCTATACTGGTGAGATGACTGTGGCTGCTTGGAGCATGGAATTTGCTCTCAGAGACGACGTATTTTCTAACAGGAGATCTGATATGCAGGGAAGACTTGCATAAACTGGGAGTGAAAAATCCGGTAGGAATTGCAGATGTGGCCCCCACTGATGTTAATGTAATGTAACTGATTAGAGCTGACTCATAGGCTTTAAGGAGAGTTCAAATACAGAGCAACTGCTGAACTGAGTTTTAAACCGAGGGCAGCTGTGGTAGAGCAGAGCAGGAGGGGATGTGCGTGTATATGCGTTAAGGGCAGGTGGGAATTATGCGATTTTCAGAGAACATAGCAGACATTTTTTCAGTCAAATCTTCTTTTCTACATCTAATTTTGAAGTTCTGAAGTTGTGTAGCAATTAACTGAGCAGCACTGTCCGGTTAGAAGCTCAGAGAAACAAGGGTTTATTGAATAGCAAAAATGTGACTTTTCGGAGAAAAAAAATGGTTCCGTGCTTTTTCTCTGAGTATAAGAGCATCCAGCTTAAATAGAGTATTCAATTTTTAATGAATTGGGCTCTTAGTGTCCTATGATCTATGGATGAAGAGCTAAAAAATTATAAATGTGCATACAAAACTGATTGGATTATACAAGGCATAGTTCCTTTGGAAGATATCCTTGTTTGTTTTTTCAATTTTCTGGTTAGATGTATTCTTGATTATGGACATAAGCTGATAAATGAATTGCAGTCCTTTTAATCATTTTCTCAAACATCTTTGCCTATTTAAATGAACTGTATTTTAACCCAAGTAGGTATGCCTCTCTCCTACTCATGGAAGAGTGAAAGGTTTTAAAATGATCTAATATGGGGCGGTATTTAGCATTTATTTAGCATTAGTATTTTCTAGCCCAAGAAACATTATATAATAATCTATAATCAAAAACACTAAAAACCCGTTAACTGCTAAAGTCTGTTTCATTCTAACATTACAACTAAAACTCATTTATAAGTAAATGAAAGTCAAGAGGATTAAATTCAATTAAAATTACTTTGAAGTATGGGGGGAGAATGTTTCACGGTGATATAAATCAACATATTGTTATTGCCTTCTTTTCCTTATCCATTAAGGGTCTCTAAAGCAAAATGTAGTCTAAATTATACATAGAGAAAAAATAGAGAGAAAAGAATGCCATGCACCCACAAGCACAACCAAGCCCAAATGAAAGGTTTGGGTGTACTTGCAGATGAATGGGGGGCTTTTCTGTAAGCTTCACAAGTCAGAATTGTGGAAGGTTTCTCCCACTTGCAGCCTCCATACCTTTATTGAGTGCAGTATAAATAGAACGCCAATTAAAGTACATCTTTGTTACAAGAAAGGGAGAGACAAACAAAAAAACCAACATCATTTTAGTGTACATGCATTTTTTACTGAAAGTAGGATCTCAGCAGAGAAATTAACTTTAATAATCTATGGATTACGAGACATATCAAACCTTCAAAGCGTTGCAGTGTAAGATCTATTCTCGAAAAGGTTTAAATTGCTTTAATAGTTAATAATAATTGATATGACTCATTTTTCCAAGTAAATCAAAATCGTTTGTCATTTGTTCATCCGGTCTCCAAGCCGCTTAATTAAGGCAAAGAAATTCCTTAGAACCTATTGAGCACCTCAGGGGTGTGTAATGCTAAAATGTACTTTTTTCTACTTCTACTTCTGTTTGACCTGTTACTCTTAGGACATAAACCTAATGAGGAGCAGAGAGCAACATTTTCAGTATCTCTGTAGTCCAGCAAAAGTCATGCCCCATGTATGACAGTCCCACAGCTTAGTTCGGTGCACATGTTGCACTGTCAGTTGTTCTGTTCATCTTAAATGTGTATGGAGCACTCGGAAATCCACCCGTGTGCTCACAGGTATGCAATTCACTAACACCATGTTGAAAAAGTTTTTACTGAAGTAGTTCTATGACCATCTTGGAAAGTGATTTCTGTCATTCTAAATCAGCAACCGAAAATTTCACAAACCCCTTGCCATGAGCAAGATCAGGATCATAGGAAAACAATGCTATTGTTTTTTAAGAAAAGAACCTCACTATCTGCTTTAAATCATATATTGTTCCCACAGGTTTCAATTACTTCATGTAATGAGATAGTGCCAGTTTTTAACAATGGCGCAGCTCTCTGTCTTGATGGCTCCGGTACAATACTTTTAAATGAATTATCAAATGGATCAAAACAAACATTGTTCCTCTCATTATTGCACTGCAACTTTGTCATTAGCAGAGCTAGCATCCGCACAGTGAAGTATCAGAGGACACGGATGCTCTCCATGCCCAATACTCCTCCAGCAGGCACAAGTTACTTCTTGGTGAGCCCCACCAGCAGTGTGTGGTGCTGGCAATGCTGACTTCTCTTCTTAGCTGAATTTCTCAGGGCAGGCTGGGTGCCCTTCAGCCAGCCTGAGCCCTGCCTTAATGCATGGAAGTGTGGGAAGACCTGGGGTATATTTGCTTGGCAATGTAGATTGTACAGACTTCCTACTACTTCAGCTATTTCTAAAGCAGCCCAAACCTACTCAATTTTAAATTCGTAAGATTCAGTATAAACAAATGGAATGGATAGGATGAGAAGGCTTTGTTTTTTGATATATTTTCAAGAAGGGGTTTTAAAATAGAAGAGAAATTACTTTTTAAACCTGATCATCTGTCATAAGAATTGGTCTATAGAAAGTGTCGCTAAAACAAACAAAACTGAGCAGCAAATTTAAACTGTTAGACTATTGGAACCATCTCTTCAAAGTCCAGAAAAGATACAGACAATTCACTCACAAACTCTAGTGCAACCCCTGTCATTTTTCTGTCCCACACTGAAATCAATAGGGGTTTTAGGAGTGCAGTAGGGTTGGGCTGTCGGTGCCAATCTCCTGCTCAATAGGAGTCGTATTGCTGGTAGAACCTTCTAGAGTAGTATGAAGTCTTGCAATTTTGCTGTTGCATTAATTACATTTTGCAAGTGTTCATTTAGGCTAACTGCACCTTAGAAATAATTTGAATACTTATAAATTTATTTATTTTCATGGTAAAATTAAGACTCTATTGTCTTGTTCTAACACTTCAAAACCCTGAATATGATAACCCTTATTTATAGATAGCAATAAGCATATTTAGCAATTTTATTATTCATGACCCTTGCACTAAATATCATAATCAGAGTACAGATGTGTGAGCATTTCTATATGGAATTCACTGGATTAATTCTTGTAAAATAAAAATAGCATTGTATTCAGAGGAATAATATGTCCATATTTAAGAAGTGTGTCTTAGTATAAACAAAGAGACCACACAGTGGTTTTTTGAAAAGCCCTACGCTAATAAGAAGCTTCATGAATAGAAACAAAGCTCTAAAAATGTGATTTTTAGTGTTAACATTTATTTTCTGCTGCATGCTTATATTCTTCCATATATAGTCCTTATATTTTATTACGAATAGGAAAGAGGCTGCTGCGTTCTTTGTGTGAACACATAATCGGTGAAAGTGCAATTTGTTGAACCAGTTGCTCCCAAGAAGTTAAACCCAATCCTTTGTTAATAGCCTCTTTATTTGTGCCTGCACCAAAGATGCAGATTATCAGATAAACATCATATTCAGACTTCGCTCTCTAATTGACTGAACAAGAATCGGTCACACTTTACGTACCATTCCATAATGGATTTTCATGTTTGTGAACCCTAACTGGCTGTGGAAATGGAAAGCAAATGTCGCATAATCACAAATAACGTTTTTGTTTTTGTTTTCTAAGAGAAAAAAGAAACAACTTTTTTCTTCTCAGTTTGTCACGGGCTCATCATTACAGGCAGGTGATGAATGAGCGCTTAGTGGTCAGATCAGCTGTCGTGCTACTGTTTAGAGAATTTTTTAAATGATTGCTAAGAGTCACATTTTTCAGTTAGATTTTACATGAATAATTGATACAGTAAAGTGACAGTGAAAGACACAGGTATAATAGCTGAATCATTTTTTCACTTTTTAGAGGGTATATACCACTTATTGAGCATCTCGCTATCACCGTATTAGGCTAGGTTTCTTTTTACTTGTATATCTGAAGCAGAAGCTCTCATTAAACATATTGTAAAAAGATTCTTTTATGAAAATGCTATCAAGTATTTATAACTACAGCACCGAAGATCAGAGGAGAATATTGTTTAAAATCTATGCAACATAAAACTGGTCAGAAATTTCAACATCAATCAGTGTCAAAATTAAAACTGACTCAAATTTGTTTTCTTTTTGTTTTTTATTTGAGTGGGTTATAACAAGCACATACTCATTTTGACAATCTTATTTGCTGGCCCCACATTGCAATAAATCAGAAATATGCTGGTAATAAAGGGAAAATGTTGACACTGCCAAACTGGCAGAAAAAAAAAGCTGTACTAGAAAAAAAATAAATAATTAATCAAGCACCCCACTAATATGCACGAAATAAGAACCTTATTCTCACCTGGAAATGAATATAGAAACGGGGGAATTGTCCATGACCAGTTCTACTGCTTTTGGCTTTTTGAGGGAAAAAGAAATCCGCTCTGGATTAAAGGTTATTAGATACTCCCGAGGCTGAGCAGTAGAAGTGCAACTGTGTATTACATAAGAGGACGCTTCTTCCCATACTGTAGGTGGAGAGATTATCTCAGATCTCTTGGAACCAAAAGAAGGGATAGCATATATTCTTCTGACATTGGCACTCTTCCAAGAGGAAGTTGTAACATGCCTAACAAAAGAGAATAAAAAGCCAGAACAAAGGGTGAATGGCATATGGTGGTTTTTCTACAATATGGTCCTCATCCCTTTTAATACATCTTTGGAAGACATAAGCGAAGCACTGTGATGTTGTTTCCCTAAGATATGACAGGTCTGCATTATACCCTAGGATGAATGACACTTTATTAATAGTATTAATATTATTATTATTTATTCATGAGTACTGTTGCTCCTGGGAATGCACATCCAGGCTAGATTCCTGCATGAGAACTTTATTTCATTCCGGTTGTGTGACTGGTCTGTGCTAGCTCTTCTCTGGGGCGTTTCATCATCTTAGTAGTTTCTCTGGCCACAACAAAAAAGAAAAAAAAACCACCAAAAAAAGCAAAACAACATGTTTCTGCATGGGGAAATTCAGACTGGAAATCAGTAGTCCAGCTCATGGGCTGACCGTGTTGTGATGGTTGTGCTTTACCTAAAAACGTGATGACCAGAAGGATAGGGGTGAGCTTACCTTCTGCTGATCGGGGTCCTCACTTAGATCAGGCAGACTGCCTTGAACCCTAATCTTTCTTGCTTTAGCATGAATATTAGTGATCCAGTGGGATGGCACTCAGCTTTCTCCCTCTGTACCACCACTCTGTGCTGGACATGTCATGTTTACCATATAAAGCCCCATGCACTTCATGCAACCCCATGCACCCTCTGAGATTTTCTGTGTGAGATCACATAACCCCAGTTCAGATTTACTGTGTCAAAGCCCTCATTCAGAGCAGTAGATACTGGGCAGGAATACCTGTATCTCATTGTTACTAGCTGCTCAGGTATTAAGAACAACTAAATTCTCTCAGCTGAAAGAATACTGGGAGCGGATCCTCGAATATTCTCACTGTGGGACACCAGATCACATTTTATCTAATTCTCCTGACTGCAGTTAAAAAAAAAAATAAAAAGCATACAGAAATGTACAGTGAGTATAACAAAGTAAGTGCTTTGACAGTGTTTTAGTTAAAACATGATCTCAGGAAATGAGTACGATAATGAGCAATTGGCTAAAAATTCCAACATATTGTACCAGGCCCTGAGAAATAATGCAAAAGCAAAACCCTTTGTAATATAATCGCCAGTTCTAGACTGCTGACTGCTTATTAATTGCTTCATGACGCTGGAATTGTTTGACCAAAAATGAGGCTGCATTCTCTTAGCCATTACTCCTGGCCCTACCTCTGCAGGGGTTAAGGAAGTTTTGGGAGATGCTACACTGCCCTGACACTGGCCTGCTCTTTGTACACTGTACTTGAAAAATAAACCTCTTCCGACTAAAACACTTGTAAATAAGTTATTACTTTTTTAGCCTCCTTAGTGCTGCTCTGCAGCAAAGCTATTGCAAATTTAAAAAATAAATAAATAAATAAAAAGCCCAAATCTTTGTTTTACTGTTTTTGTAATGAAATTATATGGCTCTTGAAGCTCTTCCATTGAGACTGTGCTTGAGAAACCACAAAGCTAGGGATTTGAGAATGTACTTAGAGGATGTTGACTTTATTTTTCCTAAATCTATCTAAATAACTAAAAATATCATAATTAATTCAGGAGTCTACCACTGTCTTTTCCTTCTTTTCCAGAAGAGCTCTACATTCACATGATTCACTGTGAAATACAGAAGAAGTCAGGGAAGTTTTGAAACTCTCTAGAATCACAAAAAGTTGGCTGTATCTCCTAAATGATATACAACTGCAGTACCTTTGAATTATGATTGATGACTGGAAAAAAAAAAAAAGGAAAAAAAAAAGGCAAAGGATGAAAATACTAATTTTGCATCTGACTCAAAATATGTATATTTTTGTCCATTTTAATATAAAACTCTTTTTCTGCATTAACATATTAGGATCTTTCCTTGGGACTGCACCCCGAATGAGTCAGATAGTCTGCTTCAGATAAAGTTAACTAATTATATTACCCTTTTATCTTTGCCTTCAGGTAACTTCTCATACCACCATCACATAGAGAGTGGTAAAACCTTTTATAGTAGTATAATTTATTTGGAGCCTGATACTAAAGGGCATAGCAGTGCCTGAAAGAGAACTAAAGCCAAAATGTTACTAAAGATTAAAATCTCATGGGGAACGGTTTTTCCTCTTGATGAGCATGCTTGAGAACCCAGGTGGGAAGGATGGATGTAGGCCCAAACAGTAGTGGTAGTAGTGAGTACCATGCTGTTTCAAACATATACAGCTGGGAAAGTCAAAATACAGGCTATTACAGAGACATCATATTTTTTTCACGTTGTTCCTCCCCCCCCCTTTTTGTTTTTTTTTGTTTGTTTGTAGTGGATCATGGCTACATGGATTCAGGAATGCAGTTTGCCCTTTCTAAGAGCATTGCATATCTTCTTTTATAAAGAGAAGACTGAATTTGTTGCCTCTCTTTTCTATTTATGCATGGGTAAAAAAATGAAGGCCCTGTCACAGGCTGTTTCAGAGCACTTGATTTCAGCTGTGTTCAGATCCTGCTAGTGGCAGCACTACTTGGTCCCTTGGCATTGGGTTGGTCTCCACTTAGGAAGGAGATTGTTAACGATGAGCTGGTTTTTGGTTATTTTCTATGTTCAGTTATTTGCTGTGTGCATTTGGCTGCAGCTGAGGTAGGTCCCTGACCTGCACCTTCCTGGCTGTACAACTAAAATGTGGAGGATTTTCCAGCATTACTCTATCTTAATCTATATCCTAAAATACAAAACACAGAGGCCGCTCAGTTGTTATCTTTAGAGTGTTTATTCAGTTCCGCCTGAAAAAAATCAGCAGTTTGATACTGAGGTGATATTAAAACTAACACTGAGGACGGATCTGTAGAAGTGCTATGAACCCAGGCCATCGAACATTACCAAAGATATTCATAACCTCAGCAGCTGATGTCGAATACGCCTTCAAAGACAAACAAGCACATCAGCACAGGCTGGGAGGGAGGCCTGTGACTTACCTCACAGAATCAGGTCAGCTGGTGGCTGTCTGCTTGCTATATTACAGCAAGCTTTTTTCCTTCAACTTCCATCCCATGCTTAAAATACCACCAGGATTAAAAATTAGAAGCTCTGTTCCATTATAGACCAAATTGACCTCTATATTTCAGCAGTGCTGCTGAGGTCAGTGTGCAAAGGACATTGCTCAGGTCTCAGCACAATTCAGCAGCCCGTGTTTTGCATTAGCGAGCCACTGCACCTGACACCTGACTACTTACTCTAAAACGTGCTGTGTTTTCACACAGGTAACCCTCTGCCACCATCCTACTTCTCAGAGATTCCTCTCCTTTGTGTGTAGATCTTGTGCAAGTGCTAATGGCAGGCGGGGTGATGCAGTGAGGGGCGAGCCTTGGTGCTGGTGCTCTTGGAGGGACCTCAGAAGGGACGTGCTTGGAGGGATGGTGCTGCAGCCCACCAGGACACCCTGGATCACCAGGGGCAATCCTTGGCCTGGCAGCCAGCAAACTCCCAGACTTCTTAGAGTGCACTGCGCTGGCATAGGCAGGCAGAAAGGCAGCAGCGATGGCAGCTCTTTCTGGTGGCTGTGAGGTCTCTCCTGAGCTGAGAAGGACAGAGGCCTTGCAGCAGTGCGCACCCCAAAGCCTCACTGAAGTAAGCCTTGTGGAGACCAGATGAGGTCCCACAGAGCTGCCGCTCAGTGCCGCCTCTCCTCTCCTCCAGAAATTTCAAACTACTGGTAAGAGAGTTTCCAAACAGTTAATTCCCTGTCTTTCTTCATGCCTTGCAGCATTTAACAATGCTATTGTCATCCCAGAAGACAAGAGTACAGAAGTAGGAGTTTCCTTTCTTTCTAGCGTCTATATTTAATTCCCTTTACAGTCCATTTTAACTCCTTCCTTCCTGGTCAGATGTTGTCCTCTGTGGAGAATGGCTGTGCCATAGCCCTGTCCCTCCTGCCTGCCCAGGCTCCTTTCACCATCCCAGAAATTACATCTTCTGAGTAATGTCCAGAGCCCCATCTTCCTTCATGTTGTCCAGGCTGTCCTTACGAGCAGAGCACGGGGCAGAGGGCTGGAGGAGAAGAGTGGCCCACAGGCCAAGCTTGAACTCACAGCTCCAAAATCTGGTTCAAAGGTCTGTGTGTTGTGCCCCGTGGGTGCCATGGCTCATACCGCTGCCCTGCACCAAAGGATGACTGCTGTGAATTTGAAGACGCTGCGTGTAGCTTGAAGGACCATGAAAGGCCTACAGATAGCTCACAGGGAATCACGTTAAGATACTTCTCCCAGTGATCCCTCTTAAAAAAAATCCCTTTTCCTTGATCCAAAATGCTGTTTCACTAACTCCAAGCGTCAAAAGGATTTTATTCTTAGTCTTCTGTTTCGATCAGTTAATTCCCACCGGGGCTGAGGTAAAAATTGTCCGTGGGACACACTGTTCTTTCTTCTTATGCACCTAATGTTGCTGTGCTATTTTGGGCAACCATTTAAATAAAAGCCAATTTGACTAAAGAGCAAATATATTCTGTCGAATGACGGCAAAAGGGCAGAGCTTGGGAAAAAGAAACAAGAAAATGCAAGGCATTCATTTTTCCTTTGTACTTTTTAATAAAAGAAATTCTCTTGCAGCTTAAAGTGACACATTAAAAGATGTATGTATCGTGGCTTTTAAAAACACAATTAGATAACACCTTGTCAAATACTTATATTCTTTGTTGACAGCCTTGAGTACAATCACAATAACAGCACAGCTATTTCAGCATGTTTCTTATTCAGTTGCCATTGGCAGAGTCAGCCATTTTATAAAAATGTTACTGTTTATCACTTTAATCATCAATCTACATCTAGTCAAAACAATAAGTCAGAAGGAATAGTAAATTATACTTGTGCAGCCCTGATGAGTTTGAACTGTTTTGCTGAAATTAACTGCAATAATTATCTATTTTTCTAAAGCTGTTAAGGAGTTTTGGATTAAAAAAAAAAAAAATTGGTTCAGAGGGGACTTGGCTTTTGTCTGTTTTATAAAAAACTTTTTGGTAGGCTCAGAAAAAATCAACAGCAAGACTTGGTTTTGCTAAAGGTGGAAGAAAAAGCACACACAGCTCCCTGTTTTGGTGCAGGGCAGGGTTTAAGGGCTTCCTCCTGCAGCAGAAGGTGCCCCAGCTCAGGGCAGTGACAGTCACCAAAACGTTGAGTGTCACTTTGCTGTCATCAAAGCCTCTGCGTTTTTTATTTCATGCCTTTTATAAGTTTGAAATATTTTATTTCCTTCCTTCGGAAGGACATAATTATCTCTTTTTTTAGCTGGATCCCAGCTTCTTAGGAATAATGCCATAAATCCTATGAATGCATTTTATATGTCATACATGTATGATCAGTAGGTTTTTTAGACTTATATACCATAGACTATCAATATTACATTTGCTGCTCCAACCAAGAGGCTTTAATAATACAGATCTAACTTTTTACTCTTCTACAAGACAAGGCAGCAAATTTAGATTCCTTTAATCACATGAAAAATGATGGATATAACTAGGGGATTGAATTTTGGAAACAATGCGAGGACAAAAGAGTTCCTGATGGGATTCTATAAATATTAACAAAGAATATTTGTCTTATCTTCTGCTAGCAACCATTAAGTATTTAACCCTATTCATGGAACATTTTCTATGTTAAGAAAGCTTTAGTTTTTGTCTCCCCAAAAGGTTGTCTGTCTGTCTATCCGCCTAACATAATAGCTCTACTGCATTGCCATCAAACTTTGACTGTGATTGTTCATTACTACAACATATGGTGATTTACTGAGCATTTATTTAATACTAAAACTGATCTTTATGAATTTGTTCTAATTAGTTACTAAAAACTCCATAATACCTGAGAAACCAGAATTTATCAAATCCACAATCACACCGACAATCAAACCACATAACTTATTTTTGTGGGAACATGGCAGAACCCAAAGAAAAGCAAAACAAAAAAGTCAAGTGGTAAGCTTGAGGCATATTGCCAGCTTTGCATGGGTGTGAAAATTTCTGGCTCTAGACAAAAGTTTATTTGCAGTTATTTGCACCCTGGATTGCTTTTCCTGCCTGGTGTGTAAACAGTATGTATTTTTTCTTTTTTCTTTTTTTTTTTTTTTTCTTTTCCTGTTTGGGCTCTATGCTTTATTGCTAGCCTAGGTTTCTGACCTTATACAATTACTCCCAGAAGCTCAGCACCTGCCCTTTGGGTGGAGATGAGGGCTCAGCTTCAGCTGAGCTCTGCCCCGTCAGCTCCTCAGGGAAAGCAGTTCTCCCTACATGGAATGACTGATGGCATTGGAGGGGAATGCCACCTCTCCATCTTCAGCACAGCTTAATTTCCCCCATCTGGCAGCATGAGCCTGCTGGGAATGTCACCAGACGGAGATCATCCGTGCACAGCAGCACCCGGTTGCTCTCCAGGAGCATGGTTTCCACGTGGGGTTGCAGGCAATGGCACACGTGGGCCCCCACTCATCCTGTGAGTACTGCCATGCTCTAGGGCTGTCCCCCGAGGGTTTTGTTTAGGGTGTTCTGTAAGGCACCTTGCTACAGCAAGCATCAGGGTCCAACTGAGGTACAGAGAGAAAAGTAAATACGTTTTGTTAGTGGAAGTGTCTTGTGCTGTATGATTCTGATAAGAAAACTGAGTTTAATTAAGGACAGTTATTTAAAAGGAAACTGTTACTTCTTTTAGGCTGAAGCTGAAAGATTTGTTAAATTCCTCTTGTGATTGACTGGGGAGCAGAAGGAGCGCTCCCCACCTTGCTTGAGTGCTGGATTGCAGCTAGGAATGGGGAAGGACCTTGCCTGTGCTTCAGGAAGCTGTGGGAGCTACTTCAATAGCCAAAAATAATTTTGAGTACAACACATCCGCATACAACAGAATAATTCTTGTTTCTCTGCTGACCCCCCTCTCTTCAGCTCAGGAAAAGGGAGAACTAATTTAGCTTCTTAAACGTAGGTGTTGTAATCATTAATAAGGAAAGTGCCAATAAAAAAAATCTGGTGATACTATAATGGGGGAGATAAAACACTACAAAGAATAATTAGATGCTAGCATCAAAATACTGCATGAAACAAAAACAGTAGGGTGTTTCAGAGAATCAACATTTAAAGCATTTTTGAATTTTATCTTTACCTGCACTCCTTAATCTCTTATTTTGTCTTTTGATTTTCCTGCTATGTGCCATGTTCCTCTTTTGTTTTATTTTCATTTGGCTTCTTTTTATTACACCTCCCTCTGGCTTATCCCACCCCTAAGATTTTCGTACTTTCAGCTCTTTCTTTGTTAATGTTGAATGCAAATGTAAGCCTGTTGACAGATTTTTGGGAGTTGGGAAAATGTCTGAAATCCTAAATAGTCAGGATCACAAAGCCGAGAGATGGGATGTGAGTCGCTGCAATTGGAACCCATCTTAGTTGGCTGCGTGGGTTGCATGAATCCCAGCAAGCTGTGTTATTTGCCTGGGCATCAATTGTAACTTTACTGGGAACAATCGTGGGGGAATGTGGGCAGAAAAAGGCGTGACCAAAGCTGCTCTTCAGGTGACAGGTGTGTTGTGAGTTTGGCAGGGGACTGTTCTCACAGCAAGCCCTGCTCATTGCCTACTCTATGCAACTGTGCGTGGCTGTGGAGGGTGGAAGAGCTACTGCAGTCTTTGCTGCAAGCTTTAGCAAAGAATGGAGATAACTTGGTGCTTGTCTTTTCAAATTCATGCTTTCAATTTTCGGGGGGAGGGGTTGGGTGGTTTTTCCCTGTGGAGGTGACTTTAAGATTCTAGGGGTTTTCTACTGAATTAAAAGGCAAGTTCTCAGCTGAATTGCATTGCACTGCTCCTCATCCTCATTCTGGTGAGATACTGGAGGTGATGTTCCGGCAAACTGCAGAGGAGGTGTACATGCATGTACGATGTGGTGTCTAACCAAAGGCCCTGTAGTTACATACTGCTGTTGGACCAGGTTGTCCTGGAACTGAGGAAGGAGACAAGCAGTCAAGCAAGCTGTAGGAGGCTGCTGTGAACCGTGTGTTGAATACAAGCTCCTCATTAATGGAGAGTAGGCAGGCACAGATATGGGTAGCCCTGGAAGCAGAACTCACACCAAGGTATTTGTGATACAAACTCTGGCCATTTCTGAGACTCCATGCTGCTAGACTTGCCAGATGGACAGACCTGTTACACCATGTCTCTGTTCAGTGACAGTCACTAGTTAAAGTATTTCTGCATAAAATGGAAATTGACAGGTGCAGATGGGGCAGTATTCTGAGGTTTTTGGTGTCTGATCAACCCAACTTAGAGTGCTCATCAAGAAGTTAGAAATGGGATCTGTTGCCACAGGATGGACGTGGACTTGTGTATTTTTATCCTGTTGAAGGAGAGGCATTCTGGTCTTGTATGCTGGCTCTCATGCTGAAAATAAAGCTCACAGAATAGGGCATAGTACTAATTAGAAACATTGAATGGAAAAAGATCATCAAATATAGAAACCTCCTGAATATGCTTCTTTACATGCTGAATGTGTTGAAAGAGAGAGAGTTTTGTCTTTATGAGCATTTCTACGTGCTGCAGATAAAAACTAAGCTTTCAAATAAATATTTGAATGCAATTTTTTTTATATGCAAACTGTGTGTAATACAATCTCTAGCTAAAGGAAGAGATCTTGGTGTCCTGTAGCTATGTGTTGCAGAGCAGAAACTTGTATTCATGGGCTAGTTATTTAAATGCACACTCATAAGCCTGTGTATGAATAAAATTGTGGTCTTTGGTCACTCCCATTTCAGCAAATGTGGTATCTTTCCATCATCGGTCAGCGCAAGCACTGCATAGATGTGTTATGCACCAAACTAGTTCAATGGTACGAGTGAACGTCTAGAGCTTGAAAAGAGAAGGCAAGGGGGACAGAGAACAGGGTGGTCTGGGTGGCAGCGTGACCAGCAGAGCTCAGGTTCAGCTGGAGATGATACGGCCTGGTGTCAGTTGTGGAAGAGGTTCTCAAAGCTCCAAGAAAAGCTGAATGTCCCCAAACTGTTAAAGGTGATTGAAATAGAGTGTTTAAATCATAACAAGTCCCATGTCTATCTGTAAGTAATAAACCTGAAAGTTAAGACAAGGAATTCATTATCCTAAAGCTATCAGCTGTTTCCTGCGCTCCATTTTTTCTGGTGACTGATCTTTTCTCCTGTTCTCATCGTGCTTGCCACATCTCTGTTGCATGCCAAATAGGGATCAGTGACTTTATTTTTAAATGTGAGCTCCCTATCAGAGCCTAGATTTATTTTCCCTACACAAAAATCAGACAGAACTTTTAGGAAATTGGTGACCCCCTTACAGAGCTATCTGATTTGGTCACCTGATTTTTTTTCAAGTGTCAAACTGCTACAACCACATTAAGTTATGACAAAGTCAAAGTCAAAAAGCATCGGAAAGTGCTGATTTGTTTAACGTTGTTTCTGGAAGTAGTTGCAGAAGTAGTTGCTGTGCACTTATGGCACAGTGCAGGCTTCTGCTCAGGAGCTTCTCCGTGCTTCAGAGCAGAGATTCGATGTGGGACCGCCAATCCCATCAGTCTGCGGCTGGAGCATATTACCTACTGCATAAATCACCGGCCAATGTGATTTTCACATTTTCAGTGAGGAATTATTCCAGGCTTTAGACTGTGTACTGTAGGTCTTAGGGGTGAACTAAGCACAATAAGCAAAAGGCCAAGAGCAAATGCTGGCGGGTTCTGAAATGTCCCTCAGGTGGGAGGAAGCTGTAGGCATTGCAGTGTCTCTTCTCCAGCCTGCCTGCATCATGGGCAGTCTCCTAGGGAACGGGCCCTGTGCTGCATTTTCTGCTGAGCTTCTTCCAGTGGTACCTTCTACCTGTTTTTGGCACAGCCTGCATGGTGCAACATCAGCCCGAGGCAGGAATGGGGACTGGTGTCTCACCATGCAGGTGGGAGATGTCCTCTATGTGGCATCTATATGAGGCATATAAGATGTGCCTCTTGCTTGTGGCACAGAGAGGTTTGGACTTTTTGTCCATCCCATGTCTTGCAAGTGGAAACTTCTGCATTTCTAAAGCATGCTGTGGTCCTTCGTTTTTCCTCCTGTTTCCCGTTGTGGTCTTTTTTTCCCCTTAAACTGCAGTAAATTGTTGTTGGTACAATTTTCCTTTCGGTTATATTGAAAATAGCATTTTATCAATGTCAGATTATTTCTTTTTTAATTGAGCTAAAGTTCACAGATTTTGACAGAAATGTTACTGGGCAGTATATATTTCATGTTGTAATTTAAATCCTGAACCCTTTGCCGTGAAGCACCATTGTCATCTGTTAGTGTATGTGGGATGCTAAGGCTGTGGTCAAACTTCTCTAGAGAAAATACTGGTCTGATAGTGTTAGAATGTTAGATAGTGTTAGAATGGCTTTAAATTAAAAGAAATGAGTTTTAGGTTAGATGTTAGGAATAAATTTTTAATTCAGAGGGTGGAGAGGCACTGGTACGGGCTGAAAGGTTGTGGTTGCCCATCTCTTACAGCACTGAAGGCCAGGTTGGATGGGGCCCTGGGCCACCTGATCTGGCTGCTGGCAACCCTGCCTGTGGCAAAGGGTCTGGAGCTCGATGATCTTTAAGGTCCTCTTCAATCCAAACCGTTCTATGAAATACTAACACATATCCTTCGTCCCTCTGCTTTCCTCC
Source organism: Lagopus leucura (assembly GCF_019238085.1). Taxonomy (NCBI): domain Eukaryota; kingdom Metazoa; phylum Chordata; class Aves; order Galliformes; family Phasianidae; genus Lagopus; species Lagopus leucura. The sequence continues at coordinate 8,748,780 of NW_024962271.1, read as the reverse complement.
AGGGAGGCCTCAAGAAGCCTGAAGGCACATTAGCACCCAGCTTTCCACTGATGGCAGTAGAAAGGGCAGGTGCTGTCTGTGCAGTGCGCTCTCAGTGTGGCTGTGTGCCCTCCCATAGCTGTGTGTTCCTGGCAAGAACGAGTGCAGAGCAAACCCGCTGCAAAGAGGGTAGCTTGGTTGCTAATCTAAGTCTCAGTAAGCTTCAGCAAGGAGGCTTAGCTGGACACCCCCCATCCAATTTTTCCCATTCATTTATTTTAATTGTTCATATGATTCTGGGTGTGTTTGAGGCTTTGAGTAAAAAATAAAGAAGTAAAATGTTTCTGTAGCACCTCTTACCACGCAAGCCTCTCCTCCAGCATCTGCATTGCACTGTCTCCTGCAGGCATGGCCCTATTGGAAGCCCTGCTTAGCCCCACAGCTGCAATGCTGACAGTGTGTGCTTACAGATCCCCCCCTCCCTCAGGCTACCATTATCTCAGTTAAAGAGTGTAGGACCACGCAGTGAGTGTGGAGTGGGGATGAGTAGAAGAGGGAGAGGACCTTGGGGCCAGGCAGTTTACAAACAGGCATCACAGCCATGCTGTCCTTTGCCCCCTCTTACATTTCTTATTACAGTACATTAAAACCCTTTGCTCTGTCAAATTGACAAAGGCAGCTATAAAAGGGGTCCTTTCTAATACACAGTAATATAAACTATGTTTGTACACTTACCACATAATCCCTAATTACTTCCATACTTTCATGTGTGGAGAGCTTTGACGCTCGCTTTGCTGGATACTTAGTGAATGAAATAAAATCAGAAATTATTTCTACATAAATATGGGGTAGTATGTGGTATGTGGATTAGCTTCTAGGCTGGTGACACAGCTCGCATTTCAGAATAAATATACTAAGTGTCATTGATCCACTAAGTGTCAAATAAAAAACTATGACACCAACAAAACTCTCCTGTGACCCTGACATTCCTCCAGTACTTAAAGCAATTACCCTACTATTTAATAACAATGTTTATAAAATTGCTTTTTGATTGGCTATCATCTATGTCATACCTATGTCAATAATTCCCAGTGAATGCCTGCATGTGACCTTTAACTTTGCGTTACAAATAATTTCCATCTCTTAATAGCCAGAAGACTCTTTTGGCAGTTGTAATGGAGTCTTCTCATGAAGACTCATCACTTGCTTCTTAGGTTGGCTGCATATTAGAAGGCAGTGCTTCCCCTCCTCCCTAAAGAGCTGCACAGCTTACTCCCTCCCAAGGTCCATAAGGCTCTGTGAAACACAAAGAATGAGTTTGTTGTCTTTCTTTGGAAATACCACTGCATGATAGTTGATGTTGTGATGTGAAGCCTACCTGACATTTACCACTGTTTCTCCATTATCCTTAACCACAGTGGGTTGTTGCGATTTTGGCATTTTTTATTTTTGGTGCTTTCCCTTTTCCTCTCTGTTTCTATTTTTTAAGCAAAAAATGGATCTAAGTGATGCACAGTAAATATAAACTTAAAGCTATGTCATTGTGGAAATGGTAATGAAGTGTGTTCTTTGGTCCCGTGAACCTTGTCCAACAGTAATATCCCAGCAGAGCTTAAAGTTCTTGAGGTACATTCTGGGGACTGTTTATTCACCTGGCTTTGCTGTAGTGATTGCTATATCAGAAAAAGTACCAACTATATACAGCACTGTTCTATGCGGGAAGCACTGCCCCTGTCTCAGATTCTTGGTCTCTGAGCAGGTACATGAGCAAAGATGAATGCTTCAGAACTTCTTCCCATTACCATTGGCACTCCTGCTCTTCCAGCTGGATGCAGATGCAGTGATGTTTCCCAAATGCCACAAAATCGGAATAGCAATATGTGATGTGATTCTGTTCCCATGCTGTTTGCCTGAAGCCATAGAAAATGCTATACTGTTCTTAGCGCGATTCTCAGGAGGTATCGGAGATTCTCTTTTCTGCATGGGAGAATTAGGAATACCTGGCTTACTTCTGGAAGTGCATTTCTCAGCACCAAAGAGAGGTGCAGTTAACAGTGTATGCATCTGTATGGGAACTGCTGAGTCATGGCCTGAACCTCTGATTGATCACCTGAGGTGAGCCATGAGTCAGCCAGAGGAGCACAGCTGAAGGCAATTCACCTGTGCTGCCGGAAGGGGTGGAGCCAGGCTGCACCTCTCCTAGACCCATTTAAGAGCTGACTACCAGAGGGGAAGGATCTCTTCTGGAGATCCCCTCTTTTGGTGTCTTCTGGTGAGCTCAGCTGAAGGGTAAGCTCTTCCACTTATTCTCTTTTTGTGATCGTTGTCTGCTTTGCCTTACTCTCTTGATTATATTGCGATTATAACATCTTGATATCTATTGATTATACGCAATTATATTGTGATTATAACATCTTGGTTATACAGCATCAAAGTTGGCTCGTGACTTGACCACATGTGAGACAGAAAGTGGTCGAAGATCTTGCTAAAAGTTATGGTCATACCTGGTCTGCAGCTGTGCAAACTTAGAGGCTTTCTCCTGGTGGGAAAACTAGAGCCAGATGGGAGGCTTACTGGGGCACATAAAGGGGAGATGCCTATGATCCCAGGGAGTCCTGGCACTGGCAGAGGTACCTCTCTGCTCAGCAAACCTGTATATGTACCTGTATAGTTCCTGCTGTATTTTAAATTGATGGGTGCTGAATAACTTTGGGTAATGCGCTTTCATAGACAGCTTCAAAAACTGAATGCAATCTCAGCAGAACATCAAGAATATCAGAGAAAGGTATCCCACTCCTCACCCTTCACTAAAATGAACACAGCCAAATCTACACCTGCCCAGACTTAAAGCAGGAATCAAAAAAGCTCCTGCTCTCGGGCTGAAGGTATGGGTCCTGTCAATCTGCCCGTGGAAGCAGCACTCTCCGAAGCCCCAGGATCTGGTATGGTTTCCTATTGAGCTGCCTGGGGGCCGACAGACAGCTCTGGAGCAGGAGTGCTTTCGTGTGTGACAGTAAAACTGGTTTCATTTGATTGATATATGGAGCTTGGAAGATCAAAGTTTGGAGTGTGAATGGTAACATCTCGAGAACTGTATTTTTAGTAACGATCCCCCAGCACTCAGGAGAGAAGGCAGGCTGTGCTGCACATGTGGGGGAGGCAAGAGGGACTTTGCTTTCCTGTACGTGTCTCCGAAGTGCCTGCTGAAAGATGCTGGGTATCACGGAGAGCGGAGCAGGAGTAAGCAGGCTGACCCTAAAGGAAGAAGGGCTGTGCTTTAGCTCTTTGCTTGCCTCAGTGTGCAACCTTGATCTCCTGCTAATAGATTTTATTTTTGGAATATGCAAGTGCTTGCAGATTTCCTCTAAAACATGATGGGTCTCATGATCCACACTGTCTGTTTACGTTTCCCAGTAGGTACGTTTTGTTTGTTCAGAGGGGCAAGTACTTCTTCTGATCCTCTTCTGGAAATTTGAGTAGTTGATGAAGCTTTTTCCTCTTCTCAGTTAACTGTTCTCCTAGATTCTCCTATTAATATGCCGTGATGTGTTGATGTAAAACACTTAAATATTTCCATATGTAATAAAAGGTCAGGGATATTATTCTTTCATTACCAACAGTCATGTATCAAGTACCTCACAGGAAATTCTACTCTTTAACAAAATAGGAAGGTAAATATATTGATTACAGGTTATATGTCAAACTAGCTTTGAACCCTTTGTTAAGAGTATCGTTTTTTTTTTTTTCCTTTTGAAAATTTACAGTGGCTGAACATAACTCCTTCTGCGTGGTTTTTAGTGGAGATGATATTGTGGCTGCTTTCTTGCATTTGCCTCACTGGGGTAAAGGTCCTCCTTCCAGGAGGGCTCTACCTCTCCCAGGAACTAAAGCAAAAGCCCTCAATAGCAGTGGCTTCTAATGGAGAGGGAGCAAGACCTGCCCAACAGAAATCCAGCTGAGCCTTGGTGCCCCAGCCAGCACTCATCTTCCACCACTTAAAAATAACATTTCTGAAAAGTTACAATTAGCTCTGTACATATCAATCAATCATCAAACAGGCTGAAGTTGTAGAAATCCAGCCACCTCGGCAAGGGGAGGATGCTACAGCTGTGACATAATTACATTATCAACTTAATTAAGGAAGTGAGTGAAATGAAAGAGAAAACACAACAGCCAAAGAGAAGGCAAGAGGTGGGAAGGAAAGGTGGGATGGGTAGCATAAGGAGGATGTGTTAAATTTAGCTCTGAGTGGTTTAAAAAAGGATATAAGATATCATAAAAATCTGTGGGTTTTCATCCTGTGCTCCCTGCTTCCAGCATGGCTGCTGGGAGGAGGATGGGGACTGGGCATGTCTGCACCCCTGGATCACCACCGGAGCCCCACATTCCACAACTAGCCAAGCCATGTGCCACAGCAAAGCACATATGCCTTAAACATGTTCATATGTCAGGCTTCAGGAAATCTGGTTTTGTGGAATACAAGCTCAGCCTTCTTATCCTTGCAGGGCAAAATCCCCCATTAACTTCCGTACGAGTTCTGGGCACGCAGGCTGAAGATCCAGGCTCCTAATCTGATTACACTCACCCAAATATATTAATTCTGCAAAATCAAAAATGCTTTTCAAAGACAGGATAGCAAAAGCATATCACTGCTCAAAGTATGCCCTATATCTTCAGCATTCAAACCCGATGTACTTTTCAGTATCAAAAAAGGAAGAAAAAGATTCTTCGAATCCTTTATTTGATTTCAGTGTACAAGTGTGCTTAGTTAAAATGTCACCCATGTGTAGAACAGTGGTTGCACCAGAGCAATCATGGCAAGATGTCTAAAGGGGTGTCAGCAAATTGGACAGGGTATAATTTTAGTCAATGTGTTCTTGTCTTATTTTAGTTCAACATCATTTCCCAGTTGCAATTCTTTTGAGTGACACATGGAATGCAAAACAACATAAAAGGTCTGCCCTCAGGCAGATATGTGTCCATGTAGGACTTTAATTATTCTTTTTGAATCATGTGTAATATGCAAGCCCAATTTCTTGCATAAAAGTCTGATGGAAAAAAATGTGCATCACCTGTGTAAGTGTTCTTATGCTAGTCCTCATTTTTAGAAACACTAAATTCTGGGAGGGCCCTTATTAATCCATGTTCTCTGGATTTTTCAGGCGGCATTTGGGGGAGAAAGCAACTGCTCCCATGGTGTTTTGCAGTGATGTTTGAACCACTGTTTTTTCAAAAGGCATTCTTTCATTCATTCAACTGCTGCATGCCTAAACAGCGCTTGCAATGTGTGTATGGTGTGCTGCACATGTACGAATTTATGTGAGTGTATTTCTTGTACTCTATTGCCTAACACCTGTAAGCTGATCCTGATCTCATTTATATCACTTTTATGCCAGCGTAGCTCCAGTGGCTTCTTGGAGGTGAATTCTGATCAGCACCGGTGTGAGTGAAATCAGTCCGATCTTCTCCTTCTAAGGAAAAATATTAAACTGGCTTTTAAAGTAGCACTTGGTGTATCGTTTTAGATTAACTGATAAAAATAATGAAAAAGTGGTGTGTAAATGAAAATGGAGATGGTAATGATGAAAAATGTTTCTCATATTTAAAAAAAAAAAAAAAAAAAGCTGGTGTGAAAGCGAATTAAGGATGTCCTTGCATTCTTGCTGCAGACTGTGGGCCTGATTGAAAGGCTCCTGAACGCAGCCAGCTGCCTTTGATGGGGAGCAGGGAAACCTGCCAGGTGTTGTGGAAGCTGAGGCTCAGGCAGTTAGTGAGGGTCTGTGCACATGGGTGCCTTCACAGAGGGAAAAGAGCCTTTTGGTGCAGACTGGCTATAAAGTGAGCTGACAACTCGTACCGAGTCAGGAAGGCAGTGGTGTGCCTGATGGTGTGCCAGCACCCTGCGCCGTCCCGTGAGCTGCACTCCCTGCTTGCAGCGAGCCTCCGGCTTGTCTGGGCACTGCCTGGGGGGCACTGTGGTCACAGCAATAACCCTTCCCCAAATCAGGGGGGATGAAAAGCTCCTTGTCTCTAGCTGCTACTGCTTGAATCGTTCAGGCTTGATGAATCTGTGCTTCCAGTCCTGAGCGTGCTCTGATCTCCCTGCAAACACGTGCTATGGGATTTGCATTGTCTGCCGTAGGAGTCACACAGAGGGAAGGAAAATATTTTTGTCTTTTTTTATTATTATATTTTATTATTTCCTCAATTTGCCATGTAGAAAAACAGGCAAGTAGAATAGCTGCTGGATTTTAATGATGAAAAAACATATCAAATTATCCTGCCGCATGCGAGTGATGAAAGAGGAACCCAGAAAACAGCAGCTCGGATCGGGTTTCATTCAAACGATGTACACCAACGTTGTTGAGGCAAGTTCAATTTTCTTCTCAATTGTTTGGTCACTGGAACGTACAGAGTTCCATGCACGCCCGGGAGGCTCTGCTGGCCCGCAGCCCGCGGACTGGCAGTGACCTTGTGCTAACTGTCTGTCAGAAATGGTCACTCACAATTCATCGCTACAAAAAAAAAGGCATTTGGTGCCTTTCTTTAGAAACATAATAGACAGCTTTGCTTTCACACCTCCTAATAGCCTTTTTCTTTTTAAAAATAGTCTCTCTGGCAGGATGCTTTTTTAGCGTGTGGAGCTTTGCATTTCTACATTTTCCAGAATTTATTAGGATTATTTTTACGTTGTATATGTTTTTATCTTAAATTTCCCAATGCCATGCTGCGACGCTGCCAGTTTAGCAACTCCAGCTGCCGCGAGTCAGGAGGGCGGGCTGGCTGTGGCAACTGGTTCGCACAGACAGGGGAGAAGATATTTGTGAATTCGGGGCGTTAACTCTTTGGGGCCAGCTTGCAGCACTACCTGCCTGTGAGAACAGCTGCACGGGCATTTCCCATACGGCATTTCCCATTTCCTTGTCCTCAGAGTGGTGCCTGAGTGCTCTCAGGTTGGCACCTCCTTCTGTGCCCAGAGACAGTGAGACATGAAAGCTATTGAGTGTTGCTGGATGTATGTGGCTTCAGCAGCCACCATGCAGGGAAGGGGCAGAGCAAGTTCTCCATCTGCAGCCCTGAGGCCTCCAAATTCCTGCTGCCCTTCAGGAAAGGAGTGCCTTTTTTTACAGGAGCCCAGTGTTATTCAATGGAAAGACAGGAACAATTTTAAGCTTCCAGGTCTGTATAAGCTCTATTGAGAGTGGAAATTAGTTGGGGCTCCCCGTGGTGTATGTGACTATGGAAGCTACAATGCTCATTTGTCCTGCTGAGCAGTTCTTGTATGTGCCTTACTGGCTGCAGAAGTTACTTTTATTTTCATTTTTTTTTTTTCTTTAAGATTGCAAAGATCTCCAGTGGAGAGCTATGTGGTAGTAGTGAGGGTTACTTTAGCTCTCAGTTGTGGCACAAAAATACTCTCCCCAAGACAGGTTAGGAAGGTTTGGATGTACACCGAGTTAATGCAGTTGCAGGGCAGATTAACTATCTGTTGCAGCCAAGAATCACAAGTCTGCATTTCAGGGTCTTGCAACAGGAAGGGGGGGGGGGGGGTAGTGGGGGGGGAGGGGGGGGGGGGAAGGAAAAAAGCCAATGCACATTCAAGCAAACCCTTTATTTTAAAGCTACTTTTAAAATAGGATTAATGGCTCTTTGATTGAAGGCCATGCGCGCAGCTTGTCCCTCTCCATTTCTCAGCCACATGCAGGGCAGGTGGAGCATGGGTTCCTGTCCTACAGCAGGGGATGGCCGTGGGCTGAGACCTGTGGTGTGCAGCACAGGGCAGCACTGCTGAACAAAGCCCAGGGTTATGGCTCTGTTGCTCTGGAAGGCTTGCACCAGTCAAATGTGCTCACAGCATCACCCCTGAGCCACCCTGGGTGCAGAAACAGCCAGATCTTTTTATCTGTGATTAACTGACTCACGCTTGGGTATTTAAACCCATTCTGGGCAAAGTTACTGGAACGTTCTTTGCGTGGACGTGGCTGTGTGTTTAAATTACAGAAGTCCCCAGAAGGTGCTTAAAACATCCCTAATAATTTTCTAAGGGTGTAGAAAATTTGGTGCTCGTTACAGTTATTTGCATCCCCTTCCCCCTCCAAAAAGGGTTTCTGAGAAGTGGAAGGAAATTCAGATACATAATTTGCACTGACAGTTCCTACGGTGTGATGGGGAGGGACAATTTGAGACTGTCACAGGGCTGCACTCAGCTTCATAGAGATGGGATTTCTCTACATGCTAAAGGATGAGGAAGGCTAAATAACTCACAGGTGTCAAAGGCACCAAAGAATTATGTGTGTCTGACCTATGAGAGAATAAATCTCATTTCCTGCTCAAAGCTGTGAGACATCCCTTTAAGTGCAATAAAAATTTAACATTTCCCCCTCCTAATTATCTCTTACAATTTTCTCAAATTTATAAAAACAAGATTTTCCAATTTTAATTTTTTTTTTTTTTACTGGTAGATTGTGCTCTTTAGTATCATTTTACATAATTTAATACAATTTGTTCCATCCATTGGTTTTCATGGAGATACAAGCTGTTCGTTTGTGAGAAAGCTGGCATAGGAGTGAATGTTGGCAAAGAGTCACCTCCAGGAGTTTATTCTGATTTCAAAGTTGCATGGGGGCACCGGCCATTTTGAAGGAGATAAACGCTAAGGTTGCTTTTTCTTTTTTAATTTTTCCCAGTAACATTTATTTGATTATTATTTTCCTTTAATGATAGGGTTGATAGCCTCTCCCCTCCCCTCTTTCTGCATCCTTGGCAAAATGAGTCTGTTATTTTGTCAGCTGAACCACAGTCATAGAAAATAGTCTAAGCCTTAAAAGAGCGGCTCTCGTTGCAACATGCATTATTGAATGGAATGAGCACAGGTGTTTCTTAATTATTTGTGCAGAAGGAAAAAGTGATGCTGAGCGGATGTGCCACGGTGATTAGCACGTGGGCGAGGAGCGGCCGCGTCGGTGGGATCCTTCCCTCTGCTTCGCAGGGAGATGGAGGGCACTGCGCCTTACAAACAGCACAAGTGCAGTTAAATACATTCTGACTGCACTGAGCAAGTTGAATCAAACATCCATTAACCTATTCTAGACGTGCTCTTTTTTTGCAGAGGCTGGAAATGTGAGTCTAAGGTTATATTTCTGGATGTGGCCTTGACCCGCTGCTTTGTTCGGCCGCAGGGGAGTGGGTGAACTGGATGCTGTACTTAAGTGCTAGGCATAGTTGCAGACGTGCCTATATCCTTGCCATATGTTTTTGTAGTGCATGGGTATGATAGAACCAGCCCAGTCGTTTGTGTTGCACATGAACACACAGGCTTCTACCTATGTGCCACTCCAAAATACTGGAATGGAGTTGTGGAAAGTAAAATACAAAACCGCAACAGCAGAACAGGGATTGGAGCAGAAGGTTGGCCAGGATGCCTGGCCAGAGCCTGCTCCTGAGGAACCTGACCTGAGGAGCCATGAGGAATGCAGGCCAGCAGGCAGCCATGGGTCCAGGCAATGCTTTCAGGCTCTGTCCACCACACCGATAGGGTTGAGGAGGCCAGACGTGCATCTTTGACCACAGGATTTGCCCAGCTTTTTTTGAGCTGTTTGTCAGGGCAAAACAGAATCTAATTCTTCAGTTTCTCAATTTTTGTCCTATGTGGTGTGAAGTTGAAATGCTATTTCCCAAAGCCTTGCCCCTGTCTTCCAGGATAGATGAACAAAATAAGCGTTAATTTTCCTGTATAATGGTTCTTTGTTACAAGCCCAGGCACTCCTGGATGCTTGCAGAAGAGCTCGTTTCCAGTCCCACTGAAAGGCATATATTGACTCCTACACGCCAAGAGCAACACATCCAGGCAAAGTCTCCTATGAAGAGAACTCTCCAAATAGGAAAAGCCCAAAAATAGCAGCTCTCTTTTCCGCATAGCGGAAGCCTTTTTCTTTTCTCTTTTTTTTTTCCTTTTTTTTTTTTTTTTTTTCCTGAACCCCATTTCTGAATGCTTTGCAGGTGATATTTAATCAAAAGCCTGATTCCAGGACTCAGCTCCCAGATCAAGTGCAAAGTGTGCAGTGTTTCAATGGCCATGTTGATCTGATACCTTGTGCAGTCAGGGAAGCTTTCTTTTTTTTCTGCTCCCTGGTTTTGGTGCTTTTTGTAACCCTATCAAAGCAACCATGAGCCTTGTTCTCTCCTCTCCCTGGCCATCTGCTTGAAGCATCTGGTAATCAGGTGCAAGCCCCCACATCCAGAGCATTCATGCTTAAATTTGCAGCTACCTTGCCACCCACATTGGCTTTTGTTATACTGCCAAGATGTACCTCTTTGTGTACTCGATATGAGAGTGTGACTTAAATTCCACCATCAACGTACTGAAATGGTGATGGGCCGGGGTGACATTATCACCTTTGAACATCGATATGTATCAGCCTTCTCCCATTTTTCTCTGCTAGAGTCTCCAGCTAATCTCTGTTCCAATTGCTCAGAATGCCCAAGCCAAGGTATGACTTAGAGTTGCAAATAATTTCTCAAAGAAATATCTCATTTTAAAACACGATGATGCTTAATGTGTTCTTGTCATTTCTGGAATTCTTCTTATATCCCTTTTTCCATCTCAGTAATCTCTGTGTATGTGTCTCCATATAAGAGACAAATAGAGTCATTGTTCTGCTCCATATTTTAATTCAATATCTGTATTTTAGGGACGTTGCTGCCTTCCCAACAGACTGACTAAGTATTACAAACTGCCAGATTTAGGCTTTGGGAAGTGACTGCGACTGAAATTGCCCATTGAATTTAAGAGCAGACAAATAATTTTGTCAAAAACACCGAAACCGATGACCTTGAGCACTCTCCTCCTGTCCCTTATGAGGGGATCCCAAAAAGAGAAAAGCTGTACTGCTTACGATTTGTCTTTCTGCAGATCTAGATTAAAAAATGAAAAAAGATTAAAAAGAATAATGTCTTGATTTCTGTGTTTTTTTTTTTTTTTTTTTTTTTCCACCATAACACAGTCTTCAAGTGTATTGATCTATTACAGGAGAAACATCGAAGTGAGGTCCCTCATTGCCAAAGGATAAGGAAATGTAAAATATTTACTAACTCCTGCATTTGAATGGAAAGAGTTGCCCATCTGTTTGGACAGGGTTGGCTTAATAACTTGATAGAAGACTCGTATAAAAGTCACGGGGCAAGGTGAGCCCTTATTTTGGAACCACCTCACATGGTGCCAAGCTAGGAAGTTCATCCATTCTATGGCTGCCACCTGTGGGCCAGCACCCTGAGGGATGCTGAGAACACACAGGGATAAAGCACCTTCAGCTCCACCCAGGAGAGATCCAGGATGGCTTTTTTGGCCTCTGGAAATCACCACGATGGGCTTGGAATCCTGTGGTTCCTGAGCCTGGTGGGGTCAGCTCAAGCTTGCTGTTGAGCACCAGCATGCCAGTTCTAAAATTTGGTGCCGTGGTTTTCAGTGAACAACACATAGCATTGACCTGATGGTCCTTACCTATATATTCATAAAAAACAAACAACAACAAAAAAACCTGCAGATTTCTTCATCTTTGAAATTCTTTTCTGAAGTATGCAACATTTCACCAATTAACTCCTTCAAATTATTTTGAAGGTAATATTGAAGATAGTAAAGCTTTATCTTTAATTTTTTTTTTTAAATGGCATATTAGAACCACTGGGTCTAGGATTTTTTTTTTTTGTCGTTTTCCTTCAGTTTCCTCCCAGATAACTGAAATGTGTTCCCTAGCAGCTATTTGTATACATGAACAGAACTTGTTAGATCCACGTCTGATTCCTCATATTTGGAATTGCAATGTCATC
>NW_024962271.1:8676304-8736875 GCF_019238085.1 Lagopus leucura | reverse complement strand
TTTTTTTTTTTTTTTTTTTTACGAAATGCAAGGAAAAAAAAACAGTAAAGCATTAAATATGACATCTCAGAATTGTCTAGAAAATAATGTATAAAATTAACCTAGCTGACTTAGAGAGATCTGGGAAGCCTTTATTAGCTGTTGCAAAAGTCAGAAATAAATCCTTAGGGACCTTCCCACAAACTGATAAAATAGAACAGCATTTAGAAGAGGACTTATTGGCTTGAGTCATGAAGCTGGCTTTCTCTGAGTGTTGTGCCGTAAGTTTAGTGGGAAAAGTTTGACAGCAATTTAATTTTCATTGACAAATACTGTCATAATATTGAGGGAAACTGTATCAACAGTAGTGGTCGATGCTCAACCAGTCATATGGACTGGACGAGCTTACCATATGCTTAACTACAAACTTCTCTTGGAAAGCTCCTTTAAAACACTTGACAGGCTTAAGATACTAGTCAGTAATGAGCTTGAACAGAACATGTGAAGTTTTACATTTTGTGTAGAAAATGGATTAGTGTTTATGTATTTTCCTGTAAAGAAGAAGAGATTTGTATGCTCATATCTGTGTTGCTACAATGCCTGTGTGCATTTCTATAGCCTGAGGTTCACCTACTCAAAGGAAATTTAAAAGTGAAAACGCAAAAAAATTACAAACATAAATGAAAAGATTCTCACCTTAATACTGTGCAGTAGAAATAAATTATGTTGCACATACAGTGTTTGAATTTGCAGCTTCTGGTAATAATAGAATGCAAAAACCACAAACTGCGGCATCCCCCCATATTAGCATGATAATTATTGCAGCAGGTGATAGGTCCAGGCTTTCATTAATGTACGGTATTAATATCTTCTGCTAGCAAAGAATCTTTCGGGCTGATCAGTGTCTCTAGCATTCTTTATTTTGAACCTATAGATTTCTGTCTACGGTTTCACACATCCTCTGTGTATTTGAGCAGGTGTCCTATCTGCCCATTGGCAAAATCAGGTACCTGAATTTGTAAGTGCTTCATCTTGCATCCCAACTTTCTTTTCTTGTGGGTCTGACCATACATAACTATGTTATGTAGTGTTGGTCCAAATATGTCCCATTTCCACCATTCGTTGCTTGATCATCCCCTGGCAGTATACTCTGTGACACATGAATTTCAGCTCCTGTATTTTTGACCTTTTTTATGTTTGTTCACATATTCATAGATTTACATGTATGTATGTATATATATACTTCTGTGTAAGTATTTTTGACTATGGCCAAATACTGCGCCAGGTTAGAGACTCAGTTAGATAATTCAAACAGAAGTCTGACCTGATTCTGTCTTAATTTGCTATGTTTTGTTAGCATTGAGCCATTTGTAATTTAGTTGCATGTAGAGTAGTTCAGTGATGAACACATTTAAACAGTATGGAAGGCATAATGTACGCTTACATGAAAAGCATATGCAGCCTTTCATTGCACTTTGTACCTTGGAATCATTACCTTTTTCTTTTTTCTTTTTTTTTTTTTGTGTGTGCTTTTCTCCCAGTGAAGTAGCTCTCATCATTAGAAATAATTTAAAAATGGCTTTAAAAGCAATCTTTCTTTGTATAAACATTTTGGAAACTGGTTACGTTTCCAAAGTTTAGTGTTTTAAAGACTTTCACAGGCAGCAAATGTAGAATCAGACTTGACTCGGATCTCCTTTACCCCTCAGATGAGGCTGCTGAAATTGGGTCAAATTCATTCCTGTTGGCATATTGCTTAGATTTCCTGCCACAAAATATAACAACTGCTCCTTATTTTCCAAGTCTAAGGAGTGGATGATCCCCTCAGTCTTCTCCAAGTGTTTCTCTTGCCCCCTGTTCATCACTATTAAATTTTGCTTCTTTACTACAACTGGGATTTATATTGCTTGGCCTAGAATTGGATGGGTCTAGATGGTACCATCTGCTGAATGCTCAACAGCTATTAAGATTCTTAGTTTTCAGTGTGTTTTTTTTAATGCATTCAGCTGACAAGCAAAAGAAAGCAAAAACGGTGTCCAGCATTATTCATTTTTATCAGTTTGGCAACCAAAGGCATATTGGCATGGGTGCATCCCTTATAGTGAGTGCCTGAGTGTGGAAGTGTTAAGACAGCTTTGAAGCTTGACATGAGATCGTGCTTTATTAGCCAAGATGCATGAACCCACCTGCCACAGGCTGGAAATGTTTAAAATAAATAAATAAATCCTAACTTGGTGGCCTGAGTTGGCCAGAACAGCAACCACTGTGATGGTACTTTGGCTGGGGTCTTTCCCTGGTACGTCAAATTGCTGTCCTGCTTTCTTGTGGAAGTATTCATTGTCTTTTGGCATTTGCATCCCTTACTTTCAACATACCATCACTCTAACAATCAAGATGTAAAATCTCATTAAAGAAATGTCCCCACTGCTGCGCCACGTGGGGTGAAGGCATCCGTGTTCCCCACTGCCCCGCCATTGCTCTTCAAGCATCTCAGTCCCTGCAGCTGCCCCGCACAAGCAAAGACAGCCCATGTGCTGCAGCCCTGCCTTATGGAGACCTCATGTTGCATTAAATGCTCCTCCAGTTCACCAATGTGGCACGGAAAATATATCCCACCATTTTCTTTGCTGCTAATATGAGAGCAGTTCTTCAAAAGAAACCCATAGGACCCTACTTCGTAAAGCTGCCAATCCGTTATGTCACCACCAGGTTTTTATTCATTCTGCTTGAAGAGAAGCATTAATCTGCTGGTTTTGAAACCTCATTTTGCATTTAAAAGTACAATAATTGGATGAAAGACAATGCTGGTATACGCTTAAAAAAAAATAAAATTAAAGCCTAGTGAAGACGATCTTGAGTGGGGGGCTAAGTGACTGTGGGAATTTGGTTTTTAGATGGAATGCGTCCAAATGCTATAGTCATGATCTAGACTGTTTTGGGTGCTTTTCAAGCATTTATTTGCATTGATATGATCAAACACCCGGTTCAGAATGGCTTCTTTAAACTCAACAAAACGAACGTGGGGATTCACTGAGGGCGAATCCCAAATCATGTCTAGAGCTCTGTGTCTCCTTTTTAACAAGACCTTTCTCTGTGTTCACTTTTTAAATGATGACACCATGCCGGGGGTTGTCGTTCAACAGATTGTTGGTTCTTTTAACAATTTGTTCAATGGAGGAGGAGGAGGAGGGAGTAGAAGCAGCTATATTTGTCTCTACTGTTGTTCAGTAGAATAATTGATTTTCCAGTTTGGCAACCAGTTCCCATTTTCTGCTTCTTTATTTCCCCTAACCCCTCCCTTCATGTCTTCAACAAAAGACACTTTTCCTTCCAATTATAAATAGCAATTTGCAGTTTCAGCTTTTTTGGTGGAGGATACTGTGCCCAGAAGAATGAGCGATGTGCTGGCCTGGTTGTGGGGCAGCGTGCCTGCAGGCTGGGGCCATCAGCCCTGTGGGTCCAGCCTAGCTGGGAAGGGAAGCCACTTCAGAATGGCCCTGCTGTGAGAGCTGTTTGTGGTGTACCTCTTCACACAGGACTACTTCTGACTCCTGATCTCAGCATTTGTTCTGCAAATCACGCTAGATTTTCCTTATTAAATAATAATAATAATAAAATGGTTTGGGGGTCTTTATTTGGTTACTTCCCTTTCTGATTCCATTCTTGTGCCTTACAGCACTGAGTTGGATAGTTGGTAAGCTCAGGTTCTGTTGAAAGTCAGTTTTCCTGGTCCATAATGGGACTGCCGAAGACCTGCAATAAGCAGTGAGAGAAGTAGCGTTGTATCAGGCTGGTGGCTGTGGTTATCTCTAACCATAACTAGTAGATCATCTGGTGGCAGGGGATTTTTAGTCAGCAAGCTTGTAAGACTGGAAAGTAGCTGAAACATCACCAGTAAGCATGGAAGGAGGGAGGAAGGTATCATGTGCTAGGAAACATCTTCAAGGCATGTAAATTTGTCATGGCAGAGAGAATATGTCTAACATTTTTCTTCTAGCCATAGGGCTCCATACTCTGCTGGTGCTCTTTTTGGCCAAGGCAGTCATCAGCCCCAGCTGACATGGGGGAGGGGGCAATATTTACCATTTTCATTAACACAGTGGATTAAAAAAAGAGTCTGTTTTTTTTTTGTTGGTGTTTGTTTGTTTGCTTTTCTAATTTCAGTAGTTCTTCAATCTTTTCTTGGTATACCTGTTTAACAATAGAATTCTTCATATCCGAGGTTTGGATGGAGTTGTTCCAGAGGCAGAAATCCAAGAGACTTGCACTGCACAGCACTAAGGAATGCTCTTTGGAGAACGCAGAGGTGTGGCTCAGCCTCTAACTGAGGCACCCAACAGATTTTCACAGGGATGAGTGTAGCCAGTTTCTGCTGAACTTGCTCCTTGAAATCCTGTTAGCTGTTAGTGTTCAGGCTGGATCTCTTAGGGACCATGTTGTCAGTGTTGCATGCCCCACCAGAGCTGTTGAAGGCTACTACAGCCTTGGTCACTGCACTGCTGCTTTTGGCAAGCTGTGGGGATGCAATAAGGTCCATACCGTTACTCTGCAAGGAGCGCCAAAGCTCAGGCATGCTGAGTGTTGCATCCTGATGCTGATGGCTTGGGGAGGAGGGAAATGGAGTTGGATGTAAAATGTCTTGCATTAGAAGACGAAGTGAACAGGGCAGTCAGTGCAAGGAAAGAGACGTGGATTGGTTTGTGTCTTATCCTTTGTATTCACACCGTTCTCATGGAGATATGGGTTGAAAATGGCTAAACTGAGCAGCAGCTGAGGAGATGATGCAAATGCCATGCCTCTATTACAGCCAGGCATGCTTTTTTTCCTTTTTTTTCCTTTTTTTTTTTTTTTTTTTGGTAAATAATTAATTTAAGAATCATTCCAGCTGGAGGCAGCACTCCATGTTGTATGCTGGCCAGGATTTTTCCTTTTTAATCTCTTTTTGGAGGTGGGAGGTGGTTCCCCACGCTCTTGCCTTTGATTCCCCGTCAGTCGGGCGTTGCCCTGGGCATCAGCTCGCTGGCCCAGCAGCATGGGAGGTTTGTGCCTCTGCTCCAGGCAGCTTGTGGGATATCTGCTGCCCAAGTTTGAGAGTTCTTTTAATGTAAACACATACAACCTCCCCTAAAACAGACCTTAAGGCTTCTGTACAGAGCTGTATTCACAAATTGCACTTAAAAACATGCTTTATGTATTACTGGTAATTGATTTAATATATATGTAAAACTAACTATGTATAAATTAGTGAAATACTTGCAAGAGAACAGTACAATAAGTGCTCTGATTCGAGCGCATGAAGTGGTTAAGGTTTCTATTTACTAGCTTTGTTAAGCACAGAAGTCTAACAGCCAAACTCGGTAGATTTCTGCAGCACCAGCCCTCTAACAGTGTTCAACAACATGACTGAATTTTGCAAGTTACTGTAATGTGTGGAAGGCTTTTTTCAAAGATTATAAAGTCAAATAAGATAATACAGGATTTTTTTTTCCCTCTTCTTTATGATTATGGCAAATTGGGTTTAATAATGTTACCTAGTTTTAATATTAGAAAGGTGAACGTGTGTCATTAACGACATGAACATTTTTGTAATATTATGTAATATTTAAATTTGTTGGTTTTTCCCCCCCAACTTTACATGAAGTAATTAATTTTGTCTTACTGACAGATGATTCTCAATGACTGATTTTCAAGAAAAAAACCCAGACAGGTATTTTAACCCTTTGTTTTCATTCTAGACACCTTGGATTCATGGGTCTGGTTGTAATTAAGGGGCACTGCATTTGGCTCTGTTGTACATTGAAGTGTAACACTGTTTATGTGAACACATGCATTCCCATAGCAGTATCTTCATGACAATCTGTTGTGGGGTGGAAAGTGGGAGTGAAGACTGAGGAGATGCCTGCTTAGCTGTAAACAGAGCATACTTGTGCCATACACTTACCAAACCTTTCCTTCCCACTGTCGGTAACCCGTAACCAAGTGGTGAGCCCTTTCCTCAGTGCAGAATCCCCTGAGTGCCCCTGTTGCCCACCATATTCCATAGCACAGGTTTAGGACACCTGCCATGCTGTTGGAGTGCCCTGAGTTCATCTCTGCCTCTTCTCTGCCCTCTTCTCTTGCTATTGATCCATGCCTTATTCATGCAATCTATATAGTTCCAGTATTCATTATGCTGTGCTTACAGAGGGTGACATTGTAGTTAAACGTCTCAGTCTCGTAGCATCATTTTTAAGGATGTGCCATGGAGTCAGGGGAAAGTGCATGCTGTGGTTACCTGAAGATAATTCTCTTTTCAAAGCAGACGCCATTTTAGCTGCTGCTCACTGGACTTCCCTGTACTCTGTGGGGCTTGTGGACACTGTAGCTGAGAATAACAACTAGGAAACTCTGTGTGTAGTGCCAGTTTTAGGACTTATTTTTAAAAATATAACTGAAAGAGCTGAAATGACTAAATGAGCCCAATGCTTGTTGGAAATCAGGGAGAAACTCTCCGTGGACTTCAGGAAGGTTCTGACTGTAAGCAAATATGAACATCTGTAGCACTGAGGATGGCTTTTAGAATATCTCCCTGTATGGGAACTACTGAGTCACAGCCTGAACCTCTGATTGATCACCTGAGGCGAGCCATGAGTCAGCCAGAGGAGCACAGCTGAAGGCAATTCACTGTGCTGCCGGAAGGGGTGGAGCCAGGCTGCACCCCTCCTAGACCTATTTAAGAGCTGGCTACCAGTGGGGAAGGCTCTCATCTGGAGATCCCTCCTTCTGGTGTTTTGTGGTGAGCCCAACTAAGGGTAAGCCTTCCATTTATTCTTTTTTTGTTATCATAATCTACTTTGCCTAACTCTCCTGTTTATTTTGTGATTGTAGCATCTTAATATCCATTGATTATACACTCCCCCAACATCTCCCCCTGGCTTTTTTTCCGAGCTGCTGTTCTGCCTCTGGCTCCATCCAGAAGGCAAGCCATGCTCATCTGCATGCATTTTTTGTAACGTGCCCACAGATTCACATCTCTGCAAGGTCCCGTGCCCATCTTAGGAACCCTCAAGCCCTGGGAAGCACAGTGGCATAGGGTCTCCTCCAGGTGAGGAGAAGAGCTTAACAGCACTGACCCCTGTGCTGCTGGATTGGTGCTGTTTGGCTGAAAGCATCAAAGAATAAAAATGCATCATGGTATAGTCAACGAGGGCTGTGCTATCTACTGCAGACTGTTGCACTACTGCTGCACTTAAATCCCGTTCCTTTCTGTGATAGTTTGAAAAATAGGATTTCTAGTCTCACGTTTCTGGTAACTTCAGGTTGGTAAGACTTGCTATGATGGAAACATTGTCTTCAAGAATGTTCCCTAAAGTCTATTTTTGTGGTGTATTTTGGCTTGGAGAATAATAACGACAATAATGATAACTAAATAAACCAGCATTGCGCACGCTCTGATTCATCTGTGCATCCCAGCAGCTTGCCTTCATGTTACATGCATGCATGCTTGCAGAGCAGTGCTGCCCCACACTGCTTACCTGCCCCCTGAGATGAAAGTAGCACTCTGTTTTGGAAACACACCTTATCAGTGGCTCACATTGTTCTGAAGTGCTGAAGGATGCAAAGCCAGGGGCACCCTTGCTTCGCTATTTGAATGTCTCAGAGTGCAGTATTTCTGAACAGATTGCTGAAGTGGCCCTGGGTTGCACATTACAAGGACTATCATCTCTGTGTAAAGAAATTCCACTTAAATTCCAGTAGTGCCTGCTTTTCCTTAGCTCCAGCTCACGCCCTTGTTGTTAGATACAGCTGTAACTTAAGGCTACTTCAGCAGGTCTGTTCCTTGCCTTTTCTCTTAAAGAATGCTCATCTGGTTTGTTTTGGACTCACAGGGTAATTTGTCACTCAGCTTTTTGGATGTTCTTTACTTGTCTAATGACAAAGATAGCCAAAGTTAGGGGACAGGCGTATAAATAGTTCCTCGCTATCCTGTTACACACTGCAGGGATGATTTTTCACTCTATGCCTCCATTTGGAAATTCCAGCAATATCTCTGCTTCTTTTATGCTGACATTAAGTCCTAAGTTTAAGATGTTGGGGTTTGATTTCTAGTTGTTCACTGTGCTTCTGCCCCTTCTGTCTCTGTGAGGCAGAGCGGTGAGCATTACGTTCCTTTTGTTCTTGCCACATTGTTACTTGATGTTTCTTCTTTATTGGATTGCATCACACCACTTTCCCTGATCACCAAGAGGCAGGCTGGATTTTTTTTTTTTATGTATACACTGTCTCCTCATTCATATTGTCTGCAGCTTTTCCTCCATTTTGTACTTAGAATAAATTTCATCTGCTTTTTTGCATGTCATTGAAATAGAGAGAAACAAAATCAGCCTTGCTGGGGATCCTTGGGATGCAGCAGCTCCCATTGGCCGTGTCTCCTGATGCTGACATGCTGAGCCTTTGCCCTCACACCCCATTGGTTTCGTTATATGTTGTTTAGGTCCCCCTGTCATCAAAACTTAGAACATTATAACTTGATGGTACGCTGTTAGCTTGCATATGGCATACGTATGCCATATCTTTGGGGGATTTGGGAGAGTTAGGTGTTTTTTTCCTAATACTGTATAAGTTTTGTTGCATATGATCTTCCTTTTTTGAAACCAAGCTGAATATCTTTAATTAAATCATAACTTTGTGTTTTGTCCCTGATTAGTGTTTCCTACATCTTTCCCACTGCTGAAATTAGGCTGACTGGTGTTTAATTTCCTTAATCTTCCCTAGAGCTGTTATTATATATAGGTGTTCCTCCTCCTCCTCCTTCCAAATGTGTTTCACTGATGCTTTCTATAGCATTCACTTCCTTCTGCCTTTTCCTTACGCATCCTGGCCAGGATCCCACCTTTGATAGCTTGGTTTAGACCTCAGATACTCAAGAAGTGGATTTTTACAGCTTCACTTCCATCTCCCTTATTAATCCTTCCAGCCATTGGGTGTGTAGCCACCCGCACGTGGCAGCAGCAGCGGTTGGGCTGCAGGTAGCAGCTCGGTGCCTGCTGCGCTGCTTGGCCTCTCGTCTGCTGTGGCCTGGTGCCAGCCCTGGTGTGTGCCCCAGCCTCAATACCCGCCTTTTGGGGGATCAGCCCACGACCCTGTCTGCAACCACAGGTTCTCCTCTTCCTCCTGACATGTTCTGCTCGCTATTTTGGATTCCCCAGGACAGAGATTGCTCTTTTGACCCACTGGGTATTTTTGTCAGGCCTCATGTGTATTTTCTGCTGATATGAACTCATCTTTGAACGTTTGCCATTTCCGTATAGAGTTGTTTCCTCCATTCCTTTATTCCATTCAGGGTCTGCTCCTCCTCTCATTGAAGTCAGCTGGGAGTTTTGCCATTGCCTTCCTCGAGAGCAGCAGGGACTGCGACGCTTTAAGCATGCTCTCTGAAATCAGCCCTGCTGAAATTGAACATCGATACTGAGCTTTATATTTTAGTTGTAAATCCAACTCTAACTCCTTGAACGCTTTTTCTGTTTGAAGAATGGCTACTATGAAGAAGCCCATTAATTTTAATGTAACTCTCCGTACTTAGTTTTGGGTCATAACATTTCCACTGTCATGGCTGCAAAAACAACATCAATAGAAAACTCAGGTTTCCTGGACCCTGCATCATACGCATCAAAATCTGCTTGTCCTTCTTCTCTGTCATTACAAAACTTGTGCTCCTACAAATCCTGCTCCAGTTGAGTTTATATCTTCAAAAAACAGATGCAATTAAATGGTAAGAGGAAAAAAAGCTACAAAAGCAAAGTACATTTTTTTTAAGAGTAGCATGAAACTTCTCTTTCGCATTTCTCCTGCTACTAACACTGCGGGTCACATGCCTCTGTCCCCACAAACCATGATGGAAATGAACCCACTGCACTCGTGACTTCAACCAGAAAATAGTTGCTCTGTCCTCAGCTCACCCCGCTGTGACCGAGGCTGGTACCACATATGGTATGTAAGCTCATACTTACTTCTCTGAGACCATGGAAACCTGAGTATGATGGAATACATCAGGGATGGAGTGGCAGCCTTGATTGTGAATATTTTTCGCTAAAGTCAGACAGTGAATGTTACTGTAATGACATTTTATATCTTTTCTTCTATATTCTAGCAGAGGGAGCCACAGGTGTTCTGCTGGAATTACTCACACATTTATAGAATTGGACATTCTGTCATTAAATGGACTTAAAACTAAAAAGCCTTTGTCTGTGAAAGGTGACCAATAGAAAGGGACTTTGGATTATCTGATATCCCATAACTTAATCATATGGCTCTTAAGAGTAGGGCATAAGCAGCTGTGTCTCACTAATATGCATGCAATATGTGTAAAATGATATGCTTTAATTCTAAACTTGTTTTTAGCAGGAAGAGAAAAGCATTTAGATGAGGAACATAAAGATTCAGCATTAACCATTTTTTTTCCTCCGGGCAAAATTATTCATCACCTGATATTTATTAAGGCAACATTTTTATTTTATTGCTCTGTACTGTAAAGAGTATTTCCAAACGTTCCCAAAGTTGTGTGAGGAAGTTTTATAGGCAGATTTGCAGACAGTATTTAAAGTGGTTTTCAGAATCAATGAATTTGAGAAGGACATTTTCCCTTTCCTAAATAGTAATGTTGTCCAATCTCACCGTGGAAATAACTGAGATAAGCAGTCAATTTATTATTTAATTTTAATTTTTATCCATCCTCCCACATTACATAAACTTGTTTTCTGTATTGTAGACCTAATTGTTAGTTTGTGTTGGTTTAATCTCTCTTATTTAAGTATGTTTGCTTTAATAATATTTAAAAAAACTAAGACAAAGAAACTGTAGATTAGAGACTTTATTTTCAGGGTAAAATGATACGGATAAGTGAGCGTCAACTGACCAGAAATTATTTGCTTCTGTCTGTTAGACACGTAATGGAGTCATTTAACTAGTCAAATTAGGAGCTGTAGAAATGCACCATGCTTCATTACTGAGTTCGAATGGGCACCATTTTACATTTACGTCAAAAATTATCTCATAGCAAATTAATGTTTTCATTGTGCCGAGCAGCCGGAGCTGTGCAGTGTTAGCACCACCTAGAGGATGCAGTACAAAAGGGTCGGGGATGTCGTCCATGGAAAAACCCGGAGAGGAGTAGGCTGGCGTTAAAAAGCGAAGGGCTTCAGGCAAACCGGCTCCGTCCCTAAAACAGCTGTGCAGGATTTGCGTTCCTCTGCTCTTACAGGTGGCACGAGGCCTGCGTGAGCTTGTGCAACCTGCAAGTGTTTGGGGCTCGTCTGAAGTTCCTTCTGTAAGATTATTCTGTGTCCATGCTGCCAGCTGACCATTCTTAATGCAAGGAGATGCCGTTTAAAGTCAGAACGGTCACTTGAAGAATCCAGAGAACCTGCCTCCTGGCCAGCTGGGAAAGCATCCGGGCAGCATTGGATGTGCTCTTCTTGGGACTTCCCCGAGAAGCTTTCACCAATGGCTGTGGAAAGAAGTTATTATTTAACAGGTTTCATACTTACTTGACTAATGGCAACAGCTAGGGATGTTAAGTGCAAGATAAGAAGACAAAAGAGTGGGACGCAAATAGAATTCCAGCTGGAAAAAAACTTCCAGCAGCAAATAGCTATGATGTGGGAACTAAAGGAAAACAATACAGCAAGCAAGAATAATGTGAACTGGGGAATGAGAGCAGTGTGCTGCATGGAGTACCTCAGCACTCCTATTCCCCAGAGGCACAGCTCAGCTCCAGGCTCTGTGGGCATGCCCAGCATTGAGGGTTTGCAGGGCACGGCATTTTCATACCTAAGTGTTTTGTGATGAAAGACTGCGGAGGCTAAGAGCCCTCATCTGCCACAGCTGTGTGGTTTAGTGCCTCAATAAAACTCCCGGAATTCTGGAGGAAAAAAGGAAAAAGTTATAACAGGTGGCTAATGGGAGCTGACAGCGGGCTGTCACAGTGGGCAGGGTCCTGAGCCTTCCTGGCTCGGCGGTGGATTTTCAGGATACATCAGCAATCAGCTCCTGCCCATACACTGCAGCTTGGGGACCTGCAGCCGAGCATTAAGGCAGGGCAGGGCCAAGCAATGGCAGTGCCCAGGCTTCCGTCTGTATAGGCCAAAAGATATCACCCAGACAGTCTTGAGAGGAAAGAATTTCTTACACATGCAAATATCCTGCAGCCGTGGTGGCAGGGTTGCTTAGGGAGCAGAAATCTGCGGGATTTGAGCCTCGGATATGATCTGCATTAAATATATTTTATAAATGGTCTGGAATATCTCAACTTGCCTTCCAATTTTATTCCATGTTTTGTGTGCGTAGCTGAATTAATTCTCCATATTAATATTCCTAGAAGATATCTGTGGAACAAAACAAAAATATCCACAAAGTATTTTGACATAAAGCACAGGAGCTGTAGAGAAAGATGAGCAAAGAGGAGGAACTGGACCAGAATTCATTTAGCAGTGCACTTATCTCTGGAGCAAATGATCACTCATTAATTAAAATGCTGCTGCCAGTTGTACTTTGAAGACAAAAATTCTTCATAATAGTCAAGTGTGTAACTTTTGTTAGTATACTATTATTTTTCATATTTCAATGAGATGCTCTTCAGGATCCTATTGAAAATCAAATAATTGCTGGTGATATTATTTCATGGCAAAGTACAGTGTCTTAAACGCATACGGTGCTCTAAGTTGAAGATTTTGACAGTGTCTTTAGGGCTGTGGTTATGATAATGCCAAGTTGGTAGGTGATGGAACATGCATTTGAGCAAGTTTTCTTTTGTTCTAGACAAAGGTTTTCTCTCTCTCTTTTTGCTTTTCTTTTTTCTTTTTTTTCTTTTTCTTTTTTTCTTTTTTTTTTCCTTAATGGTTTAAGCTCATTTCAGAAAAGGATTTCTCTGAAACACCAGAGAAAAAAATGTGAAGAACCTTGCTTACAAGTACCCTGGTGCTTTCTTCTTCTTTAACTGTAGAAGCACTTTACCTATTATCATGAATCTCAGTCTGCTGAGATAGTTCAGCCTTCATGTTATGTTTACCAAGGCCAGACTAGAGGATCAAATAATTTATAACCATTCCTGTTGGGTTTTATGTAATAACTTTGGAACTCATATAAAGTAATGATCCACAAACTCTTTTAATGTTCATTATAAAATATGAAATATTTCTCAGAACCATTGCAATTATGTGACCAGACATAACTGTTTCACACATGAGTAAATACAGGGAGGTTTAACATAACTTTATTATCTTCCTGTCTTTTCCTCTCATTGATGTGATAATACTGTTTTAATATTTTTCTAAGGAAAAGTTAAGTAATTTCAGAATCTCTGTTGAGGCCTAGTTTATTGGTTTTTGTAATAGAGCACTCAAGAATAATTGTATTTATGATTAGACTGATAGTAGTAATGTTGTTGTGCTGAATAGGGGTAAAATACCCTGAAATCTTTGCATTATTGTAGATGAATATATATACATATGTCAGTAGGAAGAAATTATTAATATCTGTCTGTCTGTCTTTCTATGCATTTATATTGTGCTCATCATAGAGACAGAGCATTTTCTCTGGAGACTTTTGCAGGTTTAGTAGGTATTAAAATGCCAGTACATATAGAATGGCAAAACTCATTAAGACTACATAAAAAAAAAAAAAAACATCCCAGGTCCTTGCCTGATACTGAGAGCTGCCCTTTAACATCTCCCTGTGCTGGTTTCCCTGCATTTAGAGGAGTCACACAGTGCCATGAGCGCAGCTCTGCTGCAGCTCTTCTGTCAGGCCAAGCTCCCACTGAACCTGGCAGAGGTGTTGGTGGGCTCCTGCAGCCCTCAGGCCGGGTCAGCTTCATCGTTTGTAGCACTGAAGATTCCACAGCTTTTTATGGCTGTGCTGTACCTCTCAGAGGAGTGACAGACTCTGCAGCCTATCTCCAAGATCCCGTCTGCCTGTCTGAGCTACAGCATATGCATGAACATTTGGTGCTAACACAGGGAAAATAAGCCACCCTGGAGAGAAGAGCGGGCAGAGAAGAAGTCCGTAGCAGAGAGGTGATCACCTCTCCATGTTCCCTTGCACTGGGGCAGGAGCAGCTCTGTAACTCAGCCACATCAGTCCTGTTACTGCACCAAAACCTGGTTAGGGGGAAAATAATTGAAAATGTAGCTAGTTTACATTAGGCAAGCATGTATACTTGATGCTGAAACCCTTATGTGATCAGATGTGTGGTGTGCCTTTCTCAGACCTTAAAAAGTCGTCTCATGGGACAGATACAGAGAAGGTTCCCACCACTTCCATTTCCTTGTGGGGCGCTCAGACAGTCAGTTCCTTCATTCCCTTTGTGCAAGGAGGGTGGGTGATTTTCAGGGAATCCGGAAGTGCTGCTTTTCATGGGTCAGTAATACTTTGGAAGATGCTGAGTGCTGAAGCAAAGCAGAGCCATGAATCTGTTATATGTGGTCATTCCCCTCAAGAAAGAGAAATTTCTTATTTCACAGAGTCCTTCTGCTGCATACTATATTTGCAAGGCATTCTATTCTCTTTAGTTTTAAATTAAAATGTCTTTATTTTTCATTATGAAGTGTTGGAACATTGAAGAATGAGTCTAGTATTTAGCAGCAGCAAAATGTGGTATAACTAATGATATGATGAGAGGTGGAATGTTTGCAGAAGATGCAAAGGACAGCAGTAATATGACTGGGTCTCCATTTTCATATTTGAGAATATGTGCAGAGTTTTGTACAGTTTTAAATATGAGATATTATTCTGGCAGACTCTTTTCTCATGAAAGAAATGCAGTTTGGAAATTAAAGGATTGTTTTTATTTCCAATCACTTATGAATTTTTATAACAATTACTTTAGGAAACATTTTTAAAATTTCCAGTGGAGTATTTTTGCCCAGTCAGAGTTCCAGTAGCTAATTTAATTGGCCTAGAAAACCAAACTTTAGCTTGTCTTTGGAAACCTGAAAAAAATCACAAACTGAACGATTTTAGGTTGATGTAACAGAATACAGCTCAGCATAGCATACAGCTCCATGTTTGCAGAGTCAGAAGGAAGATCTCCTGATAACAAAGGTTCAGACAAATTCTGCTTTTGTAGGCCTTCTCCAGAGTTCAAAGGTAGGTCCATACTGGACGTATTTTCCATCTTGCCATATTTTCTGGATGTTGGCACTTAAAGCTTCATTTAAACCTTTTTTTTTTCTTTTTTTTTCTTCTTCAGAAGAGTGTGCAATCCAGTTGCCCAGGGTTAGGGTTTTTTCATTCTGTAGACTTAAAAGATTTAGCAAAAACTTTGCTAGTTTTCAGTGAGTTTAGGCCAACTATCCATCACACAATTTGCTAGCATGAGCCCAAACTGATGCTGTTACTGTATGAGTAACAGTCGCATAAAAGGTTTTTACGTGTATTCTTCACAACAGATAAATTAAATTCGTGTTTTCAGACACGTCCTGCTTTGTTCTTTGGAACTGCAGTACACTGAATGTTCAAGGCATTGTATGAATTGGTTCAACAAATAAATACATTTTTGGAACCTGGAGCAACTCAAAACAGCAACATTTTAAACTTGCCTCTAATGATAAATGGACTTATCATGCTCATGTTACACATAGACTCTTAGTATATGATCAGAGATGTCTTAGTTTAATATAGCATTTTCCCTGTGATATTATGAGCTAGAAAAGCTATCTTCAGTCCTGTCAGCACAAAAACAGCACAGCAGGAGGTGAAACACACAAAGCAGTTTCCAGGCCTCTTAACATACACAATTCATGCAGTTGAAAAGATTTTGATAGCTTTTTTTTTTTTTTTTTTTTTTTTTAAGAAGAAGAAAAAACTAAAAAATGGAAAAAAAAAAATAAAAAAAAAAAATCCAGTGACCTCAGATACCTAATGGTTGATTCTTCATTACTAATTTGAGACACTGAGATTTTCTGGAGAAAAAGTTCCCTAATTATCACCACTCACCCTGAGTTAAATGATTCTTGTCTGTTTGATTAGGTGACAGGCAAGAGGTGAGCTGGGCTGTTAAGATCATAGTGTGGTCAGGCTGAAGTTGTAGCCAGCATTACCTTTGCTGCTGCCCCTAACAGTGATGCCCAGCTACGTATGTTTCTGATATGGCACTTCAGAGCAAGAACGTTGGATGTGAGCACATTTTCCTGTCTGAAGCTGACATTCTACCCCACACATCTTGAATGGCACCATGGGCTGCCACCATGCTGTGTAGAAGGAGCAGTGAAGGGTGTATAGTGCAATTTGTTTATTTTCTGCCAGACTTGGTGTAGGAGGAAGGGGAAGATGATTTCTTCATCCAGCTTTGCAAAAAGTCTGTTTCCAGCTTTCCCTTCCTGGGTGAGCTTCTAATCTCCCTCTTCCTCATACTTCAGATTTCTTAGTGACCCAAATGCCCTTCTCATGTCAGGTTGCTGCTATTTCTAGGCTTTTGCTTCAAGGTTTGTCTCCATCTCCACTTCCCCTTGTTCTTGTCTATTCCAAGGAGAGGCAGAAGCTAATTGTCCTTTCACCCCCTATTCCTGTTTCCCACTTCTACTAATAGGATTCAGCTGTTACATCTGAATCTGAATGCAAGAACTAGCAGCTGATCCTAAGGTAATTTATCAGGAGAGCCCCACATTCCAGTCTGACTTTTCAAGTATGCCACCATATTTCAGGATTACTGAAGAGGGCAAGTAGGTCCAATATCTTACTTACATGGGACCTGCAAATAGCACCTGCATAGTTGTGAATGTGGTACAGCCTGTGTAATGCCTTAAAAAAGTAATTAATACAAACTGCTGATTTTGTAAAATGTTCAGACTATCTAAAAAATATTGTTGGGTGTGAGTGAGGTGGATAATATGCTGTTACGTGCCTCCAGGATTTAGCTTGCAAAACTACCTTTGGTGATGCTTAAAAGAAAGCTAATTTATGGGCCTGCAAATCAGGGCTCATTGTTATGATATGTTCTTCTTTTTTATGTGATAACTTCCTGTAAATGACATCTTTCTGAAGAATTCTCTCCATAGTATGGGATGTGAACATGGAACCTCCAAAAAATCAGAATTGCCGAGTACTGTTAGAGCCTCAGACTGAATATGAATTTAGTGTATTAACTGTGTGGTTTTTTTTAAGTGTACTGTTCATAGTCATCTTTTGTCTGGTAACATCACCTCACATCTGAAATCTACTGTCCTTAGACCTCAGTGTCCTTTTGTGGTGGTTGTACATGGAGTTGTTGGCTGTCAATACTGATGAGCGTGCAGCTGACGCACTACAGTTAGCTTGCCTGCGACATTGTCTCTTGAGATTCAAAGGATGTCACTCCTGTCTAAGTGGTAGAGAGATAATACATCTGCACTCTCTGGCTGTGACACCTCGCTGTCATGTGGCTTTGTCAATGGACAGCAATGCCTGTCAGTTTGTGATGAGGCCCAACATAAAGTGTACATCACCCTTGGCATGTTATAAAGTGCAGTGTGTAAAGAGGTTATGCTTGGTGTCCACAGAGCCTAGGTGTTCTGTTTAAAAAGCTCGTAGTAAATAATAAAATCCTCAAAATACCAGGTTCTACTTGAAAAACAATCATTTCATAGATTTTGGAGGCCCTCGATCTGACTGTAGAAGAGAGAAGATCAGGAGAACAAAACCTGAAGTGCTGAATTTCATCCAGGTGTTCCCTTGAGCTCAAGGAGCGCAATTAATGAGATTTTATCATATGAGATTTATGTGGCCCATGCACACCCAGTCTTGTATTTGGCACTGCTGCTTTTATGCAGAATAAGACTGAAATGAATACTCAGTGGAGCCCCTTGAAGTTTGGAGTGATCTGATTGGAACCCTATTTTCTTGGAAGGATGATTCATTAAAGGTTTTCAGCACGTTAAGAGTTAGTTGTGGAAGGTTCTTAGAAAAGGAAAGTGAGTATCTGTATATTTTCTTAGTCTTCCTCATGCTTTGCACTACTTGTCTCACTGGAAATGTCTCTCTCTTAGACATTCGTAACTGTAGGAGGGCATTCACCAAAATAAGATCTTATTGTTCGATGAGAATGTGAACTTATTTTTCTCGTCCTTATCACCATATGCTGTAATCTGAGCACCAATCAAAAATATTTGAAATATTTCCTTCATGAATTAGTTTTCTTTATTATACACCATGTATAGAACGCTTCACGTTTTGAAGTGAGTAGCAGACCTGTGCTCTGTGTCTAATGCTGTTTAAACAGGTTTTCATGGAAGTTATTCTTAGAGATGGATGCAGGAAAGAACTGAAAACATTCAAATCTATGGCAGAGGAAGAGTGATGCTTTATAATTTATCTTACCATCTTCAGAGAAAATCAGCATGTTTGAACTCATCTTACCTAGCCTTTGGGTCATCTGTCACTAAACACAGAGCCTTTCATTTATGTGAATGTTTGTCTCTGTGTATGAACAACGTGCGTATGCAGACATGTGCAGCATCTGATATAATGGTATTTTCCCCACTGCTGAGAACTTGGATGCTATCACTAAATAAATCTTAAATGTTATCAATGCTGCTAAGAGTTAAGAGTTTTCTGAGCAGACAGCTCTAAAGACCCACATCTATTTGATTTATTGTTTAGTCCATGTCAAAATGCCCCAGAGTTCCTCTTGGCAGTCGTGTAGGGGTGGAACTTCTATGAAGGTGTTTGTATTTTGATAAGGGATAATATTTTGCTAAAAGCACACAACCAGTATGTGCTACTTTCTTTCCAAGGGCCGTCCCTTCATCTGACTGTTGTGAAGTTCAGAGTTTATCGGCACAGTTAGTACTGGTTAACCTTTATTGCTACAAATACTGCACGTTCTCTCTACATAAGTGCTGTCTGGAGACAAAATCTGAGTATTTTAGTAAGGTGTTTATAATGCTGAAGTCTGCACTGAAATTGGCTGAATTGGTGGATATAGATTTCTGGGCTAGTTTTGATAGCCCTGTGGTGAAAAAGCCTTCTATATTGATTCTCACAGGGGACTATATTGTTAAAATATATAAATGTAAAAATTGACTTAGGAAATAAAAAATAAATGATAGCTATAAATCAGGGATAGCTGATAAACAAATAAATATCTATCACTATTATATCTCTGTATTTCCCAAAGATATCTGAAGAGCACTTAATTGTAACTGAGTAATCAATTATTCAATTAACCTTCTTCTCATCGAATATATATTTGATATAACTTTTTGAAGCTTGGGCTCTAAAAGGTTTATATTGATTGCAGGTTTCAAGGCCATATGTTTCAGTTATTGGATTTGTGCAGTCAAAATTGACATCCTAAGTTCACTAGAATATGTAAATATTTGGAAGTAATGAGTTTGAAGATTGTTGGAGTTATGCAGTTAGTTTTCATTACTTGTCAAAACTACAATCTTTTGTGATTATGAAGTTCACGTCAGCAGATCACACATCATTTAAATACATTCGTTATTCAGAAGACAGGGACACAGCTTATTTTATGGTCTGGTTATGAACTGATGGTAACCACTTCCATAAATTCATTTTTCACATTACTTTGGATAGAATTGATTGGGCAGTGTTTCAGAGCTTTGTTGTAAAAGGACAAGAACGGTGGCAATTCTTCAAATGGAAATGTTTCCAAAGGCACTTCTTGATTTTGGTGTGGCCCTGCTGGACGCTGCTGCCATGTGGTGCAGCTCTCGGTTGTGGTTGGCAGGTGTGGGCATCGTCCGCCTGTACGCAGGCTTTGTGTCTTTGAACTGCATTTTGAGATGGATCTGCCATTTTCTGGCTAGGTTTCTTGAGGCTCTTTCTGTCAGTTGATGAAACGGGCACCAACTGATTTCAGAAATTATCCAGCTCTGGTCATTTATCAAAGTAGTATGACAAAGCAAAATTCTGCTTTCGCTGTTTATGAGGTCAAAACAGGGATTTGAGATGTGGGGAATTTTACACATTCAGCAGAAACCAGAGGAAAGCTCTGAAGCAGACCTCTATTCCACTGTGCAATGGCAGCATCACAGGGGCTGACTACTTCTCCAGTGCAACCCTCATCCTCCCGGGGGCTGAGCTACAGTGCTTCTGGGTCAGCTTCCAGCAACAGCAGAAGCCGCCTTGTGTGAGCGAGCCTGGCTGCTAGCTGCCATGTGGGGATGGCCCCCAAATCAAAGGCAAGAGGAAAACACTGGCAAATTGTTATTATTGTTATTTAATTGGGAAATGAATGTTTACTTATTCCTTTATTTCAGTGAGTGATGGTATACTAGGTTTCTTAATACAAGTAAGACTTGCCAAATCTTTGGTTGTTATCAGATAGGAAGAAATAGCCATACAAAGGAATTTTCTAAATGCTCCTTGGACTCTCACGGCACAAGGAGTGAGAGGTCTGTTAGGCAGAGAATTTACTGCATCTCTCCACTTCAGCTTTCTGATGTGGACACGCTGATTTGTAGGGGTATGAGGGACGTAGTGCTAAGTAACTGATTTACATACGTGCAAACCCCTGCAGTGCTGCGTGACTTGCTGAATTCCTTCTGATGGGCTCGGGTTATATCCAAAGAAAGGGCTATAACGGGTTAATAATCCTCGGCCTTCAAAATTTGTGTGATGTAGCAGTGCACCAACGTGTTTTTTTCTGGCAACTCTCTTGAGGGCCTTTTGATGTTTGGATTTTGTGAGTGTGTTCAGCGTGCAGTAGATTCACTCGGTGCTGTGGAAAAGGTCTTTATAGGCTCCTTAACTGTTGCACTCATGATTGAATAAACAGCACTTTCTTCATGAAAAAAAAAATCAAAAAAAATCTGCAGATTTCCTCCTCCTAAAGTGCATTCATAATCTAGATATTAGCAAACAATTTTTTGGGTTTTTTCCCCTGAAAAATATCACAAACGGTCTTGGTTTGACCTTGTTAATGCAGGACCACTTTAGTAATCTGTGCCTAATGATTTTTTACATTAAACCACAGCTTGTGTTGGACCCTTGTGTGTCACAGTAATTTAAGAACAGTCATTTTGCACATTCCGATCCCATTATGTTACATTGTTACTGAATAAAGACTGGTATTATGTTGCTCCTATAAAGGGCAGAAGTGGCCTGAATTTTATCTGCTGAACGAATCAATCTGGATTATGTCAGCTGAAAAGAATTGTGAACTGCAGTCTCCAGCAGATGGGGAGATTTTAAAAATGTATCTGTTTGGTTGTGAATACATCAGCTAAGATAATACCTTGTGGTGACTGAAAAGTAGTTTTTCTCTTTTTTTTCAATGAAGACTGTACCAATTATCATTTCAACATAAAGTATTAGGAGATCAATTGGGAACTGAATGCCATTTCCTAATGTTAATACAGTGTTTTATTTAAGCTGCCTTGACAGGCTGTCTAGGCTGTGGGAAAAAGACTGAGCAAATAATGAGTAAAGGGTTTAGAAAAAAGACAGAGGGCGGAGCTTGGCAAACGATGTGAGCTATTCATCAACAACTCAACAAGGATGATGGAAATAATAAGTGCTCCTTAAAGAAAAGGGGAAAGGATTTTTTTTTAAAGAAACAGTTTCCTTTAAAAAATATTTAACTCCAACTTTGTATTACTTTCTGATTAGCTGATTTTGAACTTCCTGAAATCAGCAAAAGCTTTCCTTTGAAATGGATAGTGCGCATTTAAACGGAGCATTCTTTAGCAATCAGTTTAAAAAAAAATAACCCAGAAACAACAGTGTCTAATTTCCTGTTCATTCGTGCAAATTTCTTACCATGTGGCATTGTCATTTAATATCTAAAGTACATTAATGCATTTCTATAACGCCAAAAACCCTCAGACAAATCCCCTGTGGGAAATAATTTGTGTGAACTTTGAACTAATCATGAATAAAATCAAGATCTTATTATGTCCTTTATTTATACGGTAGGGAAAAGCTTTGAAACTTAACGCTAGCCCTGACACGATATGCACGTTAAATGTGGTGCTTTTTTTCTTTCTTTCTTTAAAAAAAAAAGAAAAGAAGAAGAAAAAAAGGAAGAAAATACAACTTTTCTACATCTTGGGGGAGTGTGGCCCACTACTCAGATACCATTATGTTACTTCTGAAAATATTTGTCTTAGGTATCAATAGGCTATTCCAATGTTATTGCGTTCCGAGTTGCTAAAACTTCCATTCAGCGGATATAATTCCACCATCTGTAAATTTCTAGATTTTATAATACTTCTAAGCTGTTTTTAATCTATTTTTACTGCCATGTTCTGTCCTGAAATGTCAGGGAGTGCAGACTAGGTCCCGAAATTAACATGACAGTTAAGAAACTTGGCAAGGTTTTACAGCAGATTGTGACATTAACAAAGTACAAAGGAGAATGGGGAAATTACCATTAATGTTTGCTTGCAGACACTATAAAAATCTATATGTCCATGATCAGGGAACTAAAAATAGGGATGTTTTTTATGTTGATGCCATTAAATACAGAGATTTACTGTGAAAAGAAATTTCCATATGAAAAGCAACTTACTAAAAAGTATCGCTGTAATCCCTCCTCTGGACGGAACAACAGGTTTATGTATCTTGGGTCAAGGAGGCATATGGTTGGGTTTGTTTTTCAATTTTGTTTGAGGCTTTTTTGGACCTATGATGAAAAATGTATTTATATTGCTTTTCAACAGCTGCAAAATTTATAGTGTGATAGATGTCCTGATAGATGGGAGCGGTTATTAAAATCTGCAGATTGTATGGCGCCTGATGCGAAGCCCATCCTCCTGCACAGCCAGGAGGTGTGGGATGCTCTCCCCACTTTGCCTTCCCAGCAGGGCTTGAGGGGCTGAGGCTGCTCTAGACATGTCCTTTTTGTGGTATTGGTGTTCAGGACGGTGCACCCACAGCACCCAATCCCAGTAGTACTGACAGACCCTCACTTCTCACCTCCACGGTTTGTCCATCCAGCCATGGAGCGTGGTAGCATCTCAGCTGTGGCTTGGGACGGTGGCTCACAGGCACGTGCTGGCTGCCATGGGTACCTGCACCCATGGATTTGGGTTGCTTTTCTTTAGAGAGTGGCGGGAGCTGGGGCTTGTCCTGTCCCTGTGTCAGTGTTGCCCATCAGTCAGCACACAGAGCCCTCACTGAGAAGGAAAGTCCATGTCAGTGTGCTGGCTGAGAGCCTTTTAGCACAGTGATGTACAGCAGAGGCAGGACTGCCAGCGCAAGTTCTAAAGTGCAGCAAAGTTTGCTATCCAGGGCTTCCCCATTTTCCACACAGTGCCGTGCTTCTGAAGCATTTCATATACTTAAAAAGGACAAAACACTGTTTGCATTCTCTTACATAGACATCCTGCTTCAACCCGGATTGGACTAAGCGTGCAGGTGCCAGTTGCAAGGCCAGCAGCAGTATTCCCCTGTGTGAGTGCGAGTAGTCTGATGCAATGCAAACATTAATCTCGCAGCTACAAAGGAACAGCATGGATCCATCTGTTACTTTCTTTGCTCTTAATCAAGTTGGAGAGGGAGCAAAAGTTCACGTAGCAAATGTGGGTATGTGCTGGATTGGGACATGAGCTGTGTGCTGAGATCAAATGTTGAGGCAATAGAGTTTTAGCAGGTCTATGTGCCCAAGGTTGCATGTAGTTTTGGGTCCCTTCTTTCACCGAATTTGGAAGTGGAAATTGATTTCTGGGATGTGGTGTTGGCCCACTCAGCTCTGTAACCCACAATGCTGAGTGCAGACTGCTGTCCCTGTTATGACTGCGCTAACAATTGATTTTTTGGTTTGGCTGTCTTGCTTGAGGTGGTAGGGGGGGGGGCAGTCAATCCCAACCAAAAAGCATTTATTTTTCTAGCGTGCTTACTAATACAAAACATAGAAAATAGTGTGTATTATATCAAATGTGACAATTTGGGGTGGGGAGGGAAAAAGCAAAACACAAAAGCCATGAAGGGCCAGGTTGTTAGAAAGGCAGAGAAGCAGATTGCAGCCCCTTTACCTGCTGCAGAGGAGCAAACCCAGGCAGGTTAGAGGAGCCCTGCCCTGAGCTCCCTGCCCAGCAGTGCCTGAGCCCAGGTGCTGCAGCCAGGAGCTGCTGGGGTGTGGAATTCTCCCCCTGCTGCATCTGCTTGCTGAGGTTCCTCGGCAGCTCTTGGGTTCATTCCCCCCTGCAGCAGCCTGTCTTTAAAGTTCTGGAAATAAACTTGTTTTTCAGAAGGAAGCTTTAGGTGGGCCAGTCGTGGCCACGTCTGCAGTGGTTGCTGCTGTTACTGAGGTCACTGCTCATTAAAATTATTTTGCCTGTTTCTGGTAACCAGAGCTTTTGAAAGGAGATGAGGTGAAACATTTTAATAGAAGTATTTCTGATTATATACAATAATCAAGCATAAGTATTCCTAGGCAGTTTGTATTTGGAGCATCTTGTCAGACTCTTTAGGATGTCTGTATTTTGAATAATGTGTGTTTTGAATAATCCTACAATCACCTTCAGGAAGATAAAAGCTTGTTTACATGCTCAGGAGCAGATCTGGCTCTCCAGCCACATGTACTAGCAGGTCAGAACCACTTCTGAAGTTGTTGCTCCCCGTCTGGTTGTTTTCTTGCTCTGCTGAGGGTGTCTTCTATCCTCCCCCACCAGGTGTTCTATTGGCATGGATGCATTGGGCTCTGTGTGAAACAGAAATGTTTCTCCATAAGGTAATCTGATTTCCATATCAATAGGTGTCCTCTCGGGGCATGGTATGCTTGTTTCTTAACCAAGTCTCAACCTATGTTTTGAGACTGTGCTCAGAATTCAGTGCACTGGGCAATTATCCACCAGGCTATTGGGCAGCTTTGATTTCAACTCTATGTTTCTAATACACATTGGAAGGAATTCTCCTTTGTGATCATGTGTGGAACTGTACTCAGTGCAGTGAGGCAGCAGGGTGCAAGAGACCTGAGACGTGGCAATGATTTTCTGTTAGTTCCTGCTCAGTCCTTTCGGTTCCACGAGACTTAAGTCACCTGAAGCTGGCAACTCACTCCTAGGCCTGCATCTTTACTGGATCTGTAAGTGTGACCATGGGTGACCTCCCCAAGGACATCACTTTTCTGCATATTCTGTCTGTAGCTTTATTTCCAAGTTGTACTTCTCTCCTTGTCTCAAGGAGACAAACAGTAACTGAGAGAAATCTTTAGCCCCGGGGACAGATGGCCCAGGAGACGCCTGGAAATTTGGTGTTCCTTTTTGTAACGAAATACAGTTCAGACGTGTGTTGATGTAACTGCGCCCTGAATGACTGAAGTCTGCCTGAGGTGCCTGCCTAACAGAGGAAACTGTGAGCATCTCCGGGTTCCTCATAGGTCCCTGCAGTTAGGAGTTAGAGGAGCACAATAGGTTGAGAAGAGTCTTTCCCCCATTGTTCGCTGAGGCACCAGGGGCTGTTAACTTCTAGCCTGGAATATTCATGTGCTTCCCTGCCCTGTGGTTGTGGAGACTTTGTGGGTCTGTGGGAATGTTTCATCCTTTTGTCTTCCAAAACAAATAAATTACATTCATAAGACGGCAGTTTTATAAGTTTTCTTTCTTGTGAAACTTGAACATTTTGACTCTTCCTTACAATGCACAGCTCTCCAAATGCAAACAATGTACACACAGCCCTATCTCATACTTGTGGTGAGAATGGATGTCTAAGGAAGGGCACATCATGTTCTAGTTTTAGAAATCAGAGGTTTCCTTAGAAGCTGCAGTTATTCCCTGACTATTTTGAAGTTCCTGAAACTTCCAATATACTGAGGGAACTGCTCAGCCTGGGTGCTTCTCCTTTGAAAGATACACATTCTTCATAGCCATGCATCCATCTTGTGCTGGTTAGCAACAGTTTCATGTCTGAGTGGTGAGTTATGGATCTACTTTTACAAAGGCATATTTCTCTGAGTATGTGCTTTTGGAACCGCATACAATAAGCATTTGAAGGCACTGAGCTGTAGACCATAATATGAAGACCAAATTATTTATTTATGGTAACAGAATCATGATTGCTTGTCAAAAAAAAGGTGTTAATTTCTGCAGCATGTCTTGCAAAATTTCCCCATTTCTTCTGCATTTTACACCTTGTGTTTTCCCACAACAAGATTTCTAGATGGGTATGTTTAAGAGATGAACCTTTGTCAAAATTTTGGAGATTGAGCATCCCCAACACTCAGCATAGAGCTATTTCTGCATATCTGGCTAGAAAATGCCTTTCTTGCTGTTTTTTTCTCCTTCAAGCCCAAATCCAGCAACTTTTACTTCCAAGGCATTCAAGTTGGTGGCTGAGCAACCTTACAAGGGAAAAACCTGTGTCCAGGAGACATGTAGTACGCTGTCATGACTAGACTGGGAGGACTCAGATTTATTGGAAGTGGGTGCTGTAGGGTGCTTCATAGGTACCACAGTTTTGTTCCCATCTCCTACCTGCTGTTATTTCTCTGGTTTTATTGGGTTGGAAGCATTGTGGCAGTGACAGATGTCCCCCTGCCCTGCTCCTGGTGACGTGTGCCAAGACTGAGAGCTGCTGTGGAGGGGAGGGTTTGGGCTTCACCCTTTGCTTGAGCTGCTGCAGCTTAAGTGTTCACCGAGACCTGCGTTTCCTATCTTAAAGGTCTTAACAGAAATAGAGGGGTGAAACAGCAAGCTGCTGGGACCAGAAATAACGGCGCTGAAGTGCTGCTGGGCGCCGGGTCTGGCATAGTGCGGCAGCTGGCTTCAGGGACTGCGGGAAATAGGTGGAAATTTGTAAAGCACCACAAGAGGGAGCTCACAACTCACAAACAGGAGAAGGAACAATTTATCCATCTATTTATTTATCTGTTTCTTTTATTCGAGGTCTCAGGACAGGCAGATGCCCTCAGTGCACTCAGGAGAAGTGTGGGGTGCTGCATTTTGCTCACTGGGGCTGGGGGCTCTGGCACTGTGGGAGGACAAGCAGAAGCCCCTCTGACATGTGTGAGCTCCTGTGCAAAGTGCATGCACCACAAACTCCTGCACCTCTAAGGCTTTCTGACCCTGAGCTATTTATGAAGAGCTGCTCTGAATGCTTGCTCTGTTCTCCACTGTGTCCACAGCTCACACCTAACTGCTGTCAGGAGTACTTTTTGTTGTTTACACCCTGCTCCCTCCTCCTGCCGTGGCTCCAGGAAGGTGTTCCCAGTGCAGTTGTCTTTTCTTGGCCCTTTCCAGTGCAGTTTTGCTCCACAGGTGCAGATGAAGGCACGGGGTGCCATCCTTGTGTAGTCCAGCTCAGTGCTCAGTCAGATGGGAGCACTGCTGATTTTACCAGGCTGTTTTCAATCTAGCCCATGTTTCTTCAACGGGAAAGATAAATTTCAATTTACAATTCACACTGAGAGGCTTTTCTATCACGTTGAGACTTCCTACAAGGCATCCAGTAATGTTGATATCATTTGCACTGCTCTAACAAAAAAAAAAAAGAAAAAGAAAAAAACAAAAACAAAACTCTCTCTCTTCCTAACCCTGTAAAACTCTAAACAAATAGCAGATAGTATGGATGTCTGAACACGCAATAGCACGTCATTTTTCTTCCAGCATTAGTGTATTTCACAGACGTTAAACTACTTCCCTTCTGAAGGGTTTGAGAGACTGTTACCATAAATTAAATTCCCTGCTGCTGTAAGTTGGTGTGGTGGGAATCACACACAAAACATGATGTTTCCTCATTTCTGCAGAGCTGAGACTATCCCTGCCCTCTGGATGGCTCAGCTGCAGGCAGTGCTTGAAATCCAGGGACAGACGGTGACACTCCTCCCCTTGGGGCCATCTGTCCCCACCAGCTGCCTGCTGATCTCTAAGTGTCCCCCAGCTCTGGTCACCTCGTGGTCCCCACCAGCCATAGGGGAGGATGTTCTGTGTTTCTAGGGCAGGCTCAGCTGTTAAATGATGCTTTCCTGGGGGCAGCATAAGGAAAAAAACCATCCTGTTCCTGATGTACTTTGACTTCCAGCAGGTCTCATGTTTAAGGCTTGGGGGTGTCAGTGATTTATACAGGACTGTTCTAGATTTATGCTGTTTCTAGCAGTAAACTGGAGCCTCCTCACAAAGTGCAACTGATGTGCAGGGATTTCATTACAGGTGTTTGTCACTTCAACAGGTGACGCTGCTGCTGAGAAGCGCTGTTTGTCTGCCTTAGGCATTGCCCAGCACTGAAGTGGTGCCACAGCCAAACCTACAGAGAGAATGATGCGCCCTGTGGTGATGCCTTCTCCACCTCTCTCCTCCCAATTACTGTAACTCTGAGCAGACCCTTCCTTTTGAAAAGCAATGACCCTCTTCTGCATAGTGTTAAGCAGTGCTGCATACTAGGTGTGCAGTTTCCTCTGGCTGGCTTTAGGTGTGCCACATCAAAGGCGCACGTCCTCCTGGGGTGCCTGTGAGCGCATAGAGGAGTGGGAGGATCGTGCTGGGCTGCAGGATCAGATGTGTGTTCCCTTAGCCTGTCATCAGCCCTAGCAGCTTGCACAGAAGGTGTTCGATCTGAAGGGGCACTGTGTTTTCAGTAAACTAGCTGTTTGAGAGACATTCTGCTTGCATGTTTATTCAATTTGCTGTAGATACTTTGCTTGGTAACAGAACTGACTCACTGCAGTATAACTTTGCACGTTTGACAGCCGTAAATATCGGCTGCCAGTCAGACCAGCCTGGTCTGCTTTGTTAGGTGAGGGAAGTTGGAAGAAAAGTTCTGGTAGAGAAGGAAATCATGAAAAACAGATACAGTGGAGAATGGGCAACAAAAGAATAGCTCCAAATTGTGTGTGCTGCATGCAGGGTAGGCAGGGTCACGCTGTTGGGTGTCCTTGGGACGGGGTGGGGGTGATTCAGATCTCTGCTGGGGCACACAGCATGGGGAGCTGTCACTGATGCACCAGTCTGTGCCTGCTGCCCTGTGGGGTGCAGCACCCATGTGTGCTGCACGCTCTGTGTTTTGGGGAACCGTGTGCATTGCAACACCTGAGAAGCATCTGCTCTGTATTTAGCATGTGGAGGTTATACATTCATATCATGTGAGGCTTACCACAGTGCTTCAGAAGCAGTCTGAGCTGAAGTGGGTTATTTTCTTTGCTTTTCCAATTAATCTCAAGCAGCCCCTGTTTTCTGGGGGTAAGGCCACAATTCAGATTCCATTCATACTAATTGCACACTTGCTTGGTTTGGCCTCATTTTAGCACAGAAGTAAAAGAGAAAGGAGGGAGGAAAAAAGATAGCTTGGTGGATTTAATTTGATTTCTGAAAGTGGGCAGAGCCCAGAGCCTTTGGCAGCACCAGTGCCGTGGGCAGAGCCAGCTGTAGCACGGATTGCATCTCACTGCACCAGACTTCCCAGCACATCTGCAGCACACTGCTTGCAAGAACCATGCACAGAAACAGCCTCTGTGACACTTCACCATTGGTGCCATTCAGTAGAGTTGATTAGAGACGTTTTTCACCTTAGTTTTTTCATGTGAAATCCTGGTTTGTTCTAACAGCCTTATTTTCTCTACCGATTGTGGTGGAGAAAGCTGGTTGCCTTGAGTTGCTGAGACAGGGGAAAAACTTGGATTGCAGTTGAAATAATTGTGGAAATGCTGTGCTTTCCTTTCAGACAGAACCCTGCTTTTCCAGTTCAGAACAGCATTTTTTTCAATTACCTTATGAAAGCTATTTTTATAAGTAAACAATAGCAAAAAAAAAAAAAAAAAAAAAAAAAAAAAAAAAAAATTGAACATGTGCCAATCCAAAGGAAAACTTTCTTAAAAAATGTGTTTTGCACAAAACCGTGTTAGTTTGCTGCTTTCCCATAGAACTGGTCTGCAGCACTGAGGGCTTGAGATTCTCTTGGAAGAGAAAATGGAATACAAAAGTTAGCTCCACAGAAAATATGAAATTTCATAACAAAAATATTGGCAAGTTACATTTGAATAGAGGCTTGAGGCTGGATTAAATATAATGGGTGTACTAAGAGAATATGGACAATGGCTTTCGTGAGCAATTATGAATCTATAGTCCTAAATAGTGGTACTTTGGAGAAAAGGAGAGAAATAGAGTATTATATATAGTATCTCTTACAATGTGAACATAATACACAGACTAATAACACATACTAATTCTGTTCCTGGGAGGATTCACCACTGATGTTAGCCCCAGCCAGCCAGACGTTCCCTGTCAGCTTCTGCAGGGACTTTGGGTTAACACTTTCCCATTTGCAATTGTGAACTCCAGACAAATACTCATTAGAGCTCAGATTATGGTTTCAATTGCTGCAGTGACATAAGGCTAGCTCTTGCAGAAGCCATCAGTGGGAACAGAGAAAGGTAATTATTGATTACTGGAAAAGAATAAGGCTGGCAAAAGGTGGCCCTGGTAGGAGGAAGGGGAAGGGAGCAGACGGCTCGGGAGCATCGCTGTTGCAGTGAAACAGCTGGGGATGGGGCTGTAGAACTCCTTTAAGGCTTTCACCAACTGGTGGTGAATCTTGAGCCTATTCATACAGAGGAACGTGCCTTAGTGACAGATAAGTACTCCAAGCCACAGCATAGAAACATGGCATTTAGGTTATACCTGTCCAGTTTTGAATATGGGCAGTTTCTCAGTGTTACAGAAGTCCTCGAGTGTTTGGTCTAAGCATGAGTGGTTCTAACTCCGGCTAAAATTAAAGGATACCACAAATGTGCAGCATCTGTGACAGCCAAGCGTAGAACCTTTCATTCTGCAACGTTCTGACTCAATCCCTGGTGCTTTCCTCCTCTACTCCTATCCAGTGCCAGGGCTTCCAGACAGTCACAAATCAAGAAATAATTGCACCTTTCTATTTTTGTGCTAAGAAGACCCATTGAGCAAATGTGCAAGGTACCTGTACTTGTAATTGTTTTCCTGTTCTGTTCCATCCACTGCCTTACTTTGGCCCGGAAATAGAAAGCTCAAAAATCAATCATAGTAAGGATTTTTTTCCTTCCACCTCCATAATTCTGTCTGGAAACTTCACCCCATTGTCAATGTTCTCATTGAGCCTAGTGGTATTTTTGCTTTTTGGCACTGCTGAACTGCTGAAGTCGTTTCAGACAGAAGTGGTTGGTTTGGCCCAGGAGCCTCAGGGATGGTGAAGGTGCCCAGCATGTTGGTTTTGAAATTGGTGGCCATGGTGCCAAAGGTACAAGTTTTGTCCTCTACATTCAGTTTGTATATTTGAGTCTGTTCAGCGCGATAATCTGAGAGCAGCCAAGGTGCGTTGGGCCTGCATTCAGCTTGTTATACACTTGTGGGCACTGAACTGAGGTGAAGCCATGCTCGTGACTCTGTGTGTGACCCAACACACACAGATAAGTGTGTTATACCATTCTAAACTGAGACAAACCAACTTTCAAGGCTTTTCTCTTAGGTTGTCATTTTATGTTAATTGAATGCCTGTGTTAATCTAATAGAGTTTAGATTTATGGTGGGTTCTATACCATGTCATATTTTAATCAATACATATTCCAACATTTAGATGGACAGATGAGAAAATCTGCCTCATCTCTGCACTTCTGTTCTATCAGCTGTCAATAATTCCTAATTTGAATCCTTCAAATGATCAGATTTATGGGTTTCAGTATATTGCATTAATCACAGAAATTAACTTTTGGGGAAAATGATGTTAAAGGTCACACAGAATCCTGAAGGAGCAGTAACTGTGTCTGCAAACATGTTTGCAGCATCTCTAAGCTGTGCACGATAGAGCACGATGCGTGTGTGTAGTCTTTATGGGCAGCAGGAGCAACGCCAGCCCCGCAGTGCCACGGGGTGGTGGCTGTTGTTGGAGCCCGTGAATTACTCCCAGTGTTTCTGTAGTGTCTTAGGCGAGAAGTTGTTGGCTTTGTAAAGGGACGTATGTTTCAAATTAGGGAATCTTGCCCTGTGGAGAGTTAGACGTTTGGATTTTCCCTGTTTCTGTGAAATCATGACTTGTAGTTTCTGGAAGGAAGAGTGAGAGGAGTTTGCTTCCCTCCTTTTAATAAACACTTGGAAAACTTTCTTTCAGCACACCCAGGTGGCAGTTGGGCAGGAAACATGGAAACGGCAGTGCTGGCAGACAGCAGCAGCTCGTGGGAAGGGCAGGCCAAGGCCTCAGTGCTGCTTGCATACTGAGTCTATGCCTGGGCTCCACAGCCCCGCAGCTTTCACATTCTTTATTAGAAATGGAAGAAATACAGTGAAATATATCATTTATTCCTAGAATGGAGTAGCTTACCTTCATGCAAGTTTTATTCTAATCTGGAAGTGCAGAGTATTTATCCTGTAACCTTCCTGTGCATGAGGTTTCAAAGGTACATTTTGCTATTGAAATAGTTGTTCAGTTTGCCAGAGCTGCTCCCATTGTGTCACCACAATGACGTGTACCCAGGGAAGATGCACTGGGGATGTGCCCATCCTCAGGCCAGATGCTTGGTGAGGAGCAGGGTTCACTACCCGGATTCTGAAATCATTGGATAGGCACCAATGGCTTGGGCACTCCCTGCAGATTTTACACAACTCCTTCTTGCCTATCTTGAGATCAGCTGCCAATTCTAATTATCTTTGCCAAAACAAACCTGAAATAGCTCTGCTGAGGGAGTTGATTGATGCTAGAGCTAGATGGAAGCCACAGCCCACAGTTTTCCCATCTCTAAGAAACCAGACTGATACTAGCAATGACTGCAGTTTTACAGATAT
Organism: Lagopus leucura; assembly: GCF_019238085.1. Classification (NCBI taxonomy): domain Eukaryota; kingdom Metazoa; phylum Chordata; class Aves; order Galliformes; family Phasianidae; genus Lagopus; species Lagopus leucura. The sequence continues at coordinate 8,704,239 of NW_024962271.1, read as the reverse complement.
TAATTAGTATTTATGTAGTGCTTTCTAAGCTTGCAATGAAGAACAGAAGTCATTTTATTATGAATAAGCAAACTGAAGAGAACAACCATAAAATTGCAGAGAATTGGCTGCAGAACCTAACCAAGGCCTTTGCATCTTTAATTTATCTGCTTCTGTTTACTGCAAACATGTGCTAAGAAAACATGCACCAAAGAGGAAAGGTCTTGTCCCTTTTTACTGACAGCTTCTTTTCCATATATATCTGTACTCTTACAAATCCACTACAAACACTGTTGTCTGAAATACAGTTAATAAATGAAGGTAGCACAAATGTGATTTTAAATCAGTTTAATACAATTATTCATGTAGGTTTTAAATCATTTTTACAGTTGATTTAACATTTGTGACTGGTTTATAGATTATGATATAGGATAGTGTTTGCATCTTTGCAATTTTATTCCAATTTAGAAACAGTACAAATATTAATTTTTACTTCAATGATGGAGCCTTTGAGAATTAAACTTGTCTTTTCTCAATACACATTTTATGAGAATGCTTTAAATATGATTTTTAATATTTTTGAGGACTTTATTGCTCATAAAGTTCTTTTAACTGGAGTCTGTTCACCAAAGTTTCTTGCCAGACATATGTAAATGTTTTCCATGGTTAATTCAATGGTGTGAAATACGTAAGAATTGTTCTCCACAATATGAGACATTTGGTAGAAGTATTAAACCATTGTAACAAAGTCCTCATAAGAAAAGGAGAAATTTTAACGATGGATCCATTTTGAAAAGACAGTGGAATTACGGTAAGCCTCTGCAACAAGGGAGGAACTACACAAAAATGCCTCATAGACAGAGCTTCCCAGGGCTCAGGTTATTGGGTAGAAGAGCAATTTGTTACAGGATGTGTTAAGGGAGCTTTTCATCTTCAAATCATCAACTGCAGGTTTGGAAGCAGCTGGCAGGAAAGTTCGTCACAAGGATGAAGTGGACGAGGGTCCCTGTGCCCAAAGACACTGCCATGATGCAGTGGCAGGTGGCTGGGCCCTGCACAGAGCCGGGCAGGTGCTGCACTGCTCCCAGATCTACTGCTGGTAGCAGTTCTCAGTGCATGGTGGTACAAACTGTATGCAGCATGTTTAATTTTGGTGACCTTCCTTTGCCTAAAATCTGTGTGAGTGGGTGAGCTTCTCACAGTAATCTCAGAGTCTGAACAAACAAAGGTCGAGTGCCCTTTGAACGGGGTAAAATAAAGGCAGAATCATTTTTGTTTGCAATTTCAAAGATTTTTCCTGTCTTGTGTGAATGTGTGCACGCATGTGTATGCCAAGGCAACCTTCAGAGCACTAAGGAAGATTGATGTAGAATAACCACATGTAAAATTATCCCAAATGGCAACTGATATTTTTCCTAGTGCTCAGTCTAGCTGGCAAATCTACCTGCCACAGAGGTGAACAACTAAAAAACCACAGAAAAGGCAAATAATGTGAATTAGAGTTTATAAAATACTGTTACAGCAGTGTGTATATGTATGTATATCTATTAATTTACTCGTCTACATTTTTCCGTGGGGAAAGGTGAGCAGGCAGTGGCTATTTGCTGTACTAACCTCCTTGTATTCAGAGCAGGTGGGCAAATGTTAATGCATCTCATCGTTGATGGCTTACAGAAATACTATTTTTGCATTAAAATAGGTGCTGTGGTAAAGAAAAATAGCTGTGTGACCTACCGAACCACTGGGAATGAAGTAGAGATTCACCCACTTTATCCCACACCATTTACATCATGTTCAGGTCCCACCATTTCTCACCCATCCTAACCAATTGCCATCACTATCTTGTTGTGGTTTTGTTTCAGTATACGTACACATACACACATATATATATGACATCTGGTTCCAGTAGAGTTCGTTCTTCTTTAACCTGGTTGGTTTTTACTGTAATATTCTTAATGAGACATATAACAACCATAATAATATGACATACAGTGTTATATAGTAATTTAACAGATACAGTTTAAATTATTGACTGTTCTCACCCAGCATCAAATTACCTTGAGGTATATAACAGACGTCTACACATCCTTCTGCATTACCCACCACATGCACCCAGGTCCCTGAGCAAAAGCAGTCCCACAAACAGGCTTGCCTTTGCCTGAGGCAGGAATAACCCAGACTGGCTCTCCCAGTATGTTCCTTATGAGTACCAGTAGGACTTTATCCCCTTCTGTGATATTCAGGAGGTATTTGACTGGGCAGGGCTAGCTCAATTGGCAGATCCCTGAGTGTTGACTAACCAGGTGGCTTTTGCTAAATGTGTGTCCCAAGGTTTGAATGTCCCAGCACTCATTGCTCTCAATGCAGTCTTTAACAGTCCATTGTGCTGTTCAGTTTTTCCACAGGCTGATGCATGGTAGGGGATGTTTGACCCAGGTGTTTATGAGGTTGTTTCAAAAATGAGTCCTGTTATCTGACTCAGTTCTTTCTGGGGTGCCTAGGGTAATATTTTGGGCAGCAGCATAGGAGACAGGATATGTTCCAGCCACTCGGTGTTATGATTGTGTTATGTGATATGTTCCACCACTATAAGCACCTGGCATTTGGTGAATGGTTCATCAGATTGTTCTGTGGCAGCCAACCCAGCTGGAGCCATCAGTCTGCTCTCTTCACCTACTCTTTCTGAAGTGAGCGGATGTAGTGAGACCAATAAAGTTGAAGGCAAACATAGACATTACTTTTTATTATGGCTGATTGAAAATATGCAACTATAATAGATTTTATGGAGCTTCTTTCTTTCTTTCTTTCTTTCTTTCTTTCTCTCTTTCTCTCTTTCTCTCTTTCTCTCTTTCTCTCTTTCTCTCTTTCTCTCTTTCTCTCTTTCTCTCTTTCTCTCTTTCTCTCTTTCTCTCTTTCTCTCTTTCTCTCTTTCTCTCTTTCTTTCTCTCTTTCTTTTGGATATAATGTTAGATATGATTAATTCCCTTTCCTATACAGTGCATCCCACAGACCTCTCAGAGGTATCAAACATAACTAGAGAGGTGATTTTATTCCCTCAGCATGTCAGGATGTCTTGATCTGGCTTTCCCCATACAGCAATATATTTTACCTCCCACTTTTTCTCCTCTTGGCTCAGTCTGTGGATCTGATGCTGGTTAGTGCTGTGCCAATAACAAAATACTCCCGAAAGAAGGCAAATCTGGTCTCAGTCCTGGTGGTCTGCATGTGGAAGCTGGCCATTAGCAGGGAACTAGAAGCAATAGGCACTAAACTATTGTTCTTGTGAGTCATCGCAGAATACTTCTGCAATTTCTGTTTCCAATCAGGTTTTTAGATGGATATTTGGAGACAGAATTTTCTACCAAAAAAGTAAAATATTTCCTAGGGAAAGGAACTCTCCCCTTTCTTTTTGCACTTCATATGAACCAGTCCCCAGTTGCACAGCACAGAGCGTGTCTCATTGGCTAATACACAAGCTCAGAAAAAATAGCATTTTGTATTTTCAAGAAAAGATTTCTGCTGTGAAAAGAGTGTGTGTTTGAGTTTTATGGGTGTTAAGATTGCCAAAGGAAGAAGTTGTGTTGTGGAGGACCCTGAAAAATGTACTAAGACTAAATATTAATTCTTAATGCGACTGTGCATCCTGTGTTCAATCAAAAACAGACTGAGTGTGAAAGTGTTGGAAACCAAAGTGCAATTTGTTCACTTGCCAAAAAAAGCAGGTAAACTATCAGCAGAATTGTAATCATCAACTGCTCAGAAGTCTGTGTAATGTTTTTTACAGGAGCAAAAATGGTTCTTAAGATGTAGCTTCCTTAAGAGGAAAAATTAGGTTACTAGAGGCAGATGAAGAAAACGAAGGTGAAGCTTACTGTTTTTGAATACACTCTTTTGCCACATAGCTGACCCATGGTTAGGAGTCTTGAGATCAAGGACCTAAATGTGGGTGGCAGTGGAGCGCAGGCACAGAAACACATCTACCTCTGAGGCAGCCAGCAGCAGGGTGATCCCAGTGCCCTTTTTGGCGCACGGTGGGTGTTGGCCACTGGCCCAGCAAGTCCACACCACTCATAAGCACTGAGCCCTTGACTGTAGAGAACCAGCGTTGTGGGAGCTGCCCGAGCAGCCGGAGGGCTTCAGCATCACAGTGAATAATTGATCCGCTGCCTCCAACCCATCCTCCCTGGGTGCCACAGAGGAATCCTGGCTTCTGGCTCAGCAGAGCACATCGCGAGGAAATAGATTGCATGAAGAGAATAATAATGTATGCACTCGCCTAACAGTTTTGGAAACATTCTCTAATTAATTCTCATAATGCTCCTAAAAGATATACTTCCAACACTACTAAAAGGTACGGTGAGGCATGAGGCTCTTAAGAAATATCTACCGTGTCCCTGGGTGCATCAGGAGAAAGTTTGTAGAACTGAGATTATTATCACAAGCAAATAACAATACTCTTGACCAACTTCCCAAACGTGTCTTTGTATCTACTTAGTGTAAGACACAATTCAAAATCACTTTCAAGAGCTTAAATACACAGGCAAGAATTTCATACATGTTATCGTATGTCATCTCCATATGCTTGACGTGTGTATATGAAGTGCTGAGGGTAAGCACTCTTTTTAAGTATGAGGTGGTATCTGGGCCTTTAGCATTTGGGAAACAAAGAAATACGTTACTAGGCAAAGCATTTTAATAAACAGACCAAAGAGAAGGCTTCAATTAAGTGTGGATTTATTAAGTTTTGGAAGATGAACTTTCAGAAAGCTGGACGTAAGGCAATCTTGTGTCCTAAATAATTACCAGACTTCTTTCTGCCTAGGGAAAATTATGAAATAGATCCCCTCAGACTAATAAAGAATTAATGGTGGAAAACATAATAATGTCATGCTATGTGTTTGTGAAAACAAATCTTGTCAAATGTATTGTGATTTTTTTTTTTTTAAAGAGATTTCAAGTTGGTAGAAGTAGCAAGGTTGGGGTAGTAGACCTCTGTACAGTTTTTATCTCTGCAGCATGACATTTTGATTACTACAAGTATACCAATTCCAAGTTAATGAACAATTCCAAATTAATATTAGGAAATTAATATATGGTGCATATTGAACGAATTAATTTTTTTTTCCATCTTGTAGGGAAGTCTGTCATGGGAAATGTGGGCTCAGAGCTCTGTTGAACTCTGCCATCTCAGGGTTTACTCCCAACTGCCACCATCTTCTTGTGCAACCCCAGAAATGCCAGTCACTTCTGTGCTCTGCATTCCCGGTTTGTACAGCAATGATGCTGCATGAAACCCATTTCCAAAAAGGTTTTGAAGCTTACTGACAAAAACTCTATACATCATTACAGACAGGGTGTTTAACAGTAGAGTTCTGATCCTATGGTTTTTTGTTTCTTTTCTAAGTGAGCTGCTGCCACCGCTGGTTTAGGAACCCTGGCAACCTGTTAGTGAGCAGGTTGGCAGCAGGGCAATTCCCACTTTCCTCTGCATCGATTTGTGACTCCATACATTGGGCAAGATGGAATAGAATAAATTCAGTTACAGGCAAATGTGACCTCACAAGTCTCACTTAAGGACTATTTTGGTGTTTTGGTGCTGAGGAGCTGCACCACTTAAAACAACGTAGTGCTTGTAGGGAATGTGCAACTGAGAACTCGAAGAGTAAATGTGTTCAGAGAAGAGCTACGAAAATGCTCAACTTTACAAAAGAGGCCTTGGGTGAGAAGATCTCAGGGTTCATCTTCTTTTATTTATTTATTTTCTTTCAATGGGGTTCAGAGACCAGCTGTCCTGCCTTGCAGCCAACCCTCCAACAGTACCTGGGAACAAGAACCAAGGCAGGTCCTCATCGTGGCTTATTCTGCATGAAGACAGGGCGGTTTTGGGGAAGTTATGCTGTACTTCAGCCCTAGCTTTTAGGCTCCGTGCACAGGTTAATGTTGGAAGTCTAGGCTGCTTCAGTCGGGTTGTTGGGAGCGATCTCAATGTGTTGATGTGTACTGAGAAATGCGGTGAGATGTGGGAGATGAAAACGTGTAGAAGGAGAAAGGTGTAGATGTGGTACTGAGGGACACGGTGAGTGGGCAGTGTTGGTGGCAGGTGGATGGCTGGACAAGATGATCTTATAGGTCTCTCCCAGCCTTGGTGATTCTATGAATTTGCGATGTGATTATTATTATTTTTCCTGCTTAATTGCAACCCTGCCTTTTCCCACATTTGTTCATTTTCTGTTCTTTAATTATTTTTGTCACAACAAAGTTTATCCTTTGTGGGACAGAAAGGGAGTTCCATGTTTAATTTAAGGACAGGTTTTGCCAAGAACTGCTGCGGCCAAGATTTGATCTTGCATCAGTCTCAGCACCACAGAGGATCTTTAGTGCTACAGACAGCTTAGAGACGCTTTAACCAAGCCTCAGCGAGGCCTGGGAGATGCTCTGGGGGCAACACATCCCCTTCTGAGCGGAGCTCCCTGCGCTCCGCTCCCGCCCGGCGCGCTGAGGGGCGGTCCGCAGGCGGCACGGCCCGGCCTGCCTGCCGCGCTGCCGGCAGCGGTTGGGCCGCGCTGCGCCGCCCGGGCCTCGCGGTGTCGCTGCAGACCGCCCCGCGCAGCTCTACGGCCGTGCGCCGCGCGGCTCTGCGGGCCGGAGGCAGCGCCGGGTGGGCTTCCAGCGCTGGGCCCGGCTGGGTGATTACCCCGGGTTCGTCGTTTATGGTGTGCTTTGCGCTCTGTTTATAGTCGTGCTTTATTTTTCGTTTTTCCTTTGCCCGCTTCTTGTTTTGAAGATCGTTCCTGCTTCGTTTTATATGGAATTATTAGCGCGGCTTTCGAGCGTTAGTATAATTTGCCTCCATTTAAAAGTTATGGGGGTGATAAAAAGGCAAACTTGAGTGTATGAGTGCTGAGTGCCGTGATCCAGCCCACAGTGGAACAGAGAGTTCTTTGCTCTCTGCTAATAACTAAATCTTCTGCTACAAAAGTAATTAAACTCTTTTCTAAAGAGTTTCCAACTTCCACTTTAAAGCTTCATTCTTGCAGTGCTTATTCAACCCAAATTCCAATGCTTGTGCTTTCCAGAATTGTATTCAAGGAGAAACAGCTGAATCAAACCTATCTCAGTGACACTGTGTCAGACACTTTCTTTTCCTTTTTGTTTTTCTCCTCCTAGTGCGGAACTCTGTGCAGTTTATCCTGATTGCCCTTTCAAATACAGATGTTATATCAGCTGATACAATAAATATTTGTTTATTTGAATTCGATTTAGATAATATTATTTTTTTCTTTAGAGAATTTATGCCAGCAGAGAAGGGCAGAAAAAAGTGTAACCATGTATTTCATTTAGCCAAGGAGTACGAGTGTGTGTGCAAATTAAACAATTGCGTGCACATGTTAATTTAGATATTTGTATGTACAATTACCTAATTTGCATGTGCAGATTAAGTTAGCCCAATTAATCACTATGATGGTCCTGTTTTACACAGTTGTGAATCTACCAGCATTATAGTTGTATCCCCACAAATGCTGAAATAACCTTACAGGAGAGTTGGGTCCAACCTGTGCACAAGTCAATCACATACTTTTGAAAAAAAAAAAACAAAAACCCAACACAAAGAAAACAACAACAGCAATAAAAACGCAGAAAATGAATTTCACAATGTGTTGATTGTTACTACTTTTGAGAGTATTTTATTTAGGGAAACCAGCTATAGCTATATATTTGATCTGCTGCTGTTAGGACTGCTGCATTGGAACAATATTTCTCACATCTGGAACTTTTTGTTCGGGCTAATTAGAATGGTGATCTTGGATTCAACCTGTGTTAAGTCACAGAAATAAGAAGTGGGCAAATTAAGGACATTTGCTCATGATTAGAGTTCCTAAATGAAAATCAGTGAAATGCTTCTTAGAGTATTTACAGTCTTGTACCAACAAGGCTTTTCGTGCACAATGTGTCTGTGCAATGAACGTTGCATTCATCAGTACAGTAGCACCCAAATGTGATTCGTTCTGTGTTGCTTTCAGATTTGGTCTATTCTTCTAGGGTGTATTCTTCTAGGGTGGAAACCATCAAAATTAAAAGCAGCTTCATAAAAGAAACCGTATGTCACACAGTATATTTTCACTTTGGGGACGTGCTGTTTGTCAGCCAAATGGTGCCCCTTGTATCCCCATGGACGTGTGTCCTCGTATATCCCTGCCTTCCCTCAGCAGTGGGGTTGCCCACAGGAGCGGCTCTCACCCTCGGTGCCTTTCAAGCCCAAGTAGTCCAGTGCAGGCTCAGGGCTGTCAGGCAGCAATTACCCTTCTAAGCCCTTGCAAGTTTATTTAGATTAATTGTTGCCGTTTTGTGGGTTGCATTTTTTGTTTGTTTGTTTTTCGTGTCTGTTGTTTAGTTTAGCATATGTGGCTAGAATCTAGAGATCCTCCACCCTACCCATCCCCAAAACCAAGAGGTACCTGCTGAACTTTAGTTCTTATAACCGTAGACCGTTTGGCCAACAGAACCTGCTGTGATCAGGGGCTTTTTGCTTCCACTACATGTAACACAATTTCCTTGTGATGAGCACAACCTACCTCTTTTTTTGTTTGTTTTTGCTGATGGATTTGGGGCTCTGGAGTCAGAGAAAGTTTGTGCATGAAGTCAGGTGGAGCCTTCTGTGTCGGTATTCCACATGCATGACATGGGCTCAGGTTTCCTGCCTGGCACTCTATGCTCACATGTGCACAAGGAGGCTGGCAGTATAGATTGCTTTGTTCCTGTACCTGGTTAGAGGACCGTGCAGCCAGCAGGCCTCCGTGCCATTCCCCACTATGCCCAGGACTGCTGCTACCCCAAAACACATGGCAGATCACTACTGCCCATAAGCTCATGGAGAAAAAGGCAGCAAAATTGCAGAACATGTGTGACCTGTAAAATTTCATGCAGTTTTTCTTTAAAACAAAGAAGCAGAGCTGTTTTTGACCTGGTTTTGTTCGTTCTCTTTTTTTCCCTATGGGTAAGGAATGTGGTGCTATGTTGCGTGACTTGGCCTCTCCAAGAGCACAAGGGGGGAAAAGTGACAGGAAGGGAAAGTTGTGGTTAAAGCATGAAGAAGCAATATTTCTTCCAAAATATGATTTCTAATATGTCAACATTTAAATGTGAATTGTTCTGATCAAATATTTACTGCTATCGGGAGCTGTGTAGAACATTAATCTTAATTTGTTTTTCTTTTTCTCAAAAGCAGTGAGTCCAACATAGCTAGGAGATCTGTGTCTTTAAAAATAAATAATGTAGCAGAACGACATATTCTTTGGTGTAGAAATGCTAGCCTGTGGCATCTTCTGCAACTACAAAGCAGTCTCAAGTGAACTTTCTTCCCTTTTTATTAATAATTCCCTAAATCAAGGAGGAATCTTTAAAAGTTCCCTTTCGTTTTCCTCTTGCACTCCTCTCAGCTCTGCCTCTTGCTCACACTGGCTCATTTCCCGCCGTGTCTTATGTGTGGGTATAAATCTGTGCCTGCAGTTTCAGGAGGATGGGCTGCAGCCTGCTAATTCTACGTGCAAACACAAAGTGAGTTTTTTCTCTTCTATTCCATTTTTTTTTGTTAGCCTAGTTTTGTTTTTTTTTTTTTTTTTTTTTTTTTCCCTGAAGTTGGCAGTAAAAGAAAAAAAATAACACCCTTTGAAGATTTAGGAATTTTATTACAAAACAGATGGACAAGTACTGTATTTTACCCATTTCCCCTTGTGCCCATGAGCGCTGACAATGAAAACTACAGCTCCTATAAAGTGCTGATCAAATTGTGAAAAGGTGGCCTTTCCCAGCAGCCTGGCACAATCTAGCATTATCTCGGCTTATAAATAAACGGATGGGCTGAGCCACTTGGTTTTTTTCTCTTAGTCCTTACCAAGATAATTGAGGATCATAATGGTGGGAAAGGACTGCAGTCATCATTCGCTGCCTGTCAGGTATCAGTACTCATCTTCGTGTCATCCGTCACCATTGAACCACTCTGTCATCTTTCCCCAGCCTTCAGCGCCGCTCCTTCTCATCGTGTTCATTATCTCCGGCTCAGACCAAGCCCCCTCCCCCAGCTCCTGTAAATGCATCTTTGTGCGACTCTCAGTCTTCTGATTATGAATCGATGATCATGTGGTGTAAGAGAGATAGATGGCTTTTAGTTCCATCTTGTCTTCTCTAATTGTAAAATATTAGTTACATTAGACTGTGTCTTTTGATTAATGGAACTTATTTGGAGTGGCCTCTCCCAGCCCTCCCCCTTCCAAAGTCCTCCACTGACTTTTGAGAATTGAGTGATTTCACTTAAAGCAGACAAATAGGCCCTTCAGCAAGGAGATAGCTCGGCTCTAATATTGTGGGCAACGCGAGCTCACAGAGACAGAGTTGTGTGTGTGTGTGTGTTTGAAGAAAGGCTTCAACTCCGGCTAGACAAACACAGACCATTTATTACCATACAGTAATGCTGTTTTGCAAATCCAGCAATTCTTATAAAGCTGCAAAACAGGACATAAGGCTGAATGCCTTTTGAATTAAATTAATCTTAGATAGGAATTAGGAGCATCCTCGCATTCAGTTTGGATGAAACAGGTCAATCCAGAACTTTGATGTATTAATGCTAGCATAAAGTGTTATCTTAATACTCTCCTTTATACTTACAGGACATATCATCAGCCAAATGTCTCTTCCTTGTACATCTGACACTGTGAGACATCCGTCCTTTAATACAGAATTTATCTTATTTGGCACTATTTACCTAAACGTGGTTGGTTGATAAAGTCCTTGCTGTACAAATGGAAAGGCAGTTGACTAAATCCCTTATTATAAATAATCACTGTCTATCTTTCAGTGTAAATTCAAGGACATGTTCACTTTCAAGCTATCAGTTCAATTAGAAAAGGTCTATTCACTGTCGATGTCTATATCTCATGGAAATAGGAAAGCACAGTTAATAAACAAATCAAACTATTTTAAAAAATAGCACTGCGGATTATGGAGTGAGGGTGGCACTGTCAGGACACATGCTATATAAAAATATATGCAAACAGTTTAATCTAAATTTTTTTTGCTACATTTAGGATTGAAATCTGACCTTCGTGTCCTTCCCTCCCCTCCCTCCCCCAGTACTTAAATCTGTAATATTACTGCAGAATATACTGCCTACAACATACCTTCTGTGTATAAAAATTTGAAGGATAAGTTTGTGTTTGTATAAAATGCCAGCTAAGTCCTAGGCAATTTATGTCTTTGTGTTAAAGAAAGGGGAGCTGGTGCGGGGCTGTGCAGGGCAGGGGCTTCTGCACTGGGCAGTGAGGTGGGGGCTTGGGCTCCTTACCTGCCTGTAGTGCTGAGGCTGTGCTATGGGCACCTACCTGCTGCTGAAGGTACATGATGGTAGAGAAATCTTTTCTCTCCTTCTAGAGGAAAGTAACTTTCTAGCCTTTACAGTTATGGGAAGTACTTGATAGTAGGAATCCAGAAAGCTGGAGAAAGTCCAAATAGAAACCCAGAATAGCTTATTTTGTGCATATATTTATATATATATGTATTAATCACTTCTTATAGAATTTAAATGAGATTCTTCATTAGCCTTAGCCTCGATATCCAAATGCTCTGTGCAGGAGAGGGCTCTGTTCAGGGCTGAGCCCTGAGCTCCCACATCTCCACACACTTCCAGTCAGTCCTGTGTTCATCTGAGATCACGATTTGGCTCCGGATGAATATTTCTGTGCAGTATTTACCACCCTTGGAGGAGTGATTATATTTAATGGCAGAATTTCAGTTGACTTCTCAATATGTATTGAGTTGACCTTTAAGTTAAACCACAGATTAATTTTTTTTTAGTTGTCGGTTTAAGTGCATTTATAGCCCTCTTTGTTCTGATCAGCGTAACAGTACATAAAGTTACCCGGGTCAGATTATTTGTTGAAATCAGAGGAATTGCATGGCTTCTTGAGAAGGCAAATATTTTGCCCCCCTATGACCACTGTATACATTAGTTTTGTTGCAAAATGATTTTGGTTTATAAACAGAGACACCCATGTGGGTATCAGTTTGCTTGAAAGCCCAGAGCCTGACATTGATTTCATGTAAGTAAACCTTCTCTGGAAGACGATGGAAGCCAACGAAGCTTGCTCGAGATGGAGTGGCTCTCTCAGACAGCAGTGTTTGGCAGCACTGCTGCCATGGCAGGGACGTTCTACTATTTTTGCTGCCCGTGTGCGTGACATGCTGTGCTGGATTGCAGTTCTGCAGAGATAGAGAAGGATGATTTTTATGCTAAATCATCAAAAAAAAAAAAAAAAAAAAAAAAAAAAAAAACCCAAAAAAACAACAAACAATCAAACACAAAAACCAGTAAATGCCTGAAGTGCATAATTTGTTTCCCATTGCCTATGGAAAGTTTAGTGTCAGTATGCTAAGGAAGGAGGTTTTGGTTGTTGATTTTGTTTCTTTTTTTTCCTGTTACATATGTGCTATGTTACATATTGATCCCATGATCTTTGCTGCGTGCCATCGCTTGTGCTGAGGCCTCAACTCCAGATCTGAGCCCTACCTGTGCTGGACGCTCACAGGGCTGTTTGTTGGCCTTGAAGCAATGTGTGGACAAGCAGCTGGGCTCAGGGTGCCAATAGTAATATTAAAATTACAACCCACTCCGTTAGATGGGTTTAGGTGATGAAGCTGGTGGCACCTTCAGAGTCCTCTGTCCTTCCACACCAGAAATCAATAGTGCATAAATATAAGGAAAGTGGGTTCAAAATGAAACAATGCGATGTGCCTGCTTTTAGCCCCCAACCAATCTTCAGGTCTGTTTTATGAACCTTCGTAAGTAAGAGTTAGGTGATGAGGCCTTGCTTCAGAGACATCCTATGCTTAGGCACTGTGTGAGCCTGTGTGCATTCCCACACGCGTCTGCGGGATGACTTACAGGCTTTGTATTATGCATAACCTTCAGCAATTTGCTGAATCAGGGCCTAAATACTGAAATATTCTTTAATAGTGCTGGCTCCACAGTGAAACTCTAGAAGGCACATTTGCCTCTCAGTGTCTCTCCATAAGACTCATCAATGATAATGGAGTTACATTAGGCACATCTAAAGTTAATTATACAGTTACCTCTCTCTTGGCCCATGTTTGTCAGAGAGAATAGGATAAAAAAATCTTTTGTCTTCTAACCTCTATTTTTAAAGTTTTGTTTGGATTTTGATCTGCCATCTAGATGACAATGTAAAGGGCACGCTAAGGAGACCTTTTGTAGGTGGGCCTGGGTATTTGTTAGCTGTGAACCAGCTTGGGAAATGTTGTGTTAAGAAAACCTGCAGAAAAGAATCCACAGAAGTAAAAGGAATGTTTAAGGCAGTTTGCTGATAAATGGTAGCAAAGCTTTTCCTTTGTAGAACGAAGTGGATGGTGTTAAGGGGTGCTGATTTATATCAAGGGTCTGAAGGTGTGCTTCGACTGGAAAAATAAATGCTAGTAACTCACCAAAAAGTTGGGAATTTGTAATGTAGGGACAAGATGAGTGAAGTAGTAAATCTAGAAATTCTGTAATTCACTGCAGGTTGAAAACCAAAATGTAGGTTTTTTTCTTTTACTTTTTTTTTCCTTTGCTTTCCTTTTTTTTTTTTTTTTTTTTTTAAACATGCTTACACAGTTAAATCTGGAGAACCAAAATCCTCTCTCACAGGTGCAGGTATCTGTATGTCTTGCTTTCGGTTTATCTGCACAGTACGGAGGGATGCCAGATTTCTGTGGGGATCCAGAAGCTTTGACATACTCCAGTTTACAGTACCTGAAGTGTGCTCAGCTGCTAATGCATTTTGCATGCAAGATCACTGTGCTTCAGTGTGACAGCTAAGAAAAATGTCATTTTTATTTTTAATTGGAACAGGATACAATTTTGCCGCCCCCCCCCCCCCACCACCTGCAAAAAACAAAAACAAACAAACAACAACAACAAAAAAAATTTGATTCTTTGTTAAAGATTTGTTTTACAAGAGTCCAGTCACAAACCATCTAGTACTTAATAAAGTCAAATTCCTTCCCACATGTTCCTGTGTGCCCCCATGGAAGCCAGTGGGAGCTGCACATGAATACCGAGTGCAGGGTTTTGCCCTTAGGACTGAATTTCCTCACTGACTATTCCTTTAGACTGTCTTTTGGTTAACAGTCTGTTTGCAGCAGGCTAGGGCCAGAGAGGTGGTGTGCACCCCACTGTTCAAGTCTGCAGGAAAATATTCTATGGAGAGCTACTTAATAAAAATCAACTTGCTCCAATAGTCATTGAGAAATACCTCAACTGTTAGCAATCAATCGAGGGCTGAGTTTGAAAAAAAAAAAAGAAAAACACAAAAGGACATCAAAGAGGTTCTCATTCCCAGTCTATTGCTCTATTTAAGGGTCCTATAATTCGGTGAGGTTGTGTGCTAAATAATTTGTAAGCCTTCAGAACATCCAGGTTATTGTTTGTGGACAGATGGTGCATCACATTTTATTGCTTATTCCTTCTGTGGTTTCTCATATGCAGGACTGATGTGCACTCTGAAGTCTTTGTTTCCTTGCTAAAATCTCTAATCTAAAACAGGCAATCAAGCACACAGACAGTGCTTCAGAAAGCATAATCATAGTTTTAAGGGGGGAAAAAAAGCATTTCGACTGCAGTTAGGAAGCAGATGCGTTCACTGAAAATGCAAAAGGTTATCAGAAGAATTAAAATAGGAAAATAGATATAGAATTTGGAAGCCTTGAGGAGAGCCTGTGCTTGCTTTGGGAGTAGGTGTGCCTCTTCCTGGAGTACCTGCTTTGTATCTCTCAGCGGAGCTGGCGCAGAGAGAGCCTTTGGAGCCCGGCTTTTGCTTTCACCTTGCCCCCCGGGACTGGCAGCCTTTGTCTCCCACAGGCAAGTAGCAGCCGTGTTGTGATCTTGGAACCGCGGCTGCCCCGAAGAGTTAAATCATGTTGATATACAGGAAGGAAATGGAATAGACTAACTCTGCTCTTTTCTTCCTACGGATTTTTCTTTTTATTCTGAAGATAGAATTACTGTTTGTAAGCATCTGAAAGTCATTAGTGGCTCTGCAGTCTGTCAGGTGCCGACGCAAAAAACTGCTGAAACTGAACGGGTTCCTGTGCAGAGTGCTGGGAATTTGTCATGTGCTGATGAGCAGTTATAATAATATATGAGCAAATCACAAGCATTCTGCAAATTAATCAAATTTTTTTTCCCTTCTCCCTTGTCTCTGGGAGAGTGGCTTTGCCGGCAGACGTAGGTGAAGCAGTTTTACTCACAGATGGTAGCTCTGGCATCAGATGGAATTTATATAACAGTAATTCTGATTTCCTGCCAAAGTAGCACTGAAAACACCAGGGAGATTGTACAAGACAAGTCATGTGGTTTTGCTGAGGTTGTTGTGGGAAGTTTAAGGGGGGAAATCTCAAATTTTCCTCTTTGCATTTATTGTTTTAGCCTGAAGGGCCAGAAATCGTACGCCATTCTGCCATAGGCGAAATCCAACACATCTTTTTTTATGAATTGCGCTGAAAGAGTGCTTCACAGCTGTTGAAACTGCTGGCAGGGGGAGAACCACATGCCTCCTTACCCTTTCTGTTCCCTTACAAGGATTAAAGGAGGGAGGGTTCACGAGGTTGTACGCTACACGCGGGGGCAGCAGGGCCTCCCCTGCAGGAAGCGGCGCCATGTTCGCTCGCCTCACGCTGCCCCACAGGGCTGCTCCGAGGGGGCTCACCGGGCCACACGCTCGTGGGTGGGCAAAAGCTCTTTCCCCTCATTAAAAGTGGGTTTTTTTTCCATGCAGTGAGCCCAGCCTTGTTAGTTGTGTGCGCACAGACATTCCCATTTGATCAGTAGAAGGAAGAGGGGTGAGCGTGCAGCGCACTCGCTCTACCGCCAGCACGACGATGGCGCTGGGTCTGGTGCGCATCTCGCTCAGCAGCACAGAGGTGTTTGCATCGCAGGCTCGTAAAGAGGGTGAGGGAGCAGAATCAGGCCTCGTGGCTTCTGAATGAGACTGCCGTTTTAAAAGCAAAAGCAGTCTTCCTGGAAAAATATTACAGTGTGTTTGTAATGGCAGTGTATTGAGTAATGCACGGGGCATCGCGAGACTGCTGTGACACTAAAAGGAAAAAATAGAGGAGAGCAGAATGGGAGAACTTTCAGGGGCTGTTTTTAATAAAGAGGTGAATTCTTTCTGCACTAGGAAAAATGATAAAAAGATGGCGTATCAGCTACATTATGCAACAAAGTAATGCTGCTGTGTTTTTATAATGTAAGGCACTGCCCATTTGTTTTGGTTTACGTGACTGCAGTGAAATAAGTGGATTAGACTGAAACTTTAGCATGCTTCATTGCAGCTGGTTGCAGACATCTGTCATTCCTCAGCCATACATTCTGGATCATGCCAAGAAGAAAAAGCAAAGTCTGACACCTTTCATTTTAGAGAGCCTTTTATAGAAAAGAAAAGGAGAAGGGAAGAAAGCATTTCCTTTGTGACTTAATAAAAAAGACACTTTTTCTATGACAACATCAACAGTGCTTTCCCGAGGAAGAGTTCCCGAAAAGTTAATGCTGGATTTATTCTTTGCAGACTTTGAATTTTTACTGTTGTAGATCCTGATTTGTTGAATGGGTAATGATAAAAATAAATATTCTCTGTGCAAGTGCACGTGTGTGTGGTGCAGGCTGGTAGGGCCACTGCAGCCCCCGCAGCGATTCGGTGTGCCATGGTTGTGCTGCAGGCCTTGCTTGCAAAACTCCATAAGCAGGTCACAGGAGTGTTTTATGGAATGATTAGTGGGGTTTGAGCTACTCCTGGATAATTTGCAGTATTAGCTATTAGTAAGCTGGATATTTATTTACTTAGTGTTTTGTTTTTCCTCAGTCTCTTTACTAACATGTCACTGTAGATAGAGAATCATGAGTTACGTGACAAGCTATAATGTGACAAAATACCACCTAAATTACCCCAGTTACATAACAAAGCAACAGCTGCAATTAAAGGAGAACATGCTTATCCTACTTGGCATTATACATGCAGAAAGCAATTATTCTAGCTTTGGGTCCCAGTTCAGCAAACCTTACACCATGTATCTCTCACTCTCCTTAAATTTAAGTGACTTGTGGAACATGGGGTGTTCCTGATTGTCACCTTGCTGCATGCATAGGGGCAGCTGTTCATGTGGGGCAGGCTGCTCAGAGCCTATTGCAAGCCAACTGAGGTCATGAGATGTGGGCAGGAAAAATTTAGAAAGCTAAATCTGGGATTTTTTTAATCCCATTCCTCCAAATAAAATAAATAAACTCAAGATAGTTTCCCAAAAGAAAAAAAAAAAAGCAAATGCTATTGCCTTTATGAATTGCTAAGCGAAATAAAAGCTATTTAGTAGCAAAATGTAGTCACTGATAAGACCTTGCCTATTAACACCTCTGAGCTGCCTGATCTTTTACCAAAATCTTAGTGCCACCAGTACAGCTTTTATTCTGGGAAATCACAGCTACGTTAAATTAAAAAAAAAGAGCTTCATTCTAGAAGTCTTAAATGCTTCCTGAAATTATAAATATTTACTGAGACAATTAAAAAATATGACAGAACATTAGACAGAAAACTTGTGAATGGCCTAGTAGGAAAACCGAAATATTTCCCTCAAGGGGCTTAAAATGTGAATACGCTGTTATTTATGTGATTAAGACAAGCAGAGGAGTGAATAGGCATGGCAGTTAACTGAAATATGTAAGTAAAGACAAAGGTGGGACTCTGAAGATGTAATTTTGATAAACAGAAGAACTTGGGGTTTCTTAATACTAAAGACTAGCCTGCCACCCGCCTTCAAAACACATTTCCTTGACTGCAGACTTCCTGGGGTCCATCAGGCGTGAAGGAAGAAGGTTGTCTGGAGCTGTGCCCAGCACTCCGTCCCTGTGTGGAGCAGCCCCAGGGCTGGGATTTAGGGATGGAGAGGCCTTGCCTCTGGGCTTTGGAAGAATAAGAGCTGCTATGAGAATGGGGCACAGCTGCAGGCTGATACTTGTGTGTTTGGCCAACCAATGTGAGTTTAGGATTTGGAAGGGGGTTACAATTGAAGATTTTATGAATTCTTGTAACTCTTGCCATTATAAATTCAATTAGAGGTGTCCTACTCTTTACGACTGGTACTGAGTGCCCTTGATAAGAACTCTGTCCTCTGCTTATGTGTATAAACTAAAGTAAATAAATATGAAAAATTAAACGTAATTAAATTTACCAAAGCATGGGACAACGATAGTCTGACATTTCAAGCTCAATCAATGACAGCATTCCCACTAACCTTGTTTGGGGTGCACTGAGGCACTGGGCTCGTAACTCATGTTGTCATGTCCAAAACCAAGCCAGTGCTGCTGGGCATGGGCACTGCATCGTGTGGCCACTGCTTAAACTGTATGAGTCTTTAGAGAACAAAGTCTGAAGGTGTTTTGCAGGACAATTCTTGTTTTACAGCATTCAATAATGTTCTGTATTTTTTTAAGAGACCCTTTCAGCTGGTGGTGCTCCTACCCCCTCCCTCCCCCAAGATTCCTTTACCTTCTTAATCAGAAGATCCTGTGTGAAAATCTTACTTTGAAAAATAAAGTTTGTGCTGAGTGTCTGCAGCTGAATAACACTGCTGTTTTGTCCTCTTTTCAAGAAATACAAAAAGTTTGTCTTCCCAAAAATCACAACTCACCATTAGACCGTTGGAAACAAACAAAGACTGTGATAGTCTTTATTTGGTGTACTGTAAAGGGACAGCAAGTTCCTCAGCCTACATCCAAACAGAAATAATTTCGACACGGTGTATATGTAACAGAGGAAGCAACTGTTTAATCGCTGTTGTTTTCCATAATTTTGTGACTAAGTTTTTGATAAGTTAAGGGATGTTTGAAGGAAAGCGTTAGCGTTTTCTGCTTGTTTCTCTTTATTATGAATGTACGTTTGGTTATGTTGTACTTATTTTTGGTTTACATATTAAGTTTTGAGGATTATTTTTCGCCACTTTTGGTTTCAAAAGAAATTCAGTGGGTGACAGTGGGTGCAAGCTTTTCAGACAGGAATTGAAAAAGTATTTTTTTTTTTTTAGAGGATGTAGTTTTAGTCTGAAATTCTCCTGCAGTGGCCCAGTTCTTTACCATCCCAGCACTGCAGGTACCTGGGGACCAAGGGTGCCAACTCTCTGCCCCATGCCAGCAGTGGCTCTGAGCTGGGTGGTGACCTCTGGACAGGGCCGTGCACCTCATTGCTCCCTATAGGAGGATTCTTTCTGGATCACTAACGTGGGATGATGGTCTTCTCAGTTGGGTGAATCCTTCTAGTTTTAGGTCACTGCTTTCCAAGCATCCTTAATGTGTTTATTTAGGGCAAAGCTGGTGGCTGTATTTTGCGATGAGATGGATCTTAAACCCCAACTTATCTTTCCTTAAATAAGAACTTACCAATGACTTGCAGAGAGAGAGAGGTTTTTTTCAGATTCAGACTTGAGCTGCCCCTGGAAGCATCTGCTCTGTATTCTCTAGGGGTAATTTAGGTAACTTGATTTCTGTGTGAAGTGTTTAAGTAATAAGAGGTGAGCCATAGTCTGGTGCCTCTTACAAGCAGTTCCTCCAGTTTCCTTTAGGACTATCTGTAGGATTGAGTCTGTGATTAGTGAAGGAACATAGCTGAATAGATGGTGTTTGGAGGGTTGCTTTATGCATCTCACTGCAAATACTCAACCCAGTGCCTTAGCCTTGGTAGGTGGAAATGTGCCCATGCATTCCTAAAATGCAGATGTAAATGTTTTTTATTGTATATGATCCTACAGTAAGGCATCAGAAAAAACCTTAGACAAAGCTTTTAGTTCGTACAGCTATTCCTGGTCAACATAAAATAAAGAGCTTTTAAATTTTAATTTCCTTTTTTTTTTTTTTTTTTTTTTTTTTTTTTGTTATCCAATAAACATATAAACTGTACAGAATATTCTAATTTTTCCCAAAAGACCAACTTGTTTTGTGCTGGACCTGTATGTGAATAAACATATACTTTTGAATTGTTTTATAAAAACTTTTACTACGTATATGAACCCAATTGGACATACTTAATTTGCCTGGTATTTTGGGAGTTTCATGAAATGCATATTTTGAGACCAATAAAATGGAATGGAGACATTATTGTCTATTGGACAAATATATTTATTCAGCATTTCCCCATCCATACTGTGATGCTACAGATCAGAATGGTTGCTTTAGAGCCTTTCTGCTCTCATGGGTAACACAGACAGGGTTTGGAATATTTGCTGTGGATAGTAAATGTATTTATAAAAATTTATATGTTAAAAAAAGGAAATTGCAGAAGCCAAGATTTAAATGAGAATAGTTCTCCCTTTTCTTGTTATTATGTTACGATAGCATTGCTTTAAAACGGCAGTGCTCACCGCCATGCCTGGGATCCAGAGATTCTGGTCTGAGAAAGCCATGACATCTGGCTGACCATCATTCCTGAGTGGCTGAGAAATGTGTGATTACGCCAGCAGTGCTGAGGGATGAAGCATTCGGTGCCATCCATACTGGTCCTGCTGAGAGGGCCCAGCCGTAGCCTGAGGTGGTCCCTGGCATGAGGGATTGGCACAGCAGCCTGAGGAGGGTCCAGACCTTTGGAGTCCAACATCTGAACTGCAGAGATCTGCCTCCAAAAAATTCAGAGCTCTGAGGCTTTTCAGATATCTCTCAGTGATTGAGTCATTTATGTGCTTTAAAGAGCTAATGGCTGTTGTTTCCGATTTTCACCGAAAGGATATTCTTAAACTAAGCAAAGAAAACTGAAATGAGTTTGCTGTATTGCATCTCAGTAAATGTTATAGCCATTGGCCATCTATGGAAAGCATTCTGTCAGATAATCACAGCCATTTTTGCATTTTAAGGGAACAAATGTCATATCTATGAACCACATTTTTTTCAGAACTTAATTATAATTTATAGTACATTGCACAGCATTTGTTTTCTATTCATCATTTTATTGCTCTTCTGCTTTTCCCCCTAAATTTATGCACTGAATTGCGTGTCGGTGAGTCTGTATGTGCATATCTGTGTGTACATACGTACACATATGCAGTATAATAAAAAGTGGTGTAGTGGTGACAACAGACGGCTTGCGTGTGATGTATTATTGGCATTTTTCTTTCAAATTACCGTTTTCTTGCTGCTTTGGGAGAAAGCCATGATTTTGCTGTGATTAGTACACTTTTAACAATCTGGAATAAATTCCTGATCATATTCATATGACTAGTCCAATGCCCATTTTTACGTTTTAGTGCAACCCCCTACATATGTGCCTGTAATACCACAAAAATAAGATGTTTCTTTGCAGAAATTTTTATAGAATTTGGATGCTGATCAAATATTTTTAGAAGTGGAGAATTAATGCAGCTTGACCATGTAAATGATTTTTTTAATGAGAAAGACTTTAGCATTCATCACTCTTTCTCTCTCCGTTGTTTGTATATTCCTTTGTGCTAATCTTAAATAATGGACCCATATCAAAGTTAATAAATTAGTAACTATCAGCAGTTTTGATTACAGTGAGTAACCCAATGACACTATGTTGACATTGAGTTTTCATGTTTTTCAATACTACTGTTTGACTTTTAATGATAGAATAAAGTAAAATAGGTTTGGCAAATATTTCAATCCTTAACAACTCAGTTGTGGGTAGTAGCTTTATTTAAATCCCAGGCTTCTGCTTTAAATATATTTTCCTTTAAATTGTCATTAAAACAGCAACACTTTGAGCTCCATGGCTTTCCAAAAAGCTGCATTTTCTGACTCCATTCAGTTGAAGCACCATGTTGGGCTGCATCAGTCATGCCATGTTATGAAACCTAACACGATGTGACTGATGCAGGCTGACGTGATGTGTCACAAAGCAACATATCAGATCACAAACTTGAAAGAAAGAAAACAAACTTTTTTTTTTCTCAAAGCCTAAATTAACAAAGCAGCATATTTTTTTAAAAAGGCGGACTGCTTTCAGCCATTAAGGGATTTTTCTACATAGTCATTCCACAAAGGGTTCTCTGTTCTGACCAGAAGACGTGTTCCATTCTGGCTCCTGGTTCTCTCCAGGTACAGATGAAATGAGGGGCAGCCCAGGCTACTTCAGCACTGCTGTCCGTGCTGGGCCTTATCCAGGAAGGTCTGGATCACTTCAGAGAACCAGCTTCAGCAGGAGCTGGAGATAATCAACACTCCTGGGGCAATCCGTACCACCTTAAAATGTTACTGTTCTTCGACTCCAGCCATTGCTGGTGTCAGCTTAACTATTTTGTCATTGTTATTTTCTGTGGCTCAGTTTCCTTAGACTTTCAGCTTCAGTCCAGAGGATCACTAACTCTTTTCACACGCTTGGGTCACATACTTCGTAGCATGTTACTCTACAGCAGGATTATTTCAGCTGCAAACAACACATTGTCCTCTATCTTCACTTTTTTTATCTAAGAAAGATGCACCATAATTCGCTCCCGTTGTTGGCCTGCCTTTTGTCTAATTATCCCTACTACAAATGCAATGCATTACACATTATCTCTTGAAATATCAGGAAGCTTTCTTGATTTCTTTTTTTTCTTTTCCTTTTCCTTTTTTTTTTTTTTTTTTTTTTTTTTTTTTTGAGGGCTTTCATATAATTCTATTGGAAGATATGTAATGGGTGAAATATATATGAACTATAGCTTGCTAGGAAAGAACCTACCAAACACGGATAGATAAAACATTATAAATTTATTGCCAACTTATCTGGAAAAGGTTATTTTAAGAGCCTTCTGCCCACAACAAGTTTTTGAGCTATAATTAATGGATGGGCTACCTAAGAGAAATGGGTATTTTCTTTCACCCCTTAGTTACAAGCAAATTGCAGATATTGTTATCTTTGCAAGTGAAAATAATCTCTAGTTTTTGTACTACTTCTGCTGTAAACAATGTACCGCTTGCTTTCCTATGACCCTCACTCTGTATACATATTTATATATTATTCATATCGGATTAAAAATGAATGTGCTCTTTACCACAGTTGTACTGCATAGTGACAATACAAATTAACTTATTGTGTACTTACTTTTCACAAGGCAGGGATGTGAAATTTTGATGGCCTGAAAAAGTAAGTTGTGGGGGAGGTGATGCAGAACTGAATCCTTCTAGGTGTGTTTTATGTTGTCTGATTTATTAAAGTTCATTGAATTAATAAATGACATTCTCCATACAGAACTGCACAGGCTTGAATTTGGTTTGGGGGTGGGCAGAAAGAGTTTGCTTTTATTCTGGCACATATGAGGTTGTTAGCTCCGTCAAATGGTTGTGGATTCTTTGTTTAAAATTTGTGGGGGATAGTTAGGAATGTGTTGGCCATTTAATGGTAGCTACTTACGGCCAAAGCGCTAAGAGCTGCTTGGTGAAATCTCGTGCTGTTAGCGAGCACTACTCATTCTACCTGGAAGAGTCCAAATCTTTCCATGCTACATGGTGCCTGAGGCATTCATAGCGTGGGTACTGTGCACATTGTACCCGTGGCTTTGTGTGTGTGCTCCCTGCATGCTGCTGATCGGAGCAGTGATCGAGGACATATATCTTCTTTGGTACACCCAGCATATAAGATGGTCCAAATGCCAGGATATCTTTTGCTTTTTGCATAGCATTGGTAGTAATGAAGTAAACAAGACCCGAGTGCAAGCTGTACCATTAGTCACAACTAAGCGGTTTATTTGTTCTTAGAGGGGGAGCAGTCATCAGATGTTCAAATGAAACAAGAAATACTGGAATGGAACTGGTGCTGCTGGTATGGATGCAGCAGTGTATGGGTGAATGTGATGGTGGCAGACAGAAAGTTAAAAAACACTACGGTCCTTCACAGAGCGAGTTCTTCTTCCTTTTACACAACATTTCAACCACTTTGTCCCAGGTGTTTCTGCCTGGGCAGAGGCTTTATCCAAGAGGGAGAAAAAGGAGGAGGAATTAAAGAATCTGGAACTGAGTTCTGAATTCTAGTGACTATTTCAA
Source organism: Lagopus leucura (assembly GCF_019238085.1). Lineage (NCBI taxonomy): Eukaryota > Metazoa > Chordata > Aves > Galliformes > Phasianidae > Lagopus > Lagopus leucura. Next base: position 8,680,205 of record NW_024962271.1, on the reverse strand, counting down.
TTTCTGACAGTCAAAGGAGTAAATGTGATGATTTTGTTTTATTTTATTTTATTTTCTGAGTTTTCAACTATTTCTAGGTTGTCTGAAATCAGATTTTCTCTGGACCTTTTTCACACTCCGACAATTTTGAGAGTGCTTCCAGTTTTCAAAACTGTTATATTCTAAATTTTTCAAGCATTTTGTGGTTCTGTATTGATTTTAGGATTGACTCTAAAAGGCACTAGGGATGCTTTCAATCTCGTTTGACTATTTCCTCATATCTTCCAGTTGATTTTTTTTTTTTTTCTATAAAAGCCAAATCCATTTTCTGTAACATTATCTATGTAGAAGTTTGTTGGTTTTTTTTCCACTGCTACAAAATTTTCCACTGAAGTTTAGCATTGTAAAGATCAGCAACTTGCAGATTTCATTATTTTTATTCTTATGAATTTGTTGAGGGAAATACCTTTATTTATCCAGGAAAGAACCAACTCCATCCCCAGATCTATGCATAAATGTGTCAGTTAGATGTCCTGAGGGGTGGTCACCCTTTTGGCAATCTTCAATTTGTAAAAGCAAAGGGTGGAGAGGATGCCTTTTATCCTCAAAAAAGGAAACTTGACTGTAGTCCTGAGGCATAGGGTTTTTCTGACTATGTAAAAGACTTGGTGCTTCTTCCCTCTGGGAAGCAGGCAGTGTGTTTGGGAGGACTCAGCCATCAAGTGATGGTTTTGCTTTGTGATAAAAGTAGCAGGTTATTTGAGCAACACATAGTGCTGGTTCGAGTGAATTTCCTTCACTAGAGATATTCCTGCCGGTGTGCCACCAGCAGCACGAATCTAACCCATCTGTTTTCCACGCTAGGAGGGCTGTAGGAGCATTTTCCCACTGCTGTACAAGCAGCATGGCACCAGTGCATTGCATCCCTTTTCTTTTCCTTTAAACTCCCACCTAAAATGGAGGTGAGATGGTCCCCGCTCCTTCCCACAGAGCGGGAAGTGTAGTCCTGTGCTATGCACACATCTGGTTTGTGCCTGCTAGATAGTACCACAAATGCAGAAGAAAATGTGCTCTTTGTGTTTGGAGATAGGGTATTGTTTTTCACTTATCCCGGCTTTATGTAGATGGTCTGGCACATTTATTTATTCATTTATTTGAGCAAATTAAAGCAAGCTAAGCACATTTGACCTCAGATGGTCCTGGTTTAAGTTAATTTGAGAGACAAAGCTCATAAAGTTCCAGTAAAACACATCAACAACTTCCCAGCATAGGTTGAAATGTGATTGCTGAAACATAACCTCCAAAACCAGATACAGCATGAAGGCTCAGAGTCACAATAATCTGAAAAATATGGGAGAGCTCATCGATAGAGTTACCGAAGAGCGATATCTTTCATTCATGCCTGCGTTTTGCAGCCGGTTGCTATTTCACACGTAAGAAGTGCAACTATCAGATTTTGTGCATTAACATTCCTTTTCTAATCTGGCTTAGACATTTTATTTTAAAGCTGGTGATAACCTTGGGCCTCAGCCCAGCAAACACTTCTGTGCTCTTGTTTCTTTACTCGCAGGAGTAATCTCACTGGAGTAAACGTTTGCAGGTTTGAGGCCTTGGTTATCGCAGTCCATTATTTCTTTCCATTAAAAAGTAATCTGCGTGATTAAAATAAAACATACCGTTCTTGACTCAGAAACCCACCCAAAGACAAAGTATGTTTATTAGACAGAGGGTCTGCACACTGTCATCCCTGAATTGCACTTCAATAAAAAAGATAATTAACAAGTATAAGGGAAGGCAGTCTAGTACACGATAGCACTGTATTTACAAGAGTTTAGTTTGTATCACTGGCTGATGGATTTATGGCTGGGCGTGAGGAGAGAGAAATAACTGCACTTTTCTGGAAGATCTGAAGCACAGACTTTTTAAAACAAGGTTTCTTTTAACAGGCGAAGATCAAGAAGCACGAGTTTCTTATTCTCACCGAAAAGACACAGCAATTTCCTCCAGCGGGTGGGCTTTCTGAGGCGCTGCATTTCACCAGCGTGTTTTACTGTACCAACTGAGAAATCTAACCGTCCTTTTGTCATTCGTGCAGGTCACCGGCCCTTCCAGTGCCGATACTGCCCGTACAGTGCCTCCCAGAAGGGGAACCTGAAGACCCACGTCCTCTGTGTCCATCGCATGCCTTTTGACAACAGCCAGTATCCGGACCGCAGGTTCAAGCGCTCTCGGGCAGACTCAGAAGCTCCGGGGAGCCTGGAGGATGTCGCGGGCCGTGCAGCAGGCCCAGCCGAGCAGGCCGAGGAGGGTGGCCATGGGCTGGAGTAGCGCCCAGCCGGCCCCTCACGGCCCACTGCTGCACGGGGCTTCGGCGGCACCGGGGCTGCAGTCGGCCGGCTGCGTTCCAGGCGGAAGAATTGCGTGCCAACTCCCAGAAGTGTACGGGATGCTCCCGACGTTTAGGTGTATATATACATATATATATATGTGCCCACCCATGCATATATATATATATTTACACACATGCATATGCGCAGTCATATGCCCACTAAATATGTATTTGCATACACACGCATTCTATATGTGGGTGTGTTTAAGTATATATATCACGCTCACCAAATAAATTTCCAGCCCTTGAAAATGGCTGCTAAACTGTTACCTGGCAACAAGTACTTCCAAACAATGTAGGTGGGATAATAAAGTGATCTAAAAATGCAAGGAGGTTGTTAGTTATTTAAAAAAAAGCAGGGCAGTTTCAAACTTTGAAGTGGTCGTTGTCCAACAATAATGCTCTAAACAGAAAAATGATACTGTCTAAAGGATTTAGCGTTGCCTTGAAGATTGAGGGGCTGTGTTTTCATTGTTGAAAACACCTTTATAATATGACACCAGCTGCTGTCATTTGCCTAGCATAGTAATGAGATGTGTTGGTAGACTGCCATGGTGCCAGTCTGACTGGAGCTGTCATTGCAGAGAAAATCAATTCAAGTGGTGTTGCAACTGCAGTATAGGAGAAACCCTAGACGGCCCACAAGCTGGGGTCAGTACTGACCTGTACTGGCAAGCATTGCGATATTACATTTTCTTTCTTTCTTTCATTCTTTTTTTTTTTTTCACTACACAGCCAAATGAATCAATGCTTAAAGAAAAATAAAAAATCTGCATCCCGATGTGTGACTGCAGATTTGAAGTGTAATTCCTTTTTTTTTTTTTAAATCATCTTCAGTATTGAGGGAAATGCTTTTATACTTTCTTTTCTTTGTTGATGAAAAGTAAGTTGCTATAAAAGTAGAAGTACAACGTATAGAAAATATTGTTTAGTGAAACTAGTCAGCCTTATCTATAGAAGGTGCTGGTGAGAAACAGAATTTTATTACGTAGATGGTTGATACTTTTCCTTTTTCTATTCTTTTCATGTTGTTTTCTTTCAAACTTCTTTTAAATCCCTGTTTTTACGCTTGAATGAAGGATTACCCAGTTGTGCTTAATTTTCATGCATTAGTTTTTATAAGTGTTACAGACATTGTGCAGAAGTTTCTTCTGGAGCAAGCTCTTACAAAGTAGCTTGACTTAAGCTATGAATCCAAACATTCTGCTCTTTGTCTCTAATGAAGAAAAGTGTTTCAGCTGATAACTCTTTGTTTTTGTAAACAAATGTGTTCTATATTTTTGCAGATTTTAGCTTTTTTACTGATTGGATGCTCCAAATTTATTAAGTTCTTTGCCACATAGGAAGCTTTTGAGAGTCTATAATGAACCACATACTTAAAAAAAAAAAATAATAATAATAACTAAAGGTTTATTCTGAAATTCTCTGAATGGCATAAAATTTTAGCCTTCTAATGTCCTTCCTTTGATAGAAGCAAAATTGGTGCTGTTTATTGTGATGGTAGAGAAGTATTAACTTCTTCTAAAACTAAAT
>NW_024962271.1:8551304-8673804 GCF_019238085.1 Lagopus leucura | reverse complement strand
AGGTCAGAAAGCTGCTCTCAGCTTTGAGATACTGTTTGTTGAAACTTTTATAAGGACTGTAAGCCCTCTGTCTATGGCAATTTGGAAACAGAATATTTCCCCTATCTGTATTGCAACAGAGTATTATGAAACTCTCACCTTGTGTGTTGTAAGCACGATCCGAGGGAAATTATGTGTAAGTATTGTGGTTTTCATTTCTTGATATCACCACTTGGTGTGATCCACCAACAGGGAATCGCGTTTCCATGGGGAAGGTTGGAGAGAAAGTACAACTGTGACATAATATTGAAAATGTGGCCCAGCCCCAAGCCATAGGAGGACAGAGAGGAGTTCTGCATCTCTTCACCTATTGGTGCTGGCTTTTATTCCTTTTTAATTTTTTTTATATTGAAAAGGTCTCAGTGAACAGGGAAATTGCAGGAAAAGAGGAAGAAGAAAATTTAAATGATCCCAGAGTGAACTGTTTTGCTGTTAATACAGAAATACAGAGCAAGACACATTTAATGGGCTCTATTTTTTATTATACTATGCTGAATAATTAAGTTTGAGGCTAAGTGTCACGTAGATTTATCTTTTAATTAAAAAAGCATGGTTCACGCATATTTGAGTGGTAGTCCAAATAAATGCAATATAGAAATTTATGTTTGTTTATCTAGGTGTTAATTACCTAGAGATTGTTCTGGATTACTTCTTTTTATAAAGTGTCATAGGCTCATGTCACAAGTAATAAAGCTTAACTGTGGAACCTTATCAATTTGCTAACTATAACGCCAGTGTGACCTGGAAGAAAGGGAAAAAAAAAACTTTGGAAAACGTTTTCTGTGTGTACCCCATTCAACACATAAAAACCACACGCTGAACAAAGCAATCATTTTTAAACTGTTCGCGCAAGTAAAAGTACGAATATATCTTCAGTATTTTACAGCCTTTCATACATGTAATTATTTATATAACACACTGTTATTTATGCCCGTGTACTACATGTTGTGTAAAGACAGATATGGCCAGCAACAAAATGTAGTTTACCTGGTGGGCAAGCTATTCATTTATTGTGTGAAGCAACACTTACAAAGACTGAACACTGTATTTAAAGCAAAGAAGCAGCAGATGCTATTTTCTTAATATTTTAAAGGTTTTACCATGTTGCTAGCAACCAAGAGGATGGGAAATGCAAACTAAGTCTGAAGATAAAATATCATGCATTGCAGTGGTGCAAAGAAAGGGAATGTATGTGGACAAAAATTGTTCATCAAATTCTGTTTTTTGTTTATTTATGACCAGAAATTATATCACTGCTCTGCAGAGCCATGTGGAAGAATGCAGAGAGCGGGCAGAGAGCAAACTTCCCAGCATGGCCAAGCCAAGGGGCTTTCCATCACTGCTGTAAATCAAACACTGTCCATGTGATCATGCAGGGGAGCATCTGCCCCTACAGTGTGAAAGACTGAGAAATCTTTTCATTTTTCTCCTAGGTGCAAACATCCCCTTTAGGGGTTAATTATTTATGCTTTTCTCAGAGTTCTGATGACTCACAGTAACATCAGGTTGTGTTGAGTTGCAGACATTTTTGATAAAATCAACTTGCTGATATTGTGAAGAAATCAATGAAGATTACACTCTGTGCTCAAAGTCATTAATTCTTGATATGCAGGTTCTCAAACCATGATGAAGGCTGAAAACAAGGGCTTCTCTTTATTAGTCATCAGTTCCTTGCATAGACATAGCCATAGTTGCTCATATAGACATAGCCACTGCAAGCATTGTCTCATGTGCAAACAGAAGCAGTAGCTAAGTTAAATCCCCATACCTGAGGCTGATGATAAAACAGATCTTAAAAAAACGCGCTGATCCTTATAAATCACTAGAATGCTTTTAATTCCTCAGGACTGAAATTGATATGTGTATTTATATATAGAATAATTTTGTACGTATATACACAAGCACATACATATTACGAACCATTTTTGTTTTAATGTATTTGATTTTTAACACTGTAAAGAAGCCAATAATGGATACTCATCATTTCTGAAGATCAGCTGTTTACCGATGAACACAAACTTGGATGGAGGAGTTGAAAATTTGAGCCGCTGGATGTAATGAATCACTGTGGCTCCTGAAATTCCAGCTGTGTAAAGTTGAACCAACACAACGGTGAGTCAGAACTAACATTAATGAAAGTAGAGAAAAGGAAAATCTCTCTTTGAAAGAGGGAGTTTGTGGAGAAGATGTGTCCTTAATGTGGCAAGAGATACCGCTGCACAGAATATATGATTTCTCTCCAGGTTGTGCCACTGTTCTTCCTTTCTATATAAATATTTATATTTAATTCTTGGGGGGGGGGTTGTTTTCCCAATTGTTTTCTGTTAGAAAGAAGTTGATGCGCAAGTAAGTGAAACACAAGTATTAATAGATGTAACAGAATGATGGAGCCATTAATCCCAACAGAGAAAATATCTCTTGTTAAAGATCTCTCACCGCATCTTTGACTACAGGACATTGGATTTCACGAGGGAGCTGCTTCTCCCGATTAGTGCTAATCCTTGGTGTGCTGCTCACGGAAGCTGCCACCCCAACAGAATGGGACCAACATTTGTTAAGGGTCTGCCCACTCCCAGTGAACACAACTGGCCATTTCCTATACAAAAGTCTGCAGTTAAAAATGTCAGTATCTCCAAAGCTTTTCATGATCAAGCAGTATTTGTATTGCTTTTGCCAAAGCAGCCTGTATTTCCCCTGTGAAGATAACACATTCATTTCTATGCACCAATCACCATTTTTGTTCTTCCTCTCACACCTTCCTGCTGGTGCTGGTGTAACTAAATCCAGCTCACCATGCAGTAAGCAAAAGTTTCATACTTTGAAGGCATGAAAGTATGGAGGCTTGTTTCTTTTTTTCCAAACCCACTGATCCACCCTATGCTTCCAGTAAGTTAAAGCCTTCAAATACTCTTGATTTATAGGAGAACCACCTTAGTATCATAACTGTTGGCTCTTTCCATGAACGATTTTAATGAAAAACACTTTTGATACTCAGCAGCAGAGCCATGATCTGAGTATCCTATTAGTGCTCAATGGCATTTGCTGTAGTGGAAAATCTGTTCACCTTCCCACAGCCTCATGGCTGTGCGTTCATTTTCATCTCACACCAGAGGTTTCAGTAAACTTCATGTGAGCAAGAGTCAGGTGAGCACTCTCATTCATTTGCAATTAAGCCATAAAGAATAATGTTTGAAATAATGCAAGGAGATTCTTGACCCTGAAAATATTTGTCTGACAAAATGAGAAGAGAATCCAGCTCTTGAGGTGAGGTCAGGAGGCTGCTTGTGCCTTGAGCTCTCCTTGGAAGTGATGGAACCCAAAGATGTGCTGTGTCCACATGGGACACCAAAAGACCGGCCACCCCTTTTGGACAGACTGTTAGGTCAAAGGAGAGGTATGTTACCCTAAGGAGAGGGCAAACCTCTGGGCTCTGAGTGGAATTTAGGATGGAGCTTGCATGGGCAGGGTTTGAAGCAGGTTCCTGTGTGGCTGCTTGTGGTCCCCACTGGTCCTCACTGCAGGAAGGAGTGCTGCTGGCCCACGACACAGTGATGCAGTCATCTCCCTCCTGCCCCACAGAGAGCTGAGCCCGGGCAGGATCCTGGACCCTCACTTGTATGGCAGGACCCCACTGGGCTGGGTTCTGGTAGTGGGAAGGCAAGAGAAGAAAGAAGGAGAAGAGAAAAGGAGTCATCAAGATCATCTTTCCCTTCCTTTGTGTGGTGATGTGAGCACTAATTTTCTCAAATGAGGAAAAATAGTCACAGTGCCTGTCTAAGAGTTTGAATTTACCACCAAGTTTCCTCTGTGCATTAAAAATAAAGCTAAAAATCCAACAAATCCAACCCATATTAAATTTGAATGCTGAATTGTAATGTTTGCTCGGTTGCTATTTCATAGTAGCAACCAACGTGTTAATCACTAGTATATAATTAGATGTCATTTTGGAGCAATTCAAAATCAAACAAAATCTCAACATGCTCTGAACATGTTGTGAAAGTTTACATTACAATTAATTTATGATTATCCAAACGTGCATCCAGTGATCTTGTCTTCATACATTACAAAGAAAAAAGACAACTTCTCTTCACATACACCCCTTAATCTCAGAAGGTCCCTGGAGAAAAAGATCTCCCTTAAATAACTGTATTATATAAATTCCATTTAAATAGATAAGCATGAGATGAAGACATGAGATTAATTTGATAACCTGTGTATCCTTGGATCTCTCTCCCTTGTTTTCCTTCATTTTTAGTTTCTGTAATCATTTGATTTTTCGTTGTGGTCTCTATGGCACAAAATTAAGGGAAAACAGTGTTATTTCATTTCACACCAACCCACTAGAGCAATGAGTTAATTTCAGCTCATCCTCCTGAAGGTGAAAAGAAGCTCACATCCTTTTGTCCCAACAGCGAGCTGGTGTCACAAACTGCTGAGCATTCCCAGCCCTGTCAAAATCAAAGGAACAAGGACACTGAGCGAGTCCTGGGAAATGCTGGATGCATTAGCAGATACAGCCAATATGCTGAATTATGGTCATATAATAAACACACAAGCTGCTGTGCCAGGACACAGCCACAGTGATCACAGTAAGAAAAGTTTTAAAAGCAGTCATGCTCCCATCCTCTGCTGAAAAAAAGGGATAACGTACATAAAAAGGTGAACAAATGGCTACACTTTGCTGCATCCAGAACAGAGAAAACCCTGCTACTTCAGCTGTAATGAGCTGCCAGCTGATGTCTAGTCTTCCCTTCCGTGTATGTATATCCTATATCCTATACATGCAAACACAGAACAGGGAGGAAAGTTATTTTGGGTGTGAAGCTATAATGTTGTTCTATGCTTTAATTGCCCATAATGAGCATGGCAAATGCTGAAAGATGCAAGGAAAAGTCTTGTCCAATAATATAGTTCTTTATTACCTTAGGATCCCATCTTCCTAACTATTTTGAGGATGTTGTTAGCAGAGGAAGGCATATTTTTATTTAACATCTTTATTAATGAGCTAAAGAAAGAAAGAAGTAAACACACTAATTACATTTGCAAATGACAGTACATTAGTAGCTATTGCAAACATCACTGAGGACAGAAATAACAGAGGAATATAATGGGTAAGAATAAAAGATTCAACTTGAAGTAACACAAATTCAGGTCTGAAGGCAAACGTACTCCATAATTAGACAAGGAGAGGTAGAGAGGAAGGTGAAAGAGTTGAAGTCGAGGGGTTGGGGCAGTGGTAAGGGCACAGCCCTGGGGCCAGGAGTTGTGTGCATTTTGGGGTCCTGGTGAACAAGCATTGAGGAAACACATAGTAAATGCCATTTTCTTCCTTTCTCTCAGGAAGGGCAAAACCCAAGTCCCATATCTGTAATTCAGAAAAGGGCACAAAGCCAGCATGGCTGGGATGCATGCATGAAGTGCTCCAGCTGTGCCCAAGCCCAGGTGTAGGCAATACCCTGCCCCAGCTACAAAAGGGTGAGGCCTGGCAGCAGCAGCTTGCAGGGAGCTATGAGGCTGCAGGTATGTGCTCTGGGTGTGGAAGCATGGGGCTGCTTCCAGCTGAGCTCCTTGGTGGAGGGAGCACTGGTGCAGCAAGAGTTTTGTTGGCATTGCTGGTTAGTGCCTAAAAACCAAAAGGGAACAGAGAGGAAGGATGATTTGAAAGAATCTGGGAGCAATAAGATAAAATGGAGTAAAGGCAGACTTCCCCAGTGTATGCAGCTCTAAACTCTTTAATAAGCTCCCAGGAGAACTGATGGATGTGCAGTCACTCCAATGACTTAAAATTAGACTGGATGCAACAGGGAGCATGCTGGGAGCCTTCGGGCTGGAAGCCCCCAGGCACCAGCGGGGTCCCAGCCTCGCTGCCTGCTGCAGGGCAGGGTGCTCCTCACCTGCTCTGCTCAGACTGCGGTGAGTGTGGCTCCCCGCCTGGGCCCTGCAGCTGCTGGCCACCGCTGCTCGCTTTCACAAAACCTACAAGCTGTCATCAGTTAAGGGCTGCCCAATGAGTTATAATGCAGGAAGCAACTGCAGTTTTGTGCCATCCTTGCCCTGGTAATGATTTAAAGAGAAGGAAAGCAATCTTCCCCCTCCCCTGGAGCACGAGTAACTTGGTAGAGCTCCTTTTCCAGAGATGCTCCAGTTGTAGCCTTCCTATTTAAGTAGCGTTGGAAGTTCCAGCAGCAGTGATGGGGAGCATGCTTGCTGTCCTGAAGTACTCTCCCGCACTTTGTGGTGGGGACAGCGTGTGCCAGCCTCCGGTTAGCGGCTGTGACAGGCCGCCGCGGAGCACGAGCCTCAGCTCTCCCCTCCTGAGCTGCGGAGATGACAAGGAACGCACACCTCCGTGTCCCTGCGTGAGCGATGACAATAACAGTTCGCGCTAATGCCAGTCACGGCAGTGACTTTTGCTGTAGTGTTACTTGCGCGGTAGCAATTGAATTGAAACTGCCACATCAGTTCACATTAGGAGCTCAGCAGCTGACGGGGCTCCTCAGCGCAAGGAGGAGCGTGGTTTGGTAGAGCCTCTCAGAAGCTGGTTGGACAGTCAGGGTGGGAGCACCGCTGTGTTCACGTAACGAAGTTTCAACATGACCCTTCAGGAAATAGCTTCCAGTCTTAAGCCTTGCTTTACGTATCCTAAAAAAGGAGGAGGAGGTGGTGGCAGCGGCCTGTGCACGCTCCTGCTCTAATCTGCAGGGGTGGCACCGAGCTCGTTGGGGCTGAGTTGCCATGGGGCAGGCCTGTAGCAGGAGTCCCCATGGCACCTGCCGGGGATCGATGCCTGGTTGCCTACAGCTTGGCGTCCCCAGTGCCTTGTACGTGGTGGGGTTTAATGGGATATCTCCACTCCTTTACGCTGCGATATCTGGTCTGAGCGGCATAAATCCACTTTTCAGTGATGTGCATTAGCTAAGTGGCATTTATCTTGCTGCAGAGCTGTTCAATGCTTCTTTTGACCCACCAGAGTTTAAAATAGACTTCATCTTTAAAAATCCAATTTTACAAACAGTTAGTCTTTAATGTGGACCGTTGCATTTTAGTAATTTTGGGGAAAAATTAATGACTGATATATTTAATTTTCAGACACAGCTACTGCATGTTTAAGGCATCTTTTTTATAACTTTATTGTGAACAACGTAGGTTGAACACTGCAGAGATATTGCTCTTGCAGACTTGTAAGATTAAAATCGTGGTATTTCTGAAGGGGCTGTTAAAGTGCCAGTGAGGATATCTATCTGTTACCATGTGGCTCTGAAGTAATGCAGTGCATGTATATTTAAATATCAGTACAATGGCTTGTTTTCCAGCTAGACAGAAACCTCCAAATCTAAGGTTACAGTCCTCAAAAGAGGAGCTGAGCGTGCTTAGCTTTCATTTTACTTTTTTGCTCTTTAGCCATGTTTAAAGACTTTGAATCTGCATAGTGTGACTTGAAACTAATGGGTAATTAATGAACAGGCAGCTCTGCAGTGGCTCCGGGGTACGGGTATCTTCTCTTTACAGGGCCTCCTTTTTTTGAATCCTTTCATATCTGTACCTCTCACTTATACAAGTTAGTGTGTGTTTAAGCTGTGAATAATGGTTGAAATCATTCCTGCGTGTGCAATGCTGTATTCCTCTAAAGCAGATCATTATTCTATATGGAATAAATAGTGCTATCCACTCGATATGCTTTAAGGCTAATGAACCAAACTCTACCATCTAGGAAGCCAGATAACAAGGCATGTTTCTCCACTGGTTTCTTCTGATATATTAATTAACAAAAACCAAAATTCCTTTCTGAGACAGAAACATATCTACAACCCCGTTTGGTTTCGGGGATTTTCTGCACTGTAACTCCTTAACATTTCCTAGTGTGCACAGGGACTCATCATTTGTTCAAGGCCATACCGGATGGGGCTTTGAGCAACCTGATCTAGAGAGAGGCATCCCTGCCTATAGCAGGAAGGTTGGAACAAGACGATCTTCAAGGTCCCTTCCAACCCAATCCAGTCTATGATTCTATACCCAGTAATCTGGCTAGCTGGGTGCCCTGTTAGCTCTGGCAGAAGAAATGGAAGAGGTCACCCTGCAAAGCCATGGTGGGAGCACTGCTGGGCTTTGTGCTGTGTGCAGTTTGTGGCAGTGATGGAATTGGGCAAGATGTTGTTTTTCGGCAGGGAAGAAGTTAAAACTTTTCCTCATCAGGGTGGATGGAAGCATAGGTGGGGGAAGGGAACTGAGGATGGGCAGTGGGAGGCAAAGTGAGGCGCTTCTCAGCATGAGTATGCTGGGGTTTGTCCCTGTGGTGCTGGAGGGGAACTTCTAGTTCCGACAAGAAACACCTGTAAAACTTGTCAGGGAAGTGTAAGATTTTTCTGAAAGGATAGAAAGGAACTCTCCTCTAGCTTTTTGATGCTTTAGGGTATATTGACAGCAAGTAAAGTGTTCCTTTAACAGTAAGAGAGCAACGTCTTAAAACACCAGCAGGACTCTAACTTGAGGTTTAAGTAGATTAAGACTATGGGGGCATCTGAACCCCAGTATCTGGCAGCATTTATTTGGAGAGAGCAAAAAGGCATTTGTGACTTACAAGGACAGAGTGTGCTCAGCACGCTTCCTCCAAAATATGTGGATACCAAAGTTTGTTGCAACAGAAAATTAGAAAGTGTCTTTTGCATTTTCTCTGTATGTTTTCCCAGCCTGAAGAGTTTTCTGACCTACCATTCTCTGGAAAGCTACTGCTCCTATAAAGATCACCTCAATTCCAGGGGGTCTTCTGACCTGGGGCACAATAAAGCACAAACACCTGCGACAGTATTTGGTGTTGGCATTGCCCTGTAGCATTCTGCCTCGTGTTGTGAGCTGTTCCCTTTGGAGTCCAAGTACTAAGAGTTATTACATCTTTAAAGGCCTGCAGAATTTGTGGGAAAAGTAATTGGTTTGTTGTTCCAAAACTCTTGGTGGAATTATGTGAGAAAAAGCTTTACAACTTAATTTTCTATCTATATTTGGAGCCACTGGCATGAATTCGGTTTCTACCGTAAACCCAAAAGCTCCTCAAAGGTGTGCAACAAAATGCTTCTACAGCACAACGAGTTGAGATAGCCATAGGACTCTCACTGTGTCCTGGACTTCCCTCTGCAGAAGATACTTTTTCATCTTTGCTAGTTAGTTGTTGAACTGCAGTTTTATGGTAATATAAATGCTTATTAGTGCTATGCGTTGTTCTGACTTCATTTCCTTGCTTATTAAGCTACAAAGTTGTGGGCTTTTTGATTCATATTGCAAACCTTGCAGGTTCATCAACCTTAGATTTTGGAGAACTACTTTGTATACTTTAAATTCTTTGATATTCTTTTCCATTCTAAGGACCAGAGTTGTTAATCTTCTCACACTTCAGCCCTTATATTTGTTCAGCTGCTTCTGACTCTTCCTGTTTGCCTCTGTTCTTCCGTTTTCTGTTTTTTTGTATTCTTCCCTTGTGTTGTAAGGCCATCATAACTGCTCTTGACACTGGGCATGAAGAAAGACTTCTAAGATCAAATGTGCTTTTCAGTAGGTGAAAGCTTGAGGCACGTGGTAAAGAAGAACCTGATTTACTCTAAGTGGAGTTTTTAATGGGAATTCTATCTCCCTTGTTTGGCAGGAGAAAACAACCCAGTGGGTGCCTCAAGCCTGCATTGTCCATGAGCACCGTCTGGGAATGGAGCAGAGGAGAGCTGGACCATTGATGCTTGTGAAAGCTGCAGCTCAACTGAAGCATGGGTGAGCTAAAATTCACTTTGCACATTGCTAGGTAAAATATCTCTTTTTCTAAGTGCTTTGCCAACGGTTTCAGTCCTTTTTTTCCTATGTTTCCTTTCTCACTAACATGAATTTCTGTGTATGGTATCATCCGATCTGTGAAAGATTAATTTAATCATTTATTTTTTCTGTGCTAAATGACTTACAAACAAATTATTCAAAGGCTGTAGTTGCTAAGGGTGAAATCACATGGATCTCCCAAGCCTGTCTTTTCCTGGAGCTTAAGAATTCAGTTCATAGATAAATCCAGTGAATTAGATCTGCTAAGATCTCTCTTTACAATTCTAGGTAGGAGAGATCAAGCAAATCCAGGTTAAATATGCTGCTTGTTCTGATAGTGCCTCTGGACGTTCACTAAACTAGCATCAAAAGGGAAACATTCTCCTTTGGGGTCTAAACCAGCCTGTCTTTCCAGTGAGTTGTATTGATTGAAGCTGGAGCAGGATTGAGCCCTTTGGCTACAGAGCTATCTTCACATCTGATGATATTGACAGAAATTTTGTATAAATCAAAGACAGTGTCGGTACTCTGCTAAAAACATGGATGGCCTATTTCCAGACACTTTCCTAGGTTTTATTAGACTTGGGCAGGTGATTCCTCAAGAAGAAGTAATTTCGAGTTATTCTTCAGAGTTCTGCAGCTGTGGAATCTAATGCCTTTTTCAAAGTGACAAATACGTAAGGGCTGGATCTTCTACCACATGAGAAATTGCTGATTCATTAGTTCACATATTGGAACTGGAAGTAACATACAACTTTCTGCTTCTCACTTCCATTAAATATGGCCAAATTGTATTAGATCATAATCTATAATTAGGCCAATTTTTCCTAATCTTTGTTGAAATGGATTCAATCTGGTTTACAAATGAGAAGTGTTCTTTTTTCCATAGGCTGCAAGTTTTCTACTGTCCAGCTATTACAAGTATCAATTCGATCTTGTAATGTATTACATATGCCTCATATTTTGTTCTAGCATTAAATGATCATCTTTGGGCTTTCTTGTTCTCTCATGTACGTAGCGGGTGCGTACAAATGTGTGCAAATGTGTGTGTGCAACAATGTGTGCAACACACAGGTGTTGCAAGTGTGTGTGTGGCAGTGCAGCCACCAGAACTTCCCGATGCCCTTGTGAACCTATACAGCAAGGTCCTTAGGACTCAAAGGCTGCTTATTGCACCCACGTTTAAGCTAATTGCCAGTACTCAACAGGAGCTGCTCATAGCTATGGCTTTCATTACCCCCTAGCAGCTGAGTAAACCCATGACATGTATGTTCTTAGATTACAAAACTCTATTTAACACTAGTATTTTCTTACAATAGATATTCTTTCCCATACCTAAATGCTCCTATAGAGCACTTGTCAGGGTGATCTAAATACGGAATCCTTTCGGCAGTGACACGGACCTCTTCTGATAGTACTCTTCAACCCGTCTTAATTACTACTCAGAATCCAATTTCAAGGTCTCCTTAGGTGTTGGTATTAGCTAATATTTCAGTAAGTAAGGCAAAAGATAACACTGTCAGTCTCATTCGCTTTTCAAGTCAGTATCTCTCTTTTCCCTGCAGAATGCAGTAGGGCTAAACCTTCTTGTTTAGCTTGGGGCAAAACACACCCTGCAAAAGCTGAAATAATCTAATTTTTTCAATGAAAGTCAGTGCCAGTCAAAGGAGCTCCTACATACTTATACTTAAGATACATCAAAAATGTACAAATATTGGTAACCCTAGTTTATCATGTACGAGGCCATGAAAGAAAACCAAATTAAGGGAGGATATTGGGACAGACTTTGAAATAATGAAGTAACTGTGAATGCTGCTTCATTTTAGCATTCTTAAGTCACTGAAAATGAAGAAATTGTTGTTCACCTTGGATGAATTTCTTAGATTTTAGCACGTTAATATTGATGCTGCTCAATTATCTGTATTATAACTACCCTCTCAGAAATCTGTTTTTAGCTTGGATATTAAAAACAAAAGTAGCCTGAGAGAGAAGCTAAATATCAGTGCTACATGCAACTTCATCAAAAGACAGAAAGAAGGTGCTCAAGTACTGGATCTCCTCTTCTTCCCACGAAAGAGTTAACACAAAGAAATAAAATCAGATATGTGTAGCCTCCAGACGTCCATTAAAGTGCAGAATGCTGTTTTCTATCACAGATTATATGCCAGATGTTCAAACTATCTCTAATCATTGCAGATGTAATGGAGTAGAATGTTGCAGTTTGTGAGTTTACTGGCATTAATTCTGTATACTGCACAAGGGAAAAGATTTTAAATATATAATTATATCTCATTAATACTCAGGTTTTATTTCCTTTCAATGGAACAGGACTTATTAAAGCAACCATTTACCGCATGTTTTCTTTTAGTATTTGGCCCCAGCATAATCCTGTGTGCATTGTACATGTAAATATGTACTAACCTGTGTATATAGAAATACACACTACTGTATATAATTCCACTGGTGCAGCCCCCACTTTTTATATGCATGAGATGTTTTTATAATGTAAATTGACAAGGAAAAAGATCTTACTCATACAGTACTGTTTTAACCACATGCTATCTTACTTTTTATGGAGAAGAACTGTAAAAAATGTGTAATTTAATGGTATTTATTCAGTCATGCTAGAGGAAAATTGTGCAGCTATGTGAATTGTGTTAGACTACTTCCTGGCCCTCTGACTGCTGACACCAAAAGGCAGATATCACAATGGTGAGAATGTCTTGCTGAGGCTTTTTCTTTGGGATTATTCAGTATGCTAAACGCAGGAGGGTTGGTCTTGCCCTGCCTACTCCTTTGCCCCCGAATGCCTGCTGCATGAAGGGACAGCTCCTGCTCTTCAGGGCTTCCTTTCTGTCTGCCCTTTGTCTATGAGGCTGGCTCAATGTGCTCAGCTCTGATTAAAGTATCTGCACAACAGAGTTTGCTTTGTCCTCCTTTCTCTGCTGAGGTTTCCTACCCGGCGCAGAGTTCAGCTGCATCTGAGTCTCTTTAAATTCTGGATCTATTGAAATCACCGTAGAAGTGTTCATAGCTCTCAATAGGTTGCAAAGTTTGCTGTACTCTGAAAGACAGCAGAACTGTGAGGGTGAACTTCATGGAGAAGTTCCTACATCTGCTTTTGGATATAGAATTTCAATTAGGATTTCTCTGGGAGCCATCCTTCATTCTGATGATAGCTTTTGTCTTCCAGCTTTAACGTGCAGCCTCAGCCTATGGTAAAGCATACCTGTTGTACCAAATGCAGAGTCTTTTCAGGGAGCTCTTTTCTGCTCTGTTGTCACAGTAACTACCAGCTCCTCAAACAACGATGTTCCTTTCCAACTCAGGTAGTTGTTTGCCTTAACATTAAGTTTAAATAAGTGTGCGTTAAATTTCTAAATACCAAATATATCATTGCATCTCTGAAAATGCTGGGAAAGCTAGACAACTGCCAAAAACAGTTATTTGAACTCCACATGTGCACTTGCTATGGCATAAAACTGATCTTGAATGATGATCTTAGCAGCAAGGTGTCCCATGGATAACACACTACTGCAATTCTGCAATTGATCTTTCTTAGCTGTTTATTACTGTCTTTCTAGGTAAACATTGCTAATCTAACCATGGTTGGTTGGAAGGAAATGAGGATGTGCTGAAATTAGATGCTCAAATAGGGTCTGATATATTGGGTTATTCAGCTATTTTGAAGCACATCCTGAGAAAGCCTAAAGAAGAAAACCTGTAAAAAACTTTTCCCCACAACTCATTCATCTTTTTACTTTTCTTTTTCAAATATCAAAAAATAATAGTAATTTCTCCTTATTTCCTTGATAAGTAAGTGATTGGGTATAACTCAGGCTAAAGTCAGATGGCTGCAGAAGTTTACTTGTATAGATCTTGCAGGCAGATTATGGCCTCTGCAAAGATGCCATATCATAAGGAATGCTTTCACTTTGAAAGGAATATCTTCATCTCCAGTAAGATATCAGGCAAAAGGTACTGGATAGGGGGAATCAAAATTCAGGTATACTGAACAAAACAGTTATGTTCAGGAAGAGTAGTTCTGCTGCTGGCATTTTAATATGATTAATGTATTATGTGCTTGATTAAGAAGAAACACTTACTTCTACCTAGTTACCTATAGGTATTCCTTTTAAACACAGGTAAATAATAGAACACAAATTAAATGGGGTTTGGAAAGCAGTCCGGTAATAACTAGGTAAGTCACTTCTGGCTATGATCTCATTGAGCTAGAAGTATTCCTGACTCTGGTGTACAAACAACGTGCTTTGTCTCAAAGAAAGACTTTCTTAAGCATTTGATGTTTTAGATTGCACGTATATATATGCTGCACATAAGAAGTAACAGTACATGATTCACAATAAAAAAAATGAATATTCTCCTTAGGTTTATTTACATCTATATCTCATTCTATGTTTTACTGAGATGCTTTAATATTAAGGATGTGTGCTCTATGACTGTAGTAGGGCAGTTACACTAAGGCTTGTTATGTAATGTTTCATGCTATGTGTACCATATCATACACTGTAGCTGATCAAGTGATTGGCAGATTAAATGCCATCAGATTTTATCTTCTGAATTCAGTAAGGAGTTACATGATTAAAAGGTAGAAAGAAAAAAAAAAAAAAAAAAAAAGGAACAACTTGAGCTCTGTTCCATATGGTCCAGAGATGCAGAACATCAACTGAAAGCTCTTTTTAGTGATGCCCAGCAAGGATTAAGTCAACCAGGTAATTTGCTCCAAAAGTCAACAATGCTGCTCATCAAAAAATAAACAAACACCAGCACAAAATGAACCTGGCTAGCAATCTCAAGAGCAAGGAGGATGGGGATGTTCTCTTGGTGAAGACCTGCAATGTCTGATAAGAAGAGAGAGCAATTTTAAAATCAATGCCATATTTACTGGAATACTGAAAATCATTCCTACTTTATTTAAAGAGATGTTTCATGGGTACCTATAAATAAAGGATCCCTTCTTTATGTGCCAGCCTTTCAGAAACAAGGTAAAGATGCGAGACAGCAAAAAAAGGTCTGACCATATCAGCACACAGTGTGATAGACTGCCCCTCCAAATGACACTTTCATTATCAGTAAATTTATGTTCCTATTTCTGTGTGTAATAATAACCATTCACAGCAAAAGCATGGTGGCTGTTAATGGACAGGAGTGGGGATAAAAATTCATTAATTAATGTGGAATTGAAGCATTTCCTCCACACGCTTTGAGCAGCCAAGTATTTCAGAGCAGATCTTGGCACCCGAGTGCAGGTATAATAATTATACACAATTTTCAGTGATTAAAAGGTTGTAAAGTAATTTTAGATACATCTCAAAATTATTTATCTTATAAATGAGGATAGAGTGAATACGAGCTGAATCATAAGTACTGCTGTTCAGTGCAGAGCTGAATTGCTTGTAAGGGGAGGTTCCTGCTCTCCAGCAGCAACGTCTTAGCTACAGCACCAAGGTGGTTGTCTACTCACCATTTTCTGCCTCTCATCTTCTGAAAGGGCAGATGATTCTGAGTAGTGTGATTTGCAAATATCTGTAACATCAGTAACTGTATCTGTATCAGCAACTTCAGCAATAATCTGGTTCAACATTGCTCACTTCAATAACCAGCAAATTGCTCTCCACATTTGTGTTGAGGCCAGCGATCCTGTGCATCTCTTTGCCGTTCTTCTCACCAGACTGCATTTTCCTACACTGTAGATTAATTTCCAGCTCCCACCTCTTGCCTTTTAATCTAACAAAAAGTTGCCATGTTAAATCAGATGGGCAGGCCAATCCTTGACGACCCTTTGTCATTTCCTATGACTACTTCCTCAAATGAAACTGATGGTCAACCTGGCTGGAAAGCAAGGGAAATACCAGAGGAGATGCCAAGGTGTGATATAAGAGCTGGAAATAGCTTCAGGCATTTTGTTTTGCAACAGTTATCTTCGTTCTGAATGATGTGGGCTCCAGAATTGATCCTTAATCTTTAGAGACAGACAATGAAAAGGGGTCTTTCCCCATTCCTGGGCTCTGATTTAAATTATTTCTGCATTGCACCAGGGATATGTTAGGTTTCAAAGGCATAATTGTTTCATTTCAGTATTAAACTCTAGGAATCTGTGGAAAGGCTGCATGGGCCCTGAAAGGAGAGGGTGGTTGAAGTATATCTGGAGGTAGGAAATATTCTGTCTGCATCTGGTAGTCTTGAAGTTTCAAGATCAGAGAGGAGATCCAAGGGGCTTTTTCATGTATTTTCACTTACCTCTCAGGTGAGTACAGTAACCTAACAATTTGCTAATGAATTCAAGAAGTAAACACACACTTAAGGAAAGCTTTCCATTTGGAATCAGCTATAAAAATAGTCTTAAAAGAAATTAATGTACAAAAAATAGTCTTTTGTTTGCAAACAAAACTATAAATTATTCTATCAATGCATGATGAAAACCAGTTAGCCTTGTCCTTTTAGATTAAGCAAGATTATACAGCAAATCCAGTAAAATATATGATATGGATTAAAATATAACAGAATACATGTTGCATTGTTTCTCCATCATGTTTTGCACTGGGTGGAAATGTGAACTGCTCTACTAGTCTGACTGTGCTAATGGTGCTAATGTATGAAAGCAGTGAGGGCCATAAGGCTATTATTCACAGTGAACTAAAGCTTTGCTTCTGTCACCTTAGCAGGGTTAGCTCACTTCAGAGGCAAGCCAACTGGCAGTTAGATGTATTAAAAATACGAAATGCGGCTTAAGAGAAGGAAGGAAACAATTACAAACTGTGTTGCATTTAGCTGAAAATTAGTTGCTTTCCTAAGACCTGAAGATATCAGTGAACAGGAGGGGAATTTGGATCCCCAGGGCAATCGTTAGTCTCTGCAACAACCTTTATATCTTACTGTAAAGCTGCAGAAAGATACCATAGCCAGACTCCAGATAGTTTTCTGTTGTGAAGAGATGTGGAGCTCCAGTCCAGAGCTCAAGGGAATTTTTAAGGCATAGGTCTAAAAGTAATTCCATCAATTTCTAGAAATTAGGGACTCGATAATGATATTCTATGGCTATTATCTAGTTGTATTAGTGTTTTTTTAAAAATAGCATTAACCTAGTCCCAGCTTATAGGAAGTTTTTCGGAGTGGATTGCCATATGTAATGATAAGCACATGAAGTAAGATGCAAGTTTTACTCACTTGAAAATAAAAGATGTCTGTTCCACATTGCAAAGATACAAATTAAAAGAGCAGTTGAGCTCCCCAAAATCATCTGTTCATGTCAATGAAATGAATGTTAATGAAAAATAAAATTGAGTTCCTCCTGTGGTTGATTTTCATCACAGCACCTGGGTATTAAAAATGGCTGCAAAAATTGAATCCATCAGTCATGAAAATAACTTTGGCTACTGCTTTGTAGTGGGCAAGTACCACTGCTGCTCATGAAGACACGAGGATGTTCTGTGCAATCTGTGCACTTTATAATATGTAATGGGAAGTAAGGCAAAAGCATCCAAGCTGGTCTCAAGTTCTGTTATAGCCCAGTTCTAAACATGTTTGTTCTAGAAAACCTTTTAAGGTATTCTATCTCAGCTGCCTCCATGTCGTGTTACTGCACAGTGGGGCTGTGCCCTGGAAACATTTTGGATCACTGGCTTAGTTTTGAGATTTAAAGACTGATACCAACACAAGAACTTGGGCATTTAGGATGTAGGGGCATGTCAAAAATGGCGTGAAGCCTAAAGTCTCCTGGCTGTTTCATGGAATGTGGGAGCACCATCCGCAAGGATACTGCGTATTTGGCTGTGAGAGTATTCTCTGGAGAAGTGGAGGACGATGCTTTCGGATCACTTCAAATATCTGAGGGGCCTGATCCACCTTATCCTTGTTACTATGTTGGTCAAGAAATTGGTAGCTAAAAGTGTCAGCTTCTCTAGGAGCTACAGCTCTGAGGGCTGCAGTAATTCATGTATTCTGAGAACTGACATAGAGGAAAATGCGTAATGAATGCCTGCCAGTAGTTTGAGGAACATCTCTAAGTCATAGCGTTGCCTCCACACCCTCAGATTCTTCACTTTTTTGTTGAAATATTATTTACATCATAAATGAAGATACGTGGTGGGGACTTTTGTTACAAGGAATACTTGTAATGTTCTACATATCTCCCTTCATAATTTATGAGAACCTAATTTTGTCTTTATCACTCATTTGCAGATTGAGAACTATCTGAGCATCAAATTAATTCATAACTTGCATGAAAAATTCTTTATTCTAGTTTACGTTATGCATTGATTTTACCGAGTAGGGAAACAATGGAGTCAATTCAAAAATGGCCAGCAGCACTGAAGGTGGAGGGCAGATTCCTCATTCATGTTGTTTAAATTCCAACTCCAAAAACACACAGGAGAAAAGCTCAGTTTGATTTGCTCGTGCAGAATTGAGGATAGTTACTTTGGAAGAAACTGAGTGAGTAACTGAGAGCCTTTGTTCCTCCAGGAAGGTTGATCTCATGTTTAGCCTATATTCTGTATTAAACTGAAGTACTTCAGCCTGAAGAACGTATAAGGATGCCTGGACTCTTAAAATCCTATTTTCTCCCAATTTATCAGTAGGTAGCATCTGAAGTTGCCTTGAAACACTCTGAGCTAAAATCATTGTTTTCCTTTTTTTGGTTTATTTACATGTGGCATTTTGCTTATAGGCACTACTTTTCCTGTAGTCATATCTTGATCCTATGACTGCTTAATTAAGTGTATGCTTAATTTTTTATAACTTTATTCAGGAAAGTTTCTCATTTGATTAAAATTAAGCATATGAATGTTGCATATCTGGGATTCTAATTAGTTTTCTTCGCTGCCAATTTTTTTTTTTTTTTTATAAACCATGAAGGGAGTGAATAAAGACAAAGGAAAACTACATCTGCAAAGGAAGTCTGGGGCTTAGCAATGGCATTTGACATGGTTCATACTTTACTAAGTATAAAAAATCAAGTCAACACTTCTTTTTAAACTGCTTAAGGGTTTAAAAGCTTCAGGGCATAGCAAGGTAACTGCTTCAGACTTTGCTGCAAGGATTTAGAGCCTGATTCAAATCCTATTGAAGTCAATGGAAATCATTTAGCTGGTTTCACTGGGCTTTGGGTATGGCCCATACAGTAAACAAGAGCCTTAGCTTCACTGAAGAGTTAATGTTCTTAAAGCTGTTCTGGAGTTGAAGTGGTTTAAGGTCTTGCACTGTGTTTTCAGTACTGCAGTATAATTCAGAGCAGCTAAATTCATGCATTAAATGTGATTTTTCTACTTGTACTCTTTGCAGCAGCAAAGCCTTTGCACATTCATCAGGGCCGCTCTGGTTCTCTTTCTGGAGCAAAGTCTCTGCACAGCCAGTTTCTTCCCATGCATTTAAGCCCTGCTGAGCTGCAATTGCACACAGTTGGGCAGCTGAGGAAGTAACGTATGGTAAGACACTTCTGTGGCCTCTGCTAGGGTAGGTGGTGTGGGAGGATGTCTTGGCATGTGTGTGGCTGTGTGAAAATTCACGCACACAGACAGGATCTGAGCCCTGGCTGTTGGACCTGGCAGCAGGTCCTCAGTGGGGAGGCTCAGGCTCCCTTTCCTTCGGCACAGACTGATGCAAGGACATATCTCTCTGTTTCATCTCTCTGGCTCTGCAATCCCACTGCTGAAGCTTCACCATGTCCCTTTTCTCGTTTAATCTGATCTCCCCGAAGACTGCCTCTAGTCACAAATTTAAGGATTCTTTGTGTTTTCAGTGACCAGACCAGAATACAAGAAGACCCTTTTGCAGCCTTTGATTACATGCTGCTTTTCCCTGTCTGGGTAATTGTTGAGGATTGAGTCAAAAAGATGTTCTGATTAATTAGATATGGTATTTTAAGAAGCTTCAGCCTGGTAAAGTATGGGCTAGAATTGAGATTTCCCACTTATCTGCCTTAAACACTCTGGCCTTACCCTGAACTTCACAATCACTGTATGAGTGTTTGTTTTTGCTGGAATTTGCTCCAGGAGGTCTTATTGGCTGGTGGTCAGGATTTTATTTTTCAGTGTATCGTTAACTTGTTTCATACACAAGGAGGGTGTTGATGCATCTTTGTGTCCTTTTCTTTCCTTCCATTCTTCTGCCCATAACACAAACCTGCTTAGAGACCTTAAGGATTTCTTCCATTCAGAAGGGGAAAAACATAATGCAGAAATAAAAACAGCAATGCAGCAGCAGTACAAACGGACACACATTCTTCAATCATGGTAATGGAGCAGATGCTTCAATAGCAACAGCAGCAGGTCCAGTAAGTGCTGCATCTCCTTCTTTTATCCCCATCAAACCAGAGCTGCTAGCAACATGCCATCTTTCCTCCTCAGGATTTTGCTTCCAGTAGCATCTGCTGTGCCTCTTTCTCCTGCACACTGCAACATATGTAGCTGCATCATGAGATGCAGCCAAGTCATACACTAAGGTAATTTCTATTAATGATTTTACTTGCTTAGTGAATAAAATCCCTATCTGTAGGCCTGATACATCACAGCTGCTTTGTGCTGCTCGTGTGTGCAGAGAAAGCGCTGTGAGAACAGACGGGTGATTACTGAGTAGCCCAGGACTAATAGCTGAGCAGGAGAGCTTGAATTAAGGGGAATAACTTCAATGAGGGTGATGATAAGATCACAGCTTTGCGTTTGTTGTAAAAGATGGTGGCTGTCAGTTTTCCATGTGCAGTTTTTCTCTCTGTTCTCACTGGGTTGCTTTGACAAGAATCGCTTCTCAGAAATTTCCAGTGTGATTGCCAGAAGCACATGTTTGTGTATTTTGCATAGATTAGGAAAAAGAAAATGGAGGGTGGAAGCTCACCTCTGCGGAGGTATATTCAAGCTAAACTAAATCTCAGAACTGCACTTTTGTGTCCATCACCAGTTTGCCTCTGGACTAATCCAGGTGTCGGCTGTGGTGGAGAATGCACTTTCTCATCTCTTGAAGTGGTGTATCGTATCCTGCCAAGCTGTGCTCACAGGATGACAAACAGGCACAAAGCAGTCAGCAGCACTTGGCACCTTCTGGGAGCCCCACACCACTGTTCCTGAGCTGCAGGGCAGCCAGCTCCGGGCGGTCGCAGGATCAGGCCCACCAAGGGTACAGCTTCCCAGCTAATATGCAAATTCTAGGTAGTGCAAACACCAACACAGTCAGTTACACACAGCAAAAACATACACCACAGCCAGGAAGCCATATGATAGATATCATGTTGTGACTATGTTGTGGGACTTTCATCTTTATTGGCAAACATTTCAGGCAGCAGTTCAGATTTACATAGAATCGCATATGTGCTTAAGAGAGGATTTTATCTCCCCCTTTCTTTATTAAGTCGCAGTTACTAATACTCTGCAACCAGTAAGTAATTAAGATATTTCAGTGATCTTCAGATAATCACTCAGAATGTCTGTGGTTATCCAGACCCCTTCTGAACTCCTTGAAGTTGTAAAACTGGTTTGGAAATTTCAGACAAAGTGGTGATCCAGCTCCTTTCTAGAAACACTTTGTTGGTGTTTTGTTGTGCATGCAAGAGCCCAATAGAAAGTGTGTAGAAGGAAAGTTTATTATATTGGAAGAAAACTTCAAACATTTGGAAAGGCTTCAAAAGCAAGAGACCTTGTCAGTGCGTTGTATTATGAACGTGTCAGATTTTTTTTGTTATGTAACATGCTTATGACTTAGATCACATTTCTCCAGCCTTTTTTAATTGCCTACTAATAATTCCTTAATTACTTCTGTAAACTTCATCTACAAAACTCTTCTGACTTGGGATTTTTCAAAGGGACCAAAGGAGGGTTGGTTGTTATGGAAAATCAGGCCCCGAATAATAATCCTAAACCTTGTCAGTATTATGTAGACTCGTAGTCATTTAAATTCACATTTAAATTAATAGAGTAGTATTTTTTAAAATATTGCTTACATTCTCTGTTCATTAGATAGCATAAATTTCTAGCATCAGCTGCTTTTTCATATTTTCCTCTATGGTTTAGTTTGGTCTTTTTTAAATGAAAACATTTATGAACACTCTACTCATTAAGATACTCAGCACCTATCTTGGGGAAGGCCAGCAATCCCAGGGCATTACAGAGATTGTATCAGAAAACTTTACCCAAATACCACGTACATCATTTAGAAAATTTTCTATAAGAATCCTTCTAAATGAACAGTATTTAAGTATTTTTACAAAGTGCAATCAAAGCATGTAGCACTTGAATTTATGTTACATTAAAACTCCCTGATTGTGCAATAACAAAAGATGAATGTGGATTTATATTGTATGCAAATTGGTTAATCTTTTCATAGCATTGCTCAATAAAAAGCGAGGGGTGGAATCACAATGCTACATACCATCCACATGTGAACATAATGTATATGGCAGTTTTTCATCTCAATTTTAATATGTGCCTTATATGTAGCAATTGCAAAAATACTCAAGAACTGCAGTTGCAAGCCACCAGTTAGGACAGTTGCTGCAGTATGCTGAAGGACATGTTCTGAGTTGCTATTTTGCAGATCCTTTGCAGTAGCAACTGTTAGGGAATGTAAAGTGTCGTCTTCTGTTTTGTGAAGCTTTATCTTGGAGGACAAGACCATTCTGAGTGACCTGTGGGGCAAATAGATACGATATCTTGTCCTAAAGGCTCAAGAATATATGATCTCTATATATGTTGGTTGCAACATCAGTAATCATGGAGGAAACACGCGGCATGTAAAAAACATAGTGGTGGAGGCACAAGCTTCCTAAGCATGCAGTGAGTTACCATGCCAAAATGCGTGTATTTTAATAGCAAGGATCATTAGCAGCAAATGTTTTTTAAGAAAATGGTTTATTTCAAATAGAGGGCTCTGGGGCTCCTCAGGGCTCCTCAATTTAGATTAGACTGTTTGCAAACTTCTTTTCTGATTCCTTGTATTGGTGAGAGAGTGGTGGATGAGGAGATGAAGGTAGCCCTTCTTTGTTTGAATAAGTTGGGAGAGCTGGAGTATGGCTCAAGAGAGACATTTGCACTTACTTAGCTGAGTGATCTTGGTGAGTCATCCCGCAGGTCAGAAAATCATTTTTTGGCACATTTGAATGCTTGTCCAAATAGGATGCACGTATTTATGCCCATCAGCCATTGTGTGAATTCAGCCTGTTCTGCAAACCTAGTTTTGGTTATATTATTAACTCCTCCTATATGGAAGAAGAGACTGAAATGAGCACATTATTTGTGCAGATATTTGGAGCTGATGGCTCCATGCTTTGAAGCTTGGGCACAGCTGTGCTTGATGTGGGTGCTGGGCTGGCTCAGCCGGAGCTCTCTGTGACTGCGTTGTGTTGGGGCAGTTGAGTCTTCTCCTGCTGGAACTGGTTCATGTTCACAGCCTGTATTAGCTCTTTACTTAGCCAGGTAAACACTGACCATGGAGTTAAGATGATACCCTGGCAGGCCACAAAAAATAACAGGATAAGCCTGACTTTCCCAGTTAATTACTAATTGTGATCATTTCTGCAAAGTATTACAGGAAATTTCTATAGCGATGTACTTCTGTTTCCTTATTTGCTTTCTTAAGAGTAGTAAATTCATTCGTTCACACAGCACAATGCTTTCTTGTCATAAAATAAATAACTCAGCAAAATATCAGCATTACAAAGTGATATTATTTTTCCTTTGAAGACTCACTTTATACAGCATGTCATACTGGAGACAGTGCTGCTTTCAGATATTATGTTTTGGGTTTTTTTTCTCCCACACTTTCCATTGCTTCTTGGCTAAAGTTAATGGAACTCTATGTTAATACTTCTATTACTGGCCTTTTTGTGTTTCATCTGCCAATCTGCTTACTCTTTCAGTGAGTGACAGCAGAAGACATGCAAGGTGTACCTCCAGGGCTGGATGGCTTGGGGGAGGCTGTTGCACGCTGCTTTTCATCCTTCACCAAAACACGAGGGCGGAGATGTGCTGTGCATCTTGGCATCGTACAAACCACAGGACCCATTGGTGGTTGTTTCCTTCCCTTCCTTCCTGACTCACTGCTTTATGGGCAGAAGCAGCAGCACTGGCACGGCTCATTCTGGTTTATCGTCCAGCTGGGGAGCACATGAGCCTGCAGGATATCAGAGCAGTCCCAACCCACTTAAATTAATCACTTTACAGGAAAATACAGCTTGGTAGTACAAGACAAATCCACTCGCTGCAGACCCTTCGTGTTTGACAGGAATAGTGTGCTCCTCTTTAGGACTTTAAATAATGAGTTGAGAAGCCTTTATAATTAACACTTTATTAAAAGATCCTAGATAAGGAGGAAAGCCATTGTCAGCGTGCGTGCTGTGTCCTTGCTAGGCATCTCTGCGACATGTACATCATTTCCTCATACAAATCCCAAATCAGAAAAAAGATCCATTTAACTCGTTGATTCCCTGTATGACATCCCAAGTGCTCTGTGCACCTGCACTGCTTCCACAGTGTCACGAGCAGATCATTTTGTAGCTTTTGCTCTTACCCTACAAATGGTTCATTGTGGGAATCTGGCCTACGTTCTGAGTGGAAGATAGTACTGGGCATGTTTGGGTAGAATTGATTTCTGGTAACAGCACTCACTGGAAAGTAACACTGGTCTTGTGAATGACATTGCAGGCACTAGTGATACAAATGGGTTTAAAATGAAGTGGTTTTTATTCTTCCCATTATTTTTCCAGTGACTTTTTCCAAGTCATTCTTGCTGGTAACTATAAAGGAGAATCTTATCTGAGTTTCTGAACTTGGGAAAAAAATACCTGCAAGGAAGCAGATAGAAATTAACTCTGATATGTGAAGATCAGCAGTGCTTCGGAAGGTGTTTCCTTTCTAAGATAAACAAAATATGAGTGGTCACAGTGTTCTGCTTCTGAAAGGTGCCCCACAGTTGCATCTCTTCGTGAGAGCAATTATAGTCAGTCATGCTAAGCTACCGGCTTCTGTAGCAAATAAACATATTTACATACTGAGAGCTGAAGCCACATCAAAGGCCCAGCTGAGGTCAGGTGTCTGTTCATTTCAGAAAGGTATACTGGATGCTGTCACCAAGGCTGTGAACACTTTACATCTATAAAACATCACTTATAAAAGCAGAGAGTATAAAGCTTTCAATTTAAAGGCTAGTAGCAAATTCCTCCCTTTCTGGTAGCCTCCCTCCCCCACAGGCATGCTCATACCTCTGCAAGTCAACCAATGTTCAGCCAAACAAGCAGGACTTTGGCTGTCCTCAGCTTGAAATACCAAAGCCCACAGCTGACCTAAGCCTTAGAGTCAATGCTTTACTCCCCTTTAATGCCCCTCCTGGCATGAATGCAGGAACCAGATGAAACGATATCAAATCAATAATACAGATATTCTAAGAGTTTTGGAAAGAGATTTTTTTTTTAATTGTGATTGATTACTCTCGAGTGAGATTAAATTCAGAAATATCAAAAGGCTAGTGACCTGACAGAAGTGAGGTAAAGCCTAGAAGATATGACATTCCTATGCATTATTGAATGCTATGTGCCTTCTCTATTAAAGAGAAAGAGCCATTCAACAAAGAATGTTTGCCAGTAGTTGTAAAATTCCTGGAAATGCAAAGAAAAAAAGAAAAAGTTTATCTCTAAATGAAACAACACATAGGAAGTTGTTTCTTTCTGCTAAGTCACTGGCTTCGTTGGCTTTTTGATCCATTTCTGAAAGGATTGGCAGTTCAGGTGGTAATTAAACAGTTCCTGTAAGAACACAGGCCTTTTGGAGTGTTTCGAACAGTCTCTCCGTTTTCACCTCTTCTCAGTATTTCTTTGAAGAAATGAAGTCAAAGATGTATTTTCAAAACACGTCTCAACTTTGTGAGTTTCAGAAAGAAAGATCTGGATGGCTTTCATTGTGCAATATGTCCTTCATGCCATATAGTGCTAGACAACAAGTGTCAGTAAATGTCCTTTAGGTTTTCAATGAATCCATTCATGATATCTTGAATACTACTGAGATAAAATTTTCTAGGTCAGCATTTTTTTTTTCAACTGTTAATTAAAAGAAGGGGGAAATGTGCTACATTTTAGCTCTTAGTGTATATAAGCCTGTGAAACCTGAACTGTAATTTCAGGATATTGAATTACATATTGCAATATATTTTGGAAAAGAAACGTATTATTTTGCAAAATGATTTTCAATTTAATGGGAACACTGTATAACCTTGTTGGTTTAAACTAAATTAATTCCCTTTTTTCTTGAAGACACTAGTCATTTAGGATTGAATTCTCAAAAGGTCTAAGGTTGCCCTGTTGCTGCTACCTGTGAGCTCTGGGTTGAACTCACTGACTTCAGTGGTGGCAGAGTTACAGTGCTGCAGCTTTCTGGCGTCTTTCTATCATTTCTGTGTTCATAGATTTAGACTGAAAGACGTCTGTGGTCCATGCAGAGTAATACCCTGACCAGATCACAAATTCCTGCAGAGCACTACTAAGGCCCATCAAAATTCCCTTTTGCTTGTCCTGCTTTGCTGGACCACAGAAAGCTTCCACAAAGTCTCCATTAAATCATATTGGGAAGGAAAGGTGAAAAGGTCTCATGCTGGTCCTCTGATCAAGTGAAATTTTGCCACTAACTACCTTGAAATATTTGTTTTCAACTTTTCTGAATGTAAATAGAGCTGTTTACAGTAGCCTGTTCAGTAAGTGGGTATAAACGACTGGAAACATGCATATTTTTAATTTTCTGAATGTTCTGAAGACTCATTAGGAACCTTTCCATTTGTTAACCCATTCTATCGCAATAAGATTTCATTATACTTGCAAGTAGTTAAACAAATCTGCTAAATGTTTGCATTACCAACCTGGTAGCCTTCTCTGATATCATCACCGGCTGGGTACATGTGGGGACAGTGGTTGATGTTGTGTATCTTGACTTCAGGATGGCATTTGGCACTGTCTCTCACAGCATCCTTGTAAGGAAGCTGAGAAAGTGTGAGATAGATGAGTGGATGATAAAGCAAAGTGAGAACTGGATGACTGGCAGAGCTCAGAGGGTTGTCAGCAGCACAGAGCCTTGTTGGAGGCTATAACTAATCCCCAAAGATCGGTGCTGGGTCTGGTTTTGTTCAATATCTTCATGAATGGGTGAAGGGACAGAGTCCACCCTCAGCAAGTTTGCTGATGATACAAAGCTGAGGACTGGCTGACATACACGAAGGCCGTGCTGCCATTCAGAGCTGGACAGTGAAGAATCTGATGAGGTTCAATAAAAGCAAGTGTAGAGTCCTGTACCTGGGGAGAAATAACAACGTGCTTCAGTACAACAGTACAGGTTAGGAGATGACCTGCTGGAGCGGAGCTCTGCAAAAATGGACCTAGGGGTCCTGGTGGACAACAGGTTGTCCATGAGCCAGCAGTGTGCCCTGGTGGGCAAGAAGGCCAATGGGATCCTGGAACGCAGTAAAAGGAGCATGGCCAGTAAGGCAAGGGTGGTGATCTTCCCCCTCTGCTCTGCCCTGCTGAGAGCACATCTCAAATACTGTGTCCACTTCTGCACCTTCTGCTATATATCTAAGCAGATCCTCGCTCTCTGTTGCTTAAGACCTTGTTACCCTTCTGTTTGCTACGCCTTCCATTGCATTACAGGTGTCTACACTTACACTCTACCCTGCTTATGTTAGTCTGTGCTACTGTAATCTTTTACCTCAGGAGTATCTTCCTCCATTTCAGTTGTGCAGTGTCTTCATACAGCCATGATGTCCCAAGTAGGCTTGGGAAGAACACATCCATTCATTGACCAAATGTTGAGAAGAACAGCTTCTCGCTACGGGACCAGTATTTCACTTGAAGGAACTGCTGGGTTCTTGATTCCCCAAGGCCCCATTCCTCCATGTTATACGCTGTTAAGGAGCTGTCGTGTTCCACCCCAGAAGAGAGTGCTTTTCAGTGATGGGTGAACTAATTCTTATTCTTTCTGCTTCATTGATATAATGGGGTGTCATTAATCTTTGTAAAGTCTTTGGAGGTTGTCATATGGGAGATGGTGTCCAAGTGACAAATATTAAATTAATTAGGAGTAGCTGCATTCTGTTTTTAAAAAAGAAAAAAAAAATAAAAAAACAAAACAAAACAAACAAAAAAAAAAAACCACCACCACCAACACCTTGAATTGCATTTGTAGTGGCTATTTATTGGTTTTGTGAGTGGCACTGAAGGATCTGTATAGAGTAGGATCATGTCAGAGAACACTGTGATGATCTGAAAGGTAAAGCTATCCTCTGCTGATAAACTTTTACTGCCATCATTTGAGGAACAGTTCTTTCTTCACACTAAATTCAAAACCATAATCCCTTAGGGAAGAGGCTAGTGCATTAAGGACAGTGCATCCATCAAATGTACCACCCAGTCCCCTTGAGCTTCTTCTTTTGGAATGGCAAGATTTATGGGATTTCTGCCATTTAGTACCTTATAAGAAAAAGGCAGTATTAAAAAATGACACAAAGCTGCCAAGTTTGGTAAAAAGTCTACCAAGTGTCATGGCTTTCAACATAGCAAGGAATGAAAACATCCAGGCAGTGCACTCTGCTTGTCCACATGGTTAGTCCTGAAGTCCTTCCCCTAGCAAAATCACTCTGGATTTCAGAGAGGGTTTACCTCAGTAAGGGCACCAACACTTGCTCAGGTAGGTGCTTGGGTGCTGGTAGGTGTGTTTGGGAGCATGCCAATTAACACTGCTAACAGACAGACTGCTACAACTGTACGATAAATCTCTGGTTGTCCTTTGGCTGGGCCAGAAGTGGGTCTCTGGATATTGAGACAAGGCAATGGTGCTGTCGGGTGATCTCCACAAGTGGTCTTGTGCATTTTCTGGGAAAATGCGACCAAATAACATGGGCAATATTAGCTCAGAAAACCAAATGGGTGTTCAAAGCATTATCAAGTTTCACCCATAGCAGCCCTTCTTGTTGCAGCATTGTAGGGCTTAAAGGAAAGCCACTGTTATTGAAAGTATAGAAATGGATTTTTTTCACAAAAATACATTTGGACTTTCTTTTTTTGTGCAACTCTGAAACTTCATTTCGCATATCTTAAGGGAAATCTTTGATTATCCAATCAGAATAGAAAAATAAAAGCATGCCTTGCATTCAACTGTATTAGCAAGCATAGTATCAGGCAGTAACGCCTTCATTATAGCAATCCGAGTACTTCCTGAATAATTCAGAAGTGCCAAACAGCAGACTTGTTGCTTGGATGTGCTAATGAAAATATCAAGGGAATTAATTAACAGTCAATTATATCAATTTTAGATTTGGACATTGATTATGACGCTAAAAGCAAAATCTACATTCTTTACTATACATAATTCCTTACTTCTGTGTACTATAACTCAGCTTAATAATTCAAATTCGAAAGTGCAAAAAAAAAACCAAAACAATTCAGATTATTTTTCATGCTTTTCCTCTCCTTTTCAATATGGTCAATATAAATAAGATAAAAGGCATAGTACATACATGTATGTAACTAAGATGACAGATTTTTGCTAGTGTGTGTTGTAGTAAAATGCTTTGGGAAAATGAGTTTGAATTCAGAGGATAACAAAAATAAACAGTGTGGACACGTATGTATATTTTCAGGCTTATTTTAATTCTGGAAGAAGGATTTCTTTGTCTTTTAATATATCTGTTTTTCCAAAAGGAAAGTTATGATTTTTTTAAAACCAGGAAGAGCCAGGTTTACCTAGAACTGTTTTGTTAAACTCCATACGTGCTTTTTAAAAAGATAACATTTTCTGATCTTTGGTATTAGAGGAAAGCATGTCATTGAAATAAGTTTTTGCATGATTTGGCATGAGTTGTCTAGACTGGTTTATGAAAAATGACAGCTAGTAGGAAAGTAATTAAAAATGTATTTTGCTGAAAGCAAAAGTATTTTTGGAATCTATAACAACCATCTTTAATTTGCCAACCATTTCCACAATTATTTTATATTAGCTGGAGGATCTTGTATTCCAGAAAATATGTATATTGATAGCTTTCTGGCTTGATCTTCTCACAAATTCTGCTCTCGTAAGAAAATTACAAGAGCTGAAATAGTGATCAAATAATACATTCAAATCTCTGTGGCATCCTTTATGAATTATTACGATTGACAGTAGATGGTGATAGGACTCTCTTCCACGGGTGGAATGTTCCTGTATTTTTGCTGGAGCTGAAGGAAACATTGCTTTACTTGGAGATAATATTTCTCAGGTTTCAATGTAGTTAAGCTGTGTCCTTAGTTAAAAACAAACAAATAAGCAAAAACAACAACAGCAGGAGTCTGGTGAATGGGGAAAATCACAATCGAGGCACAGAGCCATATATTGCGATATAGACTTTTCTCCAATAATGGAGGAGCTGAACTCTTATTGCTAGTGCTGGAGAGCCCTTGGTATTACTCATGAAATTACTGGCAATATCAGAATAATTCAGTACCCTTCTACGCTTCATTGAATCCCTCTTCTTGTGCAGCCTAGAGCAGCCAAAACCTTGTACATTATTTTAGGTAATTCTGGATGTGAGCAAGCCCACGATACCCCCCTGTACTGGGAGGCTGGTGAGTTAGAAATCAGTACAGAAAAGTCTAAGCACCACCTATAACCAGATCTGCTCCTCAGTTTTTCCTTCAAATAAACAAACTCTTAACTATATAGTAAGCATTACTCTCCAGAGGCCTCTGTTTACTTTCAGAGCATAAAGAAAAACTTAGATGTGTAGTTTTCTCGCTGCTAAATGAATAGGGGAACTGAAAGCCTTTTGTCTACGTGGTGAGGAGCAGGAATGCTGTAGCTCTGCTGGGCAGCCTGCTCACATCCCAAGGTGTAAGTAAGAGGATTCAGCCCAGCTCTGCTGCCCCCAGAAATAGGAGCAATAGGACTGTGCTGGTTCCTCAGGGAGCAGTGGTGGCCATATGCCCCAGATCTCTGAAGGTTGCTGTGGCCAAGCACAGGGAGTCAGGACGCATTGTTGGGCACAGGGTTTTCCATGCACTTATCCAAATGTATCCCTCTTCAAGAATGGCATAAACACTTTATTCCAGTGAGTTTATTATGTCGATGTGCATTTATCACTCTCAGGTTATATTTCTGATGGAATGCTCTGGATGAGAAATCAAATCTGAAAGACAGCAGTGAATGTGTTATCATTTACTTTAAAGCTGAAGATTAAGTTAAAGTATTAATAACAATAAACTGATGGCTGTAAACACACTTGATAGTCCATTGATCTGTGCCTGCCATCCATTGCTCTCTGGTATTCTTGGTGAACGTTTTATTTATCATGCTGTCATCCTCATATCAAGTATCCATTCCATACTGGATCTGTGTTTATAAGTCTGGAACCAGCTTTCTTATGAAGAAGTTCAATTATTTCACTGTGATCAGTACCCCTAAAAGCTACAGGATAAGTAACCCTATATGCGGTATTTCCTGAAACATATTCTGGTTTTGAACCATACAGGGAACTTCCTAAACTTCTGTTGTTATACAAATTGAATGTTAGAGCTGTTTTTTCTTGTTCCTTCTCAGTTAAACAGCCTCTTCTCTGTCATAGAGTCCCATGGTGTGCAGGTGTTGTGTAGGGGAACTGTTGGATCATGGCCTGGACCTCTGATTGACCACCTGAGGCGAGCACTGAGTCAGCTGTGGGAGCACAGGTGGAGGCAATTCACCTGTGTGATCAGAAGGGGTGGAGCCTGGCTGCACCTCTCCTAGACCCCATTTAAGGGCTGACTTCCTCTGAGGAAGGATCTTTCTCTGGAGATCG
Organism: Lagopus leucura; assembly: GCF_019238085.1. Classification (NCBI taxonomy): domain Eukaryota; kingdom Metazoa; phylum Chordata; class Aves; order Galliformes; family Phasianidae; genus Lagopus; species Lagopus leucura. Next base: position 8,642,184 of record NW_024962271.1, on the reverse strand, counting down.
CTCCTCGTGAAGTTTATTGTGTGCCTATGACACTGGTGAGTACTTTCCATTTATTTTTTTTTAGTTCTAACTATCTTTTCCAATGTGGTAATCTTTCTAAGCCTAGCTTATCGATCATCCGGTAGTTTATGGCATCTGTATACTTACTGATTTTACATGTCTTCAAGAACTCAGCCTTTTCTTTTCCATGTCTCTATTCATTCTTCCTAGTGGATTTTCATTGCCTATTTATCTCAGAACAAAATAATGGAATCATTTGAGTTGGAAGGGACCTTTAAAGGTCATCTAGTCCAAGTCCCTTGTAATGAGCAGGGACACCTACAGCTCTATCAGGTGCTCAGAGTCCAGCATGATATGGAGTGTCTTTAGGAACAGGGTGTTCCATTAAAGTGTCCATGTGCCTTAATATCCCAAAGATTTAATGAACACCGATGATCAGTCTTCTAAGGAAGAGCGGACAACTCCTGAACTTATAGGCTTCAATGTTTTTTCTCAAGAGCTCAGACAAACAAGTCTGCAGTTTACAACTTTCCAGTGGTGGCAGCCCGAACTTTGCTGTCAGTGGCCTTGTGTCAGCACAGGCTTGGAAATCAGTGGAATGATTGCAGGCTTGCATGCGTGTAGATGACAGATTTCATCCTCGATATTCATGATCTTTCCTGTGGCATTAACTAAATGTGTATAATAATTTATGTTGTCATTTAAATTTAAAAGAGACTTTCTGGGCAGCACTATTTTTCCTGTTAAATCTTGCGAAGCACACCTTGAACTACATTTTAATATGAATAGTTAACTAATGCAGATCACTGAAAAACAGACAGTGTATAATGTGAGAACCAACCAAAAAAATCATCCTGGGTTTTACACTAGCTGAAGTTTGTGAATGATTTTCCAGTGCAAAGCATTTTGTGCTAATCCAGTTTTGTGTGAAATGTTCTTAGGATAAGCTCCTATCAACTGACCCACTAGTTATACGCAATATCTGCGGAGAGGATATTAGTTATGGATTACAGACGTTTCTCCACAAAGCTTTTTGTTAAGTCCTGCCAATTGCAAGACAAGCACTATTATTCTGTATTGCCCTCTTTGACTAAGCCTGGATTAGCAAATGCCCCTCTTTGATTTCCTGTTGCAAAGTTGAGTTTTGAAGTGCAGGTTGTTGGGCAGATGTCCCTCATGGTGTGCACAGCAATGGCCATGAGGAGTGGAATTCACCCCTGTGTACTCAGCTCTAGAACAGAAGGCATCTGTCACAGCCGGGATTTCCTCCTAACGTTTGAAGCAGTTGAGAGGCGACTGTGTGAGTTGGTGTTAACTGTTCCAGCCGAAAAGGGAGCCCTCTGAAATCTTTTCATTTGTCCAAATCCCGCTCCATCATGAAATCCTTATCTTCTTTTGGCTGTACCTGAAATTCAGTCTCAGGTGGAAGCTTTGTCTAACTGTAACTCGCATGCCTGGTGGCAGCAGGGGCAGCCCAGGGTGTTGGGAGCAGGCACTGGGACTGTGGGGCTTCTGCCACTGCACGTGCTGCCTGTGCTGGGTGCTTCTTCACCACCTCTGGGCAAGAAAGATGCTGGCAACTACATCTCCTGCGTCATGCGCATTTCTTATTTTTCCATTTCAACTCCTCCCTGCTTCCCTCTCCTGCCTTATTGGAGTCGTTAATGAGGGTGTAAGCCATCCCCTTAGCAGACAGCCGTACATTTTGGGTTTGATGACCCTGATCCTCCTCATGCTCAGCCTATCTCCTTTCAATTGTTTCATCAGCTGCGTGACTGCCGGCTCGCACCTGACAAGTGACAAGTCTCAGGCTCCTGCTGACTAGATAATCAAAGTCTTGTCAGAGCTGTCAATACCCTGCAGATAGGAGAGGACAAAGAGGAAAGGTTTCTACAGAAACCACTGCCTTCAAAAAATACTGTCGATTCTTCTTACAGAAATCACCTGTTTGTTTCAAAACATTATTTATTACTGAAAGTATGGTCTCCGCAGAACAAGCGTGTAAGCAGAATAACAACAGTGGCTTTTAATGACATAGCCCTCCAAATCTGCTGTCCCCAACATTTTGTTGGGAATTGTTGTGCAGCCCTGACTAAAGGGAAATATTAATATTCAGTAGTCATTTAACCTTCCTGATGAATTTAAGGGAATCGCTTTAAGCATGGGCATAATTGTTATTTGATAAAAACCAAATCTTTTTAAAGCAAACAATGCGGAAGTATGTTCTAGCTTAATATTGCAAACCAAGGTTATTTATGACCTCTTTCCATTTTGGAACATTTTCAAATGCAGGTTTGATTTAAAATGTTAATTAAAGCACAGGGCCAAATTTTTCCCTTACTTACAGACCTCTTAACTGCAATCTACTGAAGTTGATGGATTTCATCTGGATTTCACCAGCACAAGAAAGTGTTACATTTGACACAGAATTATTTGGGTATTTCAATGGATTTAGAATATATGTGTTAATGTTCTGGGATGGACAGATGTTCTAAATGTGATGGATTCAAGAGGTTTTTTTTAATGCTTTGTGTGTTAAAAAAGAATTACCTTTGATTTGTAAGATAGCTATGTCTGGAGAATAAAATGACTTTGCTTTTCAAAGCCTGAGCTCCTTTAGAATAATATCAGAGATGAAGTTTCTGAAGTCCTGGTGTTTATTTAATATAAACATTTTACTGTAGTACCAAGAATAAAGTAGTGAGCCTGGCCTGCTGCTGAGAGAAAGTCATATGGCAATTCTTGCCTTGAAGTTGTCTTAAAGCCGGTGTTCAGTAGCACTTCTCATGCACTTGCCTTCTGCACCACTCTGAGATAACTTCTGAACAAAGCTCTGGGCACTCAACTGGTGCTTCAGGCCTCTGCTTTTGTCCATTTTTGTGAGGCGTGGCTTTCTTAGACAGGAGCAGCTGTCTGAGCTGCTTTCTGGTTCTCATGAGGACGGTTGGGTAGCAGAATGTGGCAGGAAGACCCGCAGCCCGGTGGGCCTGTTGTCGGGGCTGGGCACGGTGCATCGACTGAGATGGCTGCGGGCATGGCGGGCTGCTGGTGCCTGGGAGCATCTGCTCACAGAAGATCCTCCCAGCAGTGCGATGGAGGAGGCCCAGGAGGTTGCAGGGCCCTGGGGATCGCTCTCGGCAGTGGCTGCCAGCAGAGCTCAGGGGAAGTTTTCTGATAGAAGAAAGGTTGTGTTTTTTTTTTTTTTTTTTTTTTTTTAAATCAGAAAATGCCGATTCGTCAAAAGCAAAACATTTCATGAAAACATCTGGCTTTCAATGAATCTTCCCGGAGAACCTAGCCTGCTAAGCAGATTTTCATTGTAAATCTGTCTGGTTTCCTGCCAGGTCACCTGCGTGGCTTCTTGGCTGCCTGCCAGCGCTTGCAGCTCTAAGGTAGCCACGCTAGAACGCCTGCCCTGATCTGAAACCTTGGTTTTCTGCTTTTACATCTGTGTAGGAATAGACCTGGGCATAGGGACCCTTCCCAGGCAGACTCTTGGCTTCCCAATGGGCTCTGGGGCAGCTTGGGTGGATTTCTATCCTCTGAAAAGATTAGGGAAAGGACAAAAAGTTATTCTGAATCTGAATAAGAACTGTTTTGTTAATGTTGACGCTTCCTGCAGACCACAAATTCTGAGTTTGGCACCCCTCACTTGTCACGCTTCCAGGTAAAAGGCACTGAGGCACATCACATGAGAACAGTCCTGTCTGTGTGACGTGTATGGTCTTTCACAGGAAGACTGCAGGTGATATACCTGCACCAAAACACTTGTTTCATTATCTTTATTTGAAGGAAATTGAACTTACCAGATATGCTAGCTTGTAGCAAGTTAAACCTCAATAAATACCTTTTAAGTAAACTAATTTTTGTGTTTGTTATCATACAATGGATATCCTGTTAAATCCTGATTAAATACATAATTAGATGTATTTAAAGTAATAGCACTTATTCAGACAATAGTTTTCTTATTAAGAGTTACTTTATTTTTTTAATCAAATGTCACTTAAAATGTAGAGTGGGTGGAAAAGAGTAATTGTATGATTTACTTGAAAGAAAACTGTAGACAAAGTAGATGGCAGAAAGTAAACAAGCAGTGGTTTGAATGAAGACTTCTGTTATGTACTCTTCAGGTTTTATCTATCTGCTTCAAGCAGACAGATTGAAGGGAAGTTGAGGACCGAAGGCTGAGCTGGGGCTCACTGATGCCCACTTCCAGATGAATAGTCATCCTTTGTATCCTCTTTGCTCTGTTCTTCAATACCTCTTTTTTTCCTCTTTTCATAATGTGTAAAACTGGATAAAGCTCAATGTCTAGCCCTCAGGTTTCTTTCAGCACTGCTGTGCATGGCTGTGGTGTGTTTCCTTCCTTGGTGGTCAGTCCTTTTAGCACCCTTTTTTGCAGCTTGCACTTAGTTTCTGGAAGTCAGTTTGCAGGCATTTATAGAGCCACATGATTATTGGCTGTGCTGATGGTAGAAACTAAGCAGAATGGGATATGGGATATTATCTGCATATAACTTCTCTGTATGTCCTGTGGATATGTTCATTCTGCTTTCTGTGAATGAAATTAGTTTGGTTAACATTCATGATACACATGCAGCCATCCAGCAGCTACATCACTGAGGCTGGAAGCTTGTTAACAAAGTTCCTGTTTTAGCTGAGGTTGATAAGAAGTGTGGTGGTCAGGCCATTAGAATAGTCTTTAGCTTTTAGATGAAAAGGCTGCAGTTGCAATTTTGCAATTACTTACAAAAACACAAAAGACACTGGCTGCTGGTGTAGTGTGATTTTTTTTTTTAAAAAAAAAAAAAACACAAAGATTTTGGTCTATAATGCACATAGGAAGTATGATTTACACAGACTGTCCCTATTATTCTGTGCCTTTATTCTGCTGTTTGGTGCTCAGAACTGTAGTATAAAACACCTGTAATCTTCCCCTAGTTTTGCTGAAACTGGTGAAGAGGGGGCAGAGAGCTGGCCTCTGGTGCCACGCTGAGTTCAGGCTCCATGACTGTGAGGCCTGCTCTTGGGCAGACAGCACAAGGGATGCTTACTATGGAGAGGAGTTAAAGAAATAAGTTTTCCAGGATGTTTCAGGTTTTGTGTTTTGTTTTCAGTTTTGACCACAAGGCAACAATTAAAATCCTATCAGAATGGTTAATGAACATTTTCAGTGTTTGCCGCTTTTCTCAATAAAGGAACAACACTCTGACTCAGCGTGCCCCATCTCTGAGCTCTCTGTTTTTGGTGGTGCTACAGACAGCCCTTCCCTCTCCACAGCATGACTGCCATCCCTTCCTTTCTGCAGTTCAGATGCTGCTGATGTGACAGCAGTGAGCAATGATGTGGGCTCATCTCTGCTAAAAGTGGGAGCTGTGCCCTCGCAGGAGCTTTGTCCTCCTGCTTCCCACTGGGACAGTGACAGCAAGAGATGGGGAGGCCTTGCATTGCTTGGTAATTAATTGATTCTCTGCATCACTTTGGAGCTTAACAGCCCCATCTCCGAACCCAAATTTTCAAATTGCCTTTGCAGCATGCTGAGATATCTCTGGCAGCACACATGGGTCTGACTTTCAGGGTTTTGTGGAATGTCTCAAGCTTTCCCCTATTGCTAATCTCTCCTGCATGGAAAAGGCAGGGGGTAATGATGGATGTGAGGATGATACAACACTGAGGCAGAGAATTATTCAGGGTAAAGAAATGATATGGGTTTCTTTAAGGTATTCTTTGTATGGGCTGCTTGGTGATTGTGGAGCTCAAAGTCAGAAATATTCATCCCTTTTTGACAGGAGTATAATGTTATCAGAAGTGGATCTGTGGGCCTACTTACTGGCTGCAAATGTGGTAGTTAATGTATCAAAATCCTTATCAGTTGTACCAAGTTTATACTCAAAAGTTGTGTGCGTCTCCTATAACGTTCTGAGGAATTCTGTATTGAGGCCTCCTTTGAGGAAGTATTTGAGCTATTTGAGGAGTACGTGAAGGGCAGGCATTGTATTGTGTCAAAGCACCGTAATGGAGACACACGTACCCAAGCAGACTGCTGTGGCTGAAGCTTACGCTTTCTTGTACAAAAGACAAAATCTTATAGCTTTGTTTTTACATGTAGAAGATAGGCATTTCTGTGGAAATGTCATAACAGTTGTATAAAAAATGTAAATGATCTTTTAGGGCAGATGTCAAAGGGGAGGCTGTGCCTACCATCAGCTGTGCCACATGTTGTGTCTCCTGTCTTGACTGTGGTGTGGTCTTCTGTGGGCTTAGAAAAGAAAGTGAAAAGTGAGATGTATGAGATGTAATCCAGTATCAAGGTCTTGTGTGAGGTTTTTAATTTTCAAGGGAAATAAACTTTTTTCAATTTTATTCAAAAACAGCATGAATGGAGAAAGGAAACCCCCAGGGAAGTGTTTTTGGCATGAAGGAGAATTAGCTTCAGCTTCCCACCCTGCCACATGTAGAACCTCCTGTTTCCTGCACTTGCTGGCACACTTGACAGCAGCCCTTCCATTTCCAACATGTCCCTGAGCACGCTGACATGTTTGCATGGAGCATATAAGTAGTGTTCAACTGCATTTTTTACTGGAGAATATTCACTGAAGAATTTGCTATCAGTTCTTGACTAATAGATTTTTTTTTTCCATCATTCCTTTCCTTATCCTAAAATATTACTTAGACAGGAGTTTGGGTCATGACTCCTTGCAGAATTTGTATTTAATATTTTCTTAAATTGTTTTTGGTAATCTATGTAAAGATTATGTATAACACAATTAATTGATATAAGTGGTTTCAATTCTCCTTAATATGACAAATCTCTAGTGTGAAATATTCTTAGTTAATGATCAACATAAAATAGATAGAGTTCATTTTTAATGCAAGTACAAGATTTGAATTAATTTGTAGTTAGGGTAGAGTTATTAAACTGTTATAATATATATACATGTATTTTCCCTTCTTTTGTTTTTAAAGCTTTAAAGTTAAGCAGGCATGATGGCTTGGTTGGGATCTTTCTATCTAAACTTTCCATACTGAAGCACTAAGGAACATTAATTTAGGATTCCTCCACAAGACATTGATACTTCTGTATGCTAATACTCTCCTAAAAGATGAGTTCATGCAGGGACTTGTGGTTTTGGTTGATTCTAGCTGTTAGGTTTATGGGAACAAACCATTAGCCCTTTCCTGTTACAAAAATACCTTCTGTCTCTGAGAATCTAGACTGCCTACAGAGGAAGGGTCTCTAACAGAGTGCAGTAGGTTTTTTGCATGCTAATCTACCTTGAGCAGAGTATTAAGCAACAGAGGGTGCACAGACTAAGAGTATTAGAAATGGGTTAACATAAAACTACATACCATTATCATGGTCTCGCTTTCTTAGGTTTAATGAGTGACATTCCTTAATATTACTATTAAATTTATAGTTGTGAGATAAGGATCACATTTTCCTATGATTGCATGAAAGATGAAGGAAAAAATATTGGGAGATGTGCCAAATGGAATTGAAGGATGCGTGGGATGGAAGAAGCAACTTGCAGGGAACATCTGTTTCTGCTGGACCTTGTCACTTTTCTGTCAGTTGGAACTCTGAGTTAACCAGACTCCTTTAACTTTAAAAAGTGTTGCGTTTAAGATATAGCACAGTTCAAAATAACCATCCAGTATGCTGCAGCTTGTATGTGTCATGGAACAGCTCTCTAAGCGACGGCAGAACTTGGTGCAAACAAAACTGCTTGTATTTTCCTTCAGTGTGCAGTGTGAGTGAGAGCTGGCGGGATTCAAAGTGGTTTAATCCTCACTGTTCTTCATATTCCCACTGTTTCACAGGTCAGTGAGCTGCAGCATTTGTGTTGTATTTGAAAATACATATCTTCAGTCTGTTGGCTAAATACCAAAACTTGTCCAAAAATACAACTGAAAGACTGACTTAGGCTTTCAGAGTCTTTGCTTGGTTTTTGTAGTCCAAAAAAATATGTGAACAGTGTGAGCAAGCAAACTGTGAACACCCCAAAGAGCCAAACCAGCCCGAGGGGTTGGGTCAGCATTTCCTAACCCCAGTGTGTCCTCTGCTTGCTTTCTGATGGAAATGTAGGATGCGCTGTGGAGGAAGGAGAGCTTCTGTCATCTCTTGAAAGCATCAGCGTTATGCTTTGTTGTTTTTTCCCAAGACTCTTCCTAAAAAAGTACTTTCTTTTATTGTGGTACACTTTTGATTCTTTAATTTCCCAATAGTTTTTAAAAGGAAAGCAAGTATTTCCTTGATGTTCCATTTTTTATTTTTTTTTTTTTAATGGAGCAGATTTGAATTTATCTAAAAATATTTTGATGGCAAATGTTAGACTTGTGTTATCATGAAATGCTTTTAATATGAAAGATCACAGCAGTTACTTTTTTTTTTTTTTTTAGGGCATAAATTTAACTGTAAATGTAGTAAAGAATTAAATAGTACCCTACATCACTCTTAATATTCTCTGTATTATCTGTGTTTGCTCTTGTTGTCTTTAAGAGTGCAGCAAAAATATATTGCATTGCCTATTAAAAGCCTTAGATAAAATAATCAGTCTTTTAAAAATAATTTTAGAAGGTATAGTCTTCATGCTGTAATTGCTGTGATGCCAATTAATGCAGTGACGTTGCCTTTTCTCACAAGCTATGAGGCATCATTACTTCAGTACAGGACTTCTGAGGAGGCCCATTGCACTTCCTGTAGTGGTGCTGGTATAAAGAAGAAAAAAGTGGCCATAGTTTGCCTCTTGGGCTTAATACAGACTGAATGGCCCAGTGTGGTGCTGAGGGAAGACAGTACTGCTGGGAGTGGCACACTAGGATGCCTATAAGTCGTAAATTTGAGGTCATGATTATTTGTGGTTCACACACACCTCACTGCGTTATTTTGGCAAGACGGGTATGAATCCCAATGTGCTGGCTAAATTCCAGTTTGAGCAGTTACATTTTGAGCCTGAAATTCCCCTGTAGTTTCAGCTCAATAGGTTTCACATCTTGGTTTGTACTATTCCTTTGTAGAGTTAAGCAGATGGCATTCTTTTTTACTCTGTGAACGGCAGAATCTTAAGTCTTGTAGGTGGTTGTAGTCCAGGCACTCGTGGAAAGATTTGAAGTGCAACCGGTTGTGCAAGGAAAAGGTGCTACAGAAATAACGGGAGTAAAAGTTGGAGGCTGCTGTCTGCAGACTCCAGAAGTTCAGTGCAACTGTGCAATACCTAGTGCATATGGCTCTCATCACAGATAACCTCATCGCTCCTGCAAAGTAGCAACAGTGGCATACATCGTGCTGTAAATATAACTGTCTAGCACCTACCTGTTTTATTTTCTCTCAAAAGAAGAGGCCAAGATCAAAAGCGTTAGTACAATCAATTAGGCTTTAATCAAATGAAGCACTTGTGCTGTGCCTTACCTTAAGCACATAAGGATTATTGCTGATTTCAAGGGGATAACCACATGCTAAAACAGGGCCTCATATCTGAAAACCTTGTATCTCCAAGTCTGTATGTAAGACACACTATGTTACACCCTTCTGTTTGGTTAAAGGTGAGATGAAAGTGCGGTCTAATAAAAAATAAGTAAATGAATATATTAAAGCAAGCAAGTCTTACCTAGTTTAGTTTTACTCTAAAACTAGTCTTTATATTAATTACGTAGATTTTATTTAAGCCAAAGAGCAGATGTTCTTTAAACCAACAGAAACAGTGGGCTTTTCAATAGAGATCATACTGAGATGCCTGAATAGGCTATTAAATTCAGTGGTAAATCAGAAAGATTTGACTTTTTTCACCCCAACATTGCACATCCACAGTAATGAATTTATTTATGAATTAATTTTTTGGAATTTTTTCACATAGCTGAAATTTAGTACATATATCAGAGCATAGAGTGTGTGGATAATGCTCTATGAACAAAGTTATCACTGCATGTAAGTTAGCCTCAGTGCACTCTTCTCTGGCAAAGCTTTGTTTTCACTTCTAAATTTAATGTACAATAAGACATTACCACTCCTGGGTCCTAAAAGCAGAAGAGTGGGCATGGGAGAAGTCACAGGGTTAACGTGCTAACGTAGAGGTTTGGTCTACCTTTAATTGAAGTGGGTGTCCACAGCAAGTGGCTTCTCCCATTAGAAATGATTTTCTGCCAGAAATCTATATTCTGTCATACCCAATTATGCACCCTACTAATCAATAGAGAACTTGGTAGCACCCCGACATGGAAAAGTCTGCATCTGTTCTAAATCCTGCCCTTCTAAGCAGGATTATTGCCAAGCACTGTGAAGATTGCTTAGCTGGGTACAAAAGATGCTGTACCCAAGCCAAAAAAAGGAAGTAATTCTGATTTTGTTTGAATGAGATTATTTTATTGGATGGAAGGAAGTAATTGAATTATGTACTGTAAAATAAAGCCCTGAATTTTTGAGGAAAAAAATCATCAAGTATTATCTTGCGGAATTTTTGAAACAGCAGAAGAGTACAAGGATCTTCATCAGATCAAAAAGCTCTTAACTGCTTCCATGCTCCTCCGAAAGCAATTATTACTGTGTGTATTTTAGACAATAGTAGTAATCTTATGTCAGTTCATTTGTTAAATGTCACAGTTGAAATGCTTAAGAATATGTTTATTGTTAAGCATATGAGCGTTACAGCCATTTCAATAAGACTACTTCCAGTGTTTTGAAGAAAGAGGGGGCTCATTCCTAGCTGTTATCTGGTCTTCGTGCCAGTCACATACGTTGTTGTTTTGCTGGGGTGGTCCAACAGATTTTATTTTTATAGGCCCCCAAAGCTCTTGGAAGGACTTGCTGTGCTATTGAACTGGAGAAGGTGCTGAGGAAGCCCACAAGATGTGCAGTTGCTGCCTGGGTTGATGAGAGATTAGATAGACCGGTGCTCTTTTAATCAAGAAAGAGATGGCTGTCAGATGATGTGGCACAGGAGATGTGCAACATAGGGAGGAGAGGTGGGAGACCCTGTTCAAGAGCTAGGAGACATTGCACGAACCTACTGGCTTGAAGGTTTAAAATTTAATGTGGAAGTGTTTTTCTACATGTTACAAAACCAACCCCAGTGTGTAGAATGCTGTGAAGGCCATAGGTGTAATTTGAGAAAGAATTCAAGAATTTCAGACACGCTTAGTCCACTAAGTGTGGTTGGATGTACAAATGCAGATATGGCCTTTAGCTTGAGAAGTCGGAAAGCCATGGCTAGTGGCAAAATGGAAGGAAACATCAGCTTATATCAGCCACCCGGTGGCACCTTTAATGGAGGTGCTCGAATGCCTTCTCCTTTGCAGTGATGTTTACAGGCCTGCTTTTCTGAAAGCAGATTGGGAAATTTCTGAGTATTTCTGAAATAAGTTGTGCGTTCCCAGATATTACATAAATGTTGCATCTGCTTAATATACTGTTCGTATTCATGAAGATGTCATATAGGTATTTTAGTGCTCCCTCTGTTCACATATGTTGCGTGTAGAAGTTGAATAATGTGACTTGTTATAGTTTTGGTTAAGTGTTAGGACTACTTATGGAGCTTATAATTCCACTCTGGCTTTATGCTGTGATCAGCACATAAGTGGCTCTCTAGGCTAACTGCTGCTGGGTAGGGCACAATGAGACTTCAGGCTTAGGCTGTTCAAGACTCTGTTCGCTTTTTCTCTTTCCCATCTCGAAAGGATTCAATACTGTTGAGAGATTTCTAGTTTAATGTACCCTTTGTGATTACAATAATTTGCAAAAAAAAAAAAAACAAAAAAAACCTCATTATTTAAAATTAAAAAAAAAAAAAAGTATATCCCTGCTAGTGACAAGTCCTTTCAATCTGCATTTAAATAAGGGTATTGGCTATGTAAAACAGAAGGCTGCCCAGGGCAGGACATAAATAGTGTCTACCAGGTATTGTGTTTGATGTGGGCTTCCACACAGGGTACTGAAGACACACGTCAGTAAATCTTGATCCTGCAACTCTTTCCTGTGCAGTATCAGTCTGTTTGGTGTATTCAGAAAGCAGCTAAAGATGCTTTTATGGAAAAAATTAAGTAGCACAGGCATTAATACCACTTCTAATGTACATTATTAACTGAAAACAAAGTATCAGTATTTATTCTACATATTTTTCTTTAAATAAACAAAAAACAATCCCGCACAGGTGCCCAGTATGACTGAGAATATAATACCCTAAAGTTTAAGACTAGTTTGTAAACAGAGTCCCTAGTGTCTGCTATTGATCTTTCGCTATTTTAATGCATTTTTACTGACCGACATGTCCTGTGGTAAAGAATATTGCCTAAATTAGTTATCTGATTGGTTCTTTTGATTAATGACGGGACTGTGCTTCATTACACATGACAACATGATCAGAATAATCACTGCAGCCATAGAAGCTTGGACTGGCATTTTTTATTCCTTCATTTTTAAAGTTCATTTATAAAATTATTTAATGTATACGTCCTAAGTTGTAATTTATTTACATGACACTTTTTTCGATGGGAACTGTTGTAGTGTGTCACAAATGGCTAAGAAAACAAGGTAAACTAGATGTACAAATCAATGTCTTCTGGCTCAAGGGGAAAAAAAACCATAATCAAGATTCAAGAGCTGACCTTGTCCAAAGTCCAACTTGTCACACAACAAACAGTGAGGTGTCCAACAAATCACTAGGATCAGCAGGACGGATTCAGAGGAATTTTTAAATGATGTTATTCCTTGCTGACGTTCTTAATAAAACTTTGAGAATCACAAGTGTTGGAATGAAATTAGAGCAAGACCCAAGCACTCACGGGTTTCCATGGTACGGCTCAGGGCAGGCACTTCAGAAGGGCCAGCTGGGACTTCTGCTTTGTGCAAGCGCTGTCTCCATCAGCTGCTTCTCTGTATTTTTGGTGGCTCTTAACTGTTACCCTGCAAAGCCATTTGATTTTGCAAACAGGTTCCCCGAGTGGAAGAGTTTTTTGGTGAAGCTCCATAGCTAGAGTGAGAAATTACTGTCTCTTTTTAACTGCTTATGCTTCTGCAAAACTAAACCACCTTTGTCTCTGCATGGAGGATCAAGACCAGATGTGTTGCTTAGCATTATCCTGTCCCTGTGCTATCTGCTATGGTTTATAGCACCTTTACATGCTTTGAGGTTCTTGATTGCTTTTTAGTAGGTCATTCTGGGATTGATCTGTTTGAATTTATAAGGACATGCGTGCCACCTTATGTCATATTGATGAATGATTCAAAATTTTAAATGGCAATTCAACATTTAATGTTTTGAAAAATGTTGAAATGGTGTCATGCACAGAATAAATGGCAGCTTTCATTTTCTTTCTTCAAAATTCCCTGCCAGCCTGTTTACAGGATGTTGACAGACATTTTAACGTTTGCCAGAGAAATAATGTGAAGGGTTGGATACCTGCCATAAAATGGTTTTCTCTCTATGGCAAGTGTGGAAACAAATGTGTGTATGCACAGTATATACACATATATTTTAAACATATTTTCAAACAAAAATTTGTTTGTTTGCTGTTAGAAGTACAGAAATGCAGGATTAACTCCAAGAGGGGTAGAAACAGAGCCCATAGGAGCCAGAGCCTCGCTGACTCCCGAGCGAGTCCAGCTCACGGTGCACAGTGTCATTCATTGCACAACTCAGGAGCCATCTTGCTGATCAGCTGCTAAACAACCTTAATTTCAGCCCCAAATCGTGTTACGTTCTGATGCAACAACTAGAGTGTTTGCACACCGAGTACTGCTTGTGCCAACATACTGCCATTCTTCTTGTACTATTTTTATTATGCTCTGTCTCACTTTAAGACTTCATTGTACCGGCTCCATATAACACATTATCTGAATATAAAAGTAAGTGTCTGTACAGATTTAGGGCCCAATCCTTTATGTACATATGCACTTTAAATGGACCTCAGCATTGGTGCGATAGATTTTCCTCCTGGGATTGCAGGAGAAGGCTGATATTTGTTGTGTGTAGTAAATGTGAAGGTTTAATATGCCAATAATTCCATTTCCATGGAATAACTATGGATTTAGGATGTTGTGCTGAGTTAATTTTAGCTTGTGTTTAGACATTCATTTTGTAACTAACAACATTTGTCTAATTATGGTGGCATACCAAGCTTTTGTTTCCTGGGAAGAGATTGCTATTGTATGAAATATGTTTAATCATGGTTAAACACCCTTTGACTTCTCAGGCTGTTTGTAGCTGTGTAAGAGGCTGTTTGATGCTACTATTGTGTGTAGGTGAGTGAAGCATTGATAATTCTTTTATGAAAGCAATTCTGAATGAAGGACTGATAAGTTAAGTTTATGATTCTTACATTCCAGGATTGTTTTGTTGCTAGCACATTAGAAATTGTGACTAGTCAATGAAATGTCAGCACTTAAGGGCCTCATGAATCAGGCCCTGTGTTAAGAGCAGTTGTAAACTACTACATGGGTCACTGAGTTTTAGTATTTGAGGTTTATAAAATATTTAAGGACACTGAAGGTTCCATTCTGTACTTAAAAAGTAAATTTTTAATTAGCAGATATATTAATAGAGAAAATCATTTTTTTCTTCTGGAATTGATGAATACGTTATATGTAGAGCATGCATCTTTGCTTCCAAATGGGTAATTGATGCATTCTTCTATTCAAATCTTGTTTTCTATCAATACAAGCAGATAATTGGTTATGCTAGTTGAATCTGTGTGTATATGTATGTGTTACTTAAAAGCTTACCAATATATACAGTATTTTGTGCATGTTTTTGTATTGCATTGCAGCCTTTATACATTATACAATTAGAGCATGTAAAATTGGTGTTGAATATGCAAGTTATATGTTAATCTGATTAAATGAATAGAGAATTGCATGATGCAATCAATTGAAATATTCAACCACTTTGTGCTGAACTTGAAGGAAATTATCACCTTGAGGCTGCCAAACCCCCGATACAACTTTGCATTTGCAATAATATTTGCCTATTTAGTATTCAAAAACATATATGTACAGGTTTTTTTAATTAGTCCATCAAGAAGGTGCTTGCAAGAGCTGGAAATGCAACAATCTCCTCTATACAGGAGAGCTAAACATTGACTGAAGGATTTTAGAATGTTATCACTCATAACACATTTTTTTAATACAAAGATATCTATATTATTTTACCATTTTATTTGTTTATTTTCCTTAAAAATGAAACTACTTGATTTAAGTGCATGATGCTATTTACTCGTATTTTAAAGCCACGCATAATATTATACAGTAGATTGAAATGCATACTTATGTCTCCTTTTCTCTTTGGACAGCTATGCTAAAGCAAATAAAATCAAGCGCATACATTCCCTTCCAGTGGCTTACAAACTGTAAGTGATGGGAGGAAAAAGCCACAGCCATTCCACTGAATTCTATTATTGACAACAGCAGAAGCAAAAAAATTAGAAAACAAATCCCTTTTTAAATAAAATGAAGTAAAAGACCTACATTGCTTGGAGGAAATGCTAATTGAAAATACCTTGCTAATGCTAGCTAGTCACAGGAAGGAAACATTAAGTTATTATTTTTAATAATGTTTACAAGTATATCCAGCCATTTCCAGCCAGTGAAAAATGTTAGCCTTGGTAAAATGTGGCAGTGCTACTTTTCACTGGTGATGCTGCTCATCTTCTCTCTGATAGCAATCATTAATTTTATTTTTTAACCCAGTCTTCAAATGAAGACAGATGAGCAGGAGAGTTTTAAATGCAAGCTGCTTATGTTCAGAAAAATGGCTGCTAGATTACAGATCACTGTGCCTGAGCTGAGTCCGGTGGCTGCAGAGGGGAGAGCAGAGCACACGGGTGGAGGTGAGCAGCCCTGCAGAGCCATTGCCTGCCCAGGGCAGTGCAGGGAGGGAAAGGTGAAGGAAAGCCCTGCGCGGTGATGCGGCAGCCTGATCCATTTCCTAATTGCTATGGAGACACACAGATACTATCACTGTTAATTGCTCTTGATAATTTTAGTGTTACATCTTAACGTTTATTTCTCATTAGCAGTAAGAGGATTGAGAGAGACCAAAAGGTGTAACTGGCATCACATCACTGGCAACGTCATGCTGCATCTTCTATTTTCTAGTGTCCTCAGCACTGTCTCTTCAGCCATGCCAATGAGCATTAAGCAATTTCTGTGCAACTTCCAGTGTCTCACAGCTTTTCCTGTTTCTTGCACAAACACTCTGGGTTTATTCTCTTGGTTCAATTGCCCACTACACAGCAGCACTCAGGCTTGCTTCTGAGCACAGAAAGCCTGGGACTTGTTGGCATCCACTCCTTCCTGTGCATGTTTTTAAGTTATTTGGAAAGAAGAGTGGTTGGGCAGTGTGTTAATAGCACCAAGAGGCAGTAAAAGGGCTGTGGCTGAGTGAAGCAAGGTGCTGGGCACCCAGCAGGCCTGTGGAGCTGGGCCTGTGCTGCCCATGCAGAGTCACACCTACTGCCCAGCCATCCATTTCTGCATCCCTGTGTGAGAATTGCATGCACTGGTCAAAGTGGATGCTATAGATTTCAAGGGGTGGAGAGTAGAAAGAAGAAAAATGGCGATTGAAAGAGGGTTTTTTAGGGGCATTAAAATGTGTGAGAAAGACTGCTTAGAGAGGATAGAGCAAACTGATGCTGACAGGAGTCTGGTGGTGGGAGGGGAGTGACCAAACTCCTGCAAGTAGGAGTTGAGCTGTCCCTGTGTGCTCCAGCACTGCTAATGACAACAGCAGCAGCTGGCATGTGGCAGACATCCTCTGTACCTCTGAAAGGGGATTTTTTTAAAAATAGGAGTCAGGAATTGATAAGGTCTTGGACCTAAGCTTGTCTGTGTGTGGGCTGATATTGGATGCTTAGTTCCCATCAGATCCAGAGCCTAGTGCTTGCTGTCAGTGAGGTAGTCCCTGTAGCTCCTTCCAGATCAGGTCTTGTGGGTAGGCTCATAGCTCCGGAGCTGGAGTAAAGGCAGCTCCAAGCATGTCTCTGCTGTACTTCAGGGTTTTTGCCAGCCCAATTGCTCCTGGGGAGTGACCTTGTCTCTGGGAAGAAGGCCTTGTGTTAGAGTTCTGTTTAAGGAGCTGAGAGAGGATTAATTGGTTTGTTCGCTGCTGTTTCTGGAAGTACCTTACATTTTTCAGTGGAAGATGACTCTGGAAGTACTTTCCTACAGTGAAACAAATCCCTGCCAAAATAAAATGATGAATCCTGAATATTACTGGCAGCACCTGATGCCAATTTTCAAGCAGCTTATTTTATCTGCACCTCCGTTGCAGGCATGGGGGGAGCTTAATGCCCAGTTGTCAGTGCTATTCCCCTACTTGTAACCCTGTGTTCCCCTAGGTCTCAATTGGGAGTGAAGCAGAAACCCACTGCACTATCAGAGCTAAAGTTACACCTGCTGTTTGCAACCCTGAGATTGAGGATGGATCCTGTTTTTTTGGTTGTTTTTTTTTTTAAAAAAAAAAAAAAAAGCTTGTAGGAACATGCAGCAAAGGTGAAATGCTACTTGAGCATTTTCCCCTACAATCACATCTAATGGGAGTATCATTTAAAAATGAGTCTATAATGTTAATCAGGATAGCCTCATTCTTATAGCAGCATAACATGTCCATCCACACATGGAGAGGGAGAGCAGGCAACTGCAGACCCAGTTAGGCTTCATACTCAAGGCAGGGGTAGCCCTAGGCAGAGCTCAGATGCCATGGAGGCTGCTTGCAACCTTGGATTAGCAGCAGCAGAGGGAATTTCTTTGATGCCTGGCCTTGAAAGGCTGCAACACCTAGAGAGGTGTCTGGCAGCATGGAGTATCTTTGTGCTTTATCTACGAAGTAATTTAGTAAATTAAATAACCAATACATCTGTAACTCCTGTTCCAGCACTCTTTCCAGTTTAGCTGGAAAGGGGTTTCTTAGTGCAAAACCAAGCTAAAATCACCTTACAGACCGCAGGTCCTGGTGGTGGCAACTCACTTTAATTTCTCAGGTGATGAGTGCAGAGGTAAGTCAGAGAGGTTTGGGAGGGTGCTGGGAGCTAGCAAAGGCCTTCAAAGTAAGAGTGATGTGAGAGGGTGCCAGGAGGCAGAAGGTGCCAGCTGCCTGACAAAAGAAATATCATTACTCACTATTAAAGAACACTCCAGATGCTTGATATAGTCATAGATGTTCTGAATTATTTTTTTTTTTTGAAAGCTTCTTGCCTGCCTACAATGTTGTTTTATGAAGTCAGGGCAAAAACCCATGAGCTTTTGTTCAAACAAATAGACCATCAATCTCATGAGTAAGAGCCAATCTTACTGGTTAACGCTGCAGCATAGTGGTTGCCACTTCAAAATACTAAGATTTTTTTTCACATTCCCCTATTCCACTGGGATGTCATTACTAGCAGGGACAGATTGTGCAGATATTCTCTGTCAGTCCAGGGTGGGACAAGCAGTTGCTCTGGGCACTCTGGTGTTTCTGCAACATAGATCTTTTTGCACCTCTACTCTTTCTTTTCTGTATAATGAACTAACAAGTGACTGTTACTCATGTGGAGAAGCATTTTATATGTATTAAAAAACAAAACAAAACCATGAAAAAGTTAATCTGTAAACTTTTGTTGCCGAAACTTATAGCAAATTGCACGCAGACTGTAGGACAATCCCTGGATTTTACAAGGGGAGGACTGGTAGAAACAGAATAGCCAAAGAATGGTGTAAGAGGAGGACTGCTGAAATTAAACAGGTTGAAAGTTGTCTGGCAGCTCCAAATACAGCAGAGAAGTATAGCCCCGGAGTGCCACAAATTTAATCTTTGAACAGGTTTATTGTTTTATCAGGTTTTTGTTTAAGAAGGGTTTCATTATATATAACATTGAGATAAATTTTTACACAGCAGATTTATTCAACAGGTTTATTCTTTTAACAACCCTCATTGTATTTCAGCAGTTGGTATGTGAGGTCTTATACATCAACCAAGTTTATTACTTTATCAAGTATGAATTTTAAGGAGTTTTCCTAATAATAGAAGATGTGTGGAGATTTATAGGTGGTACATATTTCTATTCAGCATTTGAGCCTTTTTACCTAATGTAAGCTACATCCTAACTACATGACGATGCTGCTAGCAATGGTGGTAATTGTGCTGTAACTCATAGTATTTTCCCACAACTGTAATAGATCTCACTTTGCTGTCCCAGTGTTTTTAAAACCCTTAAAAGTCTAAGTACAACTACCCCGAGTACGTTGTCTCTGTAAATTAGAAGAACAGAGTGAAGTAAAAAGCAGTATTGACATTAGTAAGTAAATGGACTGTGCTAAGTCATTTTGATAAAAATTCACTCCTTCTGGACTAGAGGAATCAAAAAGTCACCTATGTGGGATGGAGAATGAGCCTTGGCACCTGTGCTAAGGGCCTGTCAGTGTCACTGCACATATTTCATCTAAGTTTTCTTCCAAGGATATCCACTTCTTAATATTTAATCCAGAAATCAGTTTTGGGAATCAAATCTTCAGAGGAAAAAGCATGAAAATTCAGTCAGCTTGTTTGAGTCTCTTGCTGAAGAACGTAATTAAAGAATATTTTGATTATTATTTATTGCATTTTTAAGATTTCTTTAGTCTTTCTCCTTCTGCTTGGAAGGAGTAAAGTGACATTAAAAAGAAAAAAGCAACTTTGAGATGTAAAGTTAGTTTTTACAAATATTATGATTTCTACTTTTACAGCATCCGCTTCAAATCAAGCTGAATTTCACTGATTAGTTCTAATGACAAAAAGATCTATCACAAATTTCTTCAAGTTGTGAAGTAGCAATTAAACTGTAGAGCTGATTTGGTATTTGCTGATGAAATGTTTTTCATCAGAAAATGCTGATTAATCAAAACAGGCCAACTTATAGATAAAAGTGCATTTATTTGTCTCTGAAATACTGGGGGAAAACTTTCGAAATCTGCTCAGGTGACAACCTGTAAGACTGTAGTTCAGATGAAAAGGATTTTCTTTAAAAACTTTAACTAAAAGAGAATTGAAATGTTTCAGAGTGAATTGTTCATCTGTTTTATACTGCACTATTTTTCCCTTTTTTCCCCACTTTGGTCTGTGAATACATCTGGCAATTGAGATTTCCATGATGGCTGAGACATTCCTTGCATCTCAAATCTGTAGAGATAAGGACTTTTCTCCTAGCACTACTAATGTGAAGTATAAAAATGTATCTCACGGCAAAATACAAAACAGCAGTTCTATATTATGAGAATTTCATTCTCTACCTATGACAGTCCCCTTTTGTTCTGGTGTCTTTACTCACATGAGTGGTCCTTACCCAAAGAAAGGTAAAAGCCATTCATGGTTAAGGGATATGTGTTATGAGGAGTGCAAACTTGAAGTCACTGTTGGTACATTCACTGCACAAGATACTGACCTGCTCCTCTCTCCCATCAAAACTGTTCTGACCAGTGGAATGCTGCTGCCTTGAATGTGAGTTTTGTTGTATGCGCCTACTTGGAAGGGGAACATTAGGCAGATCGTTATGTACAGCTGATATTTACACTTCAGAAATTATTATTTTAAAAGTGATTTAATAGAATATGAGAAATGCATTAAGAAGGTACACTTTTGTGCACCAATCACATAGGTTTTTTCATTCTTTTTGTTACAGAAGTTCATACTTATTAAAGACTTTTTTCCTGGACAGCTCCTTGTCATTCAGTAATAACTTTGATGTGTAGCCAGTCTGGTTGACAGGTTTGTTGAGTTTACACAACAGATAAAGATTTTAAAAATAAATTTCTTAAGAGTGATTTCTAAAACTAATTGTATGGCTTAGATAAAATCTTCAGTTCCTCACAACATAACTTTTATATCCAGCAGTTTTCAAATGATGAAATGTTCTAGCTTAAGACTGTGTTTTAAAAAAAAGAAAGACACTTCAGATGAAACATCAGGCCTGATAAACTCAGTGACAGTACTGTCATTGCCTTTAGTGTGGCCAGGAGCTATGGCAAAATTCCTGCTTTGAGCAGTCTTTGGTAGACAGAATTGACACTTCACCTTGCTCCTGAATACAGCCAAGCTGTACTCTCATCTCTTCTCCAGCCCCTTCCAGAGATGCTTCTTTAAGCCAAATGCCTTTTCATTTGGTGGTTTGGGTCCCGTTGGGCCAAAGTCACCTTTCATTTATGTTGACTTAATTCCTTTAACTTTTCTATGGTTATTTCTGATTTCTAACAGATGAGTTGACATAATAAGTAAGTCAAATTCCCGTAGAATTTTTAGTACCAGACAGATGTAGGTATTTGTATGTGCTTTTAAAAGGTAGGGCTCTCAGAGAGATGGGTTCACCAGGGATTTGCTGTTTGGCATGAATGTTTTTTCCACCCTTCAAGAAGGCAATGCTAAGTTCATGCTAAAGAACTGACTGCAGGATTTTTTTCCTGAATCTTGTGCTTTTCATTTAACAGACAGATTTGAGAATGCCAAACTCCATTCTCTAGATTACTGAGAACACAACACGCTTGAGTGTCAGTATGGAATTGGTTGTGTCTTTCTTTCTACGCTTTCATTTCTGACTAGTTCTGTGCTCTGTCTGCCTGGATCTTAATAACTATTGGTGCCTTTCTTGAAAGCATTGATATGTCTAACATGTGCATGGATCTGTCATGATGTCTCTGGTATATGAGGTGTAATTGTGGTAGCACACAGTCTTCCAGCAACACTGACACCAGCTGGGCACTGTCTCTTCTCCATTGCTGCACACCCTTCTTTCTCTCACACTTGTAAATTGCTCTATGGAGATGACCCATTACGAATCACAATGAAGCTTGAACGTTTGAATAACCTTTGAAATTATTGACAGATCAGCCCCAATGGGCTGCCCAAGAGCCTAATGTAGAACAAAAGATCGATGACAATGCTGCAAAGACAGAATCCAGACCACAGAAATGGGGGATGTCATATGATTTTTATATGTTGTCGCTGCAGCAGAAATATGACTGGAATTATGCCTGGCTTGAGTGGACTTTTTTCATGTTCCTCTCTGCAGAAAAACTTCGTGTGGTGCCTTCCCTCAGTGAGGCCTGGGTTTGTCCTAACATCTGGAAGAAGTGGCAAGTGTTGCAGTCAACAAAGATTATAACCCAGTGGGTACTTGCTTCAAGTATGTGTTGCATGAGCCTGGAAACTCCAAGCACACTTTGACATTTCAGCAAATCCAACGGTTGTGCAAGGAATTCACTACAAGCCTTTGAAAGATTCCTGTTGCCACTATATAGGAGCATCTATAGTCGCATCTGTTCAGCCACAAACCAGCCCCAAATTATTTTTGCTTTCCATCTGAGGGAGAAACTAATTCTTCTATAAAAGAAATCTGGTGTAAAATCGAAATCTACAACACCTGAGTCAACACTGTATGCCATTAGAATGACTTTGCCTGGAGTTCGCCCACAGGAACAAGACCCCTGGCCATCAGCAGGGGTAGGTACAGAGGTCACATTCCCTTTTCTTCATTCCTTCCATTTTTATGGACCTTTCACAAGGTTTCAAGCCAGTGTACTATGCTGCTTCGCAGAAGATCAGTAGAGCAATGCCTCTTCCTTGAAGCACCCCCATTTATTTATTTTTTCCAGAGAAATGTACCCACCTAGACCTTCTTGGCCCAAAGATTTCTGACGGCTGGTTAGATTAGCAGTATCTCCTGAGAGTTAGCTGGATTTAATTCTTATTTAAAGGAAGAAGTGTGTTTCTGTATCAGGTATTGCCCCCTTCATGCTGAACACATCTTTAGAAAGGTCAGCTCTTGGAAAGATCTGAAAGTCTGCTAGTTTGCTCCTTTTCCCTTGCTGTATGGAGGCACCTGACCTTTTGATGATCCTAATTTCTCTTCCTTTCTTCCTCCTTCCCCCCAACTATTATTTATTGGAGTGGAATGGACCTTTTTTTCCCCCTCTTTCAAAGTAATTTCTAAAATAATTGACCAAAGGCATCAATGATGCAAATTAAAATCCAGGCTACATCTGT
This sequence comes from Lagopus leucura, assembly GCF_019238085.1. NCBI lineage: Eukaryota > Metazoa > Chordata > Aves > Galliformes > Phasianidae > Lagopus > Lagopus leucura. The sequence continues at coordinate 8,619,208 of NW_024962271.1, read as the reverse complement.
ATTTCACCAGGAGCCATCTCTTTTCAGAAAAACTGTGTAAAACTTTGAGCTATGTCAATTGTCACGCTTCAGCTTGTGCTGGGATAAGTTATATAATGATAATCCAGCTAATGAAATAGGCTCACTCTTGAAAGCCTGTTACCATACATATCAACCTCTGCAGCTAGTACCTACCACACCACTGGATCCAGGGGCCCCAACACCCTGCACAGAACCTCAGCTTTTCTGCAAGAATGGAGATTCATGCATAGTTTTTGTATTTGTGTGGTACGTCTCTTTGATGTCAAACAGAATGCGCAGGCTATGAGCCTGCCTCGAGTGCTCCTGAAGTTTAAGCAGACTTAAAACACAGATCAGTGTGCTGAACCTACAGCCTTTGGACATTCTTCCTGTGTTATTTTTATAGCACAGTGTATTTAAATGTGAGATAGTATGGTGTTGGTTTGCACTTAATTAAAGCACGTTTTGCAGATGCTAGTGAAAAGATGGTGGAGTTTGATTGGGAGTTGTGATGGTTAAAGATGGGAAGAAGAAAGAATAAAGCCTAGAGGAAGAGTTAAGGCTGAATAATAGAAAACTGGGTGTTGAAATACGGAAGAGGAAGTGAAGTGTGAATACGAGCAACAGGGCTATGTGAGAAAGGGGACAGCAAAGACCTGGAGAAAACAGCAAAGGCTCAAGTAATTGCGGAATGTTATAGGGAGCTGCAATGGGCAGGAGGCAAAAGAAGAAACAAAACCTGTGACCCCATTTATAGCCCTTAATTATCACTGTGGCTTTCCAGCTGTGGATTGTACATGTCTCCTGCTCAATTGACTTGCTGTCCCTTTCCCCAAACCACTTTACCTCTGTTTCTATAGGGGAAGCTTTCTAGTTTATCAGTTGTATTTCTTTTAATTGAAAAGTGACACGGTTTTGGCAAATGCATTTTCTGTCAGTGAGAAGCTGGTTAGTTCTTTGGTTGGTTCCACTTCCCTGGGAATTAGCACTAATTGATTTCTTGTTCAAAATCACTGCACTCGAGGGGCCTGTCTTTCTTGCTAAAACAAGCCTAAACCAAACTACATTTGGAGGTGGTATCGCTTTGTACGCTTTATATTGAATGTTTTTGCCCTTTTTTACAGTTCTTATGGCACTCTTTGCTTGACAGTTCTCTTCCCGAAGGACCATTCTCTCCCACTCATCTTAGCAAAGGATTTGTTGCATCCTTCAATGGAGTTGGGCTCAGCTGGGATTAATAAAAAGGCCTTTTTATGCCGTTCGACCAAATCAGTCATAGCAAGCTTGTGAGAAGCACACTATGGATAAAATTATTTTCCCAGGATTTTGTTTTGGACCTCACAAGAGCGCCATTTTGCTCAGGTCTGAAAGAATGACGTGGCGCAGAACAATGAGATTCTCCTGGAGATTAATCATGTGGCTGGTGACAAGGAGGTGGAGAATTATCTCAAACACTACTCAAAAGAAAAAAAGCACATGATGTACGCAAAGCTGTTCAGAGACAATATTAGCTAGACTCATTATTAAAAACCTTCTAGAATTCAAAGTGTGACAGCAGACAAAATCCTAGCTGGAGGGGAGGGGAAGGAAATGAAACACCCTTTGCTCGAAAATACCTGCAGAAAAACATTGCAGGAGGGGACCAGCTACAAAAATATAAAAATGAAAATCTGCAAAAATATAAAAAAAAAAAAAAAAAGCAGCCAGGAGATCTGATGGAGGTGGCACTGATCAGAGCATGCAGCAGAGTGCAGCCAAGAAGCCCTTGATGGGGTCTGTGGGGTGGGTTGCTCAGGGAGAGGTTTCACCTTTGTCTCCTGGGTGCTGCGCACCAAGGCTACAAGGAGCCGGTGGAAAAGTAAAGGTGCAAGGCAATGTGTTCTGTGGGGCTGGCTGTGGGGTTTGGCTGTGCGAGGTGATGGGGAGCATGAGTGTGCCTCCGTGTGATTAGTGCTCCTTGTAACCAGGGGCACTTTGGATGTACCTCTCTCTGTTTATGTTTTTGGCTCTTATAATGAAAATGAGCTCCCTCGTGTAGCCCTCTGCCATTTTGCATGTCAAAGCGAAAGTATATATGCTCAGTGTGGGTATTAGTGTCTCAGCTTAATGACAGAAGCTTCGGACAAATAAATCCATGTGCCATGGAGGATTTTCCTAATGAAACTGAAGTACAGTACTGTTTACATAATGTCCTTTAGACTTTATTCAAAACAGCAAATGCTGGACGTTGTTGTTATCCACCAACACCAGCTGATACAGGCAGGGATGAGAATGTAATGCAAAGTGGCAGCTCTTTTTAACTTTTCCCCAAGTATCTGTGCAGTGGCTCTGAGCACCCCCTCTGAACTTTTCCCCTCATGGGTGTTTTTTTTTTTGTGTGTGTGTTGCTTTTTTTTTTTTTTTTTTTCCTTTTAATATATCGACATTCCAGCCCTTGGAACAAGGTCTTCACTTCTTTTCTCATTTCAAGATCTTGTTTTGGGAGAGCTCTAACACCTGTCCACTGATCGCCTGCCAGTCTGCATCTGTGCCCAGCTGACAGGGCTGTCTGCTTTGACTAATGATGTGATTGATGGACAAAATAAGGAAGAACACACAAAAAAACATTTCTGTCTGGTCTGGTGTGTCAGCAAGCCTTCATCAAGTGGCTGCTGAAGGTATATTTTGCTGCATGCCTCATTACACAGTAATGGCATTCCCAGGCAAAGCTGTTTCTTTTCATGACACAAGACAGCAGGCAGCTTTATGGACTCTGGGCCTATCGAGCCTGGAGGAGAGAAGCACTAAAGAGTGGTCATTTCCAAAAGTGCCGCAAGTTGCTTTTTTGTTGTCATGAATTTAATATGAATCAACACAATATGAAATGAGCATGAGGAATTTTAGTGACTAGTCATTTTTTAAGACTGCTGTCTAAACAGCCATCAAGAAAAAAAACATTTTCTTCCACCAAACCTGTTGCAAAAAGAAGTCATCTGTCAATTTTATTGCATTAAAAAAGTACACAGAGGCGTATAGTCCAAACAAATGTCTGCTTCAGTGCTAAACATGTGGAGAACGCCACATATCTGAAGCAAAAAAAGGCAAGTAACTGGCAGGCTGAATGCAGTATTTAACAACTAAGATTTAAATGGCTCTTTATGTAGATCTGCATGAAGAGCTCTCTTGTGCAGTTTGTGTGTTCTGTTGGGGGGACTGCCTGCTCCAGGAAACACAAGGCTGGTGCAGTGGCCATGCGATATGGCCGGCAGCAATGGACAGTGGGCATTGCACTGGGAGAGGGATGTGGGCAGGGCACATCTCCTGCACCTCCCTTTATTCCCCCCTCCTCTTGCCTGCCCTATGATGTGCTGGTCGTAGCCAGCTGGCTTCTCCTCTGTTCCTCCTCCTGGAAGGATTATTGCTTCCCTCTGAGTTTTTGAATAACGGGATACATAGCTTCACCCAGGAAAAGCATTAAAAAACAAGTTACTTGTCTTAGCCAAAATCTTTTGATAGTTTTCCCCTTCCTGATGCAAGAGGTCTTTTTCCGTGGGTTATTGTGAATAATCTGTGATTTAATGAGTTATGATTAGTGAAGAAATCGTTCTTCGTGTAATAAATACTACACAATAAATTAGAAATTGTATACAAGTTCTTTATACCCACTTAAAGAGAGAAAAACATCATGTAAATTCTTGTTATGACAAATGTAAAAGATAATCTTTTAAAGTGCATTTAATTTACTGTAATACTAAGAGCCACTTTATCGATGCCTAAGAGTACAGAAAAAAAAAAAAATGAATACAGGATAATTCAAAGCAAATAAATAGCTTGATTAAATTCAATGTGGCACTTACTTACAGACACAATCGTGTTACCTTATGTATGAGTTAAAAGAATAATAACAGAAATATTGTTTTTGATTCAAGAATAAAAGGCTTCTGTGTAGATGCAAATAACTAAAGGGTGTTAACCTGCTTTCTTTAGTCTTGATACTAAATAGGGCAACTCCGGGCTCAAGGGAAGAAGAAATTCTGTTGATTGAAAAGTTTAAACAAAGTAATTATTCTATCAGCTGCGGTAGGGGAGCTGAGTACCACAAAATATCAAACACCTGCAGGTTTCCAAGAAGTTCTCTGCTGAAAACCAGAAGCAGCTGGGTGGAGGAGAGGCCATTTTATCAGTAACCAATAGGTTGCTGTGCTCCACTGACCTTGAAGTCAATACCAGTGCCAAGAGCTTACTGTCTGCTGTTTCTTCTTGCATTATTGGTTTGAGGACCATAAAAATGTCAGAGATTTACTATAAATCACAATTCAGTTGGGTTTTGTTGTCTTGATTTTGTTGTTGTTGTTGTTTTATATACTTAAGCTGGGTCTGAGGCTGGCCATATTCATTTGTGAATTGCAGGCAGGTAGTTAGCAGAATGTGTCTCATTACCTTTTCCATGGAGCTTTGTGATTTTTTTTAATAGGGATCTTCATGTTTCTGTGCTTGTTTTGGTAATGCTGGGAGCTGGGATTTAGAGGGGAGTGGCTGCTAAGATGGGGCAGGTGTGCAGTGGGGGAGGCAGTGCTCTTTTCTCCCTCCCTTGCTTAATTTTTTTTTCTGTTTTTTTTTCTTTAATCACTGGGTTGATTAAATGACTTATTTGCTATAGAAAACATTCTCTTCTCTCCTCTGCTTTTTTTTTTTTTTTTTTTTTTTCTTTTTTTTTTTTCTCTTAGGTTGATGTGTGTGTCAAATTTGTCGTGGTTTAATGTCTCTCTGTATTTCCCTGCACTTGAACCACTAAACATGTTTTCATTGAAGTTAGGATTTTTAAAGAATGATCATCTTATCCATCTGTTCAAAAAGCACAAAGACACAAATCTGGGTCAGAAAACGGACTTGGAAAAATCCTCTGTACTCAATCAGTTTCTGGCAAGTGAATTTGTCTCATGGCTTCAGGAATTGGTGGAAGAAGGAGGAATTTAACTGCAAAAATATTTTCAGCTCTTTGTTTGTATTGATAGTCAAAGAGGTTTCCAGTTTTGTAGATGGTAGAAGAGGAACTCAAAGGAAATGTGACTATTTTCTATTATCTTAGGATGGCACCTGTTCACATGCGTGTGTGTGTGTGTGTGTGTGCGCATGTATACGTATATAAAAGCACAGCCTTTTCTTTTCTAATCATGTTTATTCTCCTTGATGGATTCTTCTGTTTCCTCTCTCTTTAAAAATTCATTGTGGCTTCTGCATCTTGCTCAGGCTTTTCTTTCTGTTCCCTGTTTGTTCTACAGTACTTAGAGCCTAGAACTCTTGAAGAAGTTGCTGCTTCTGTCAGACAACAAAATACATTTGAGGACCAAATGGCTGTATTATCTGTCACTGGATTTCTGGGGGAGGCATTTGAGATATTGAAAATATTTTATGGTTGTGTAATGTTACAATTGTCTGTTTAGAAAAGAATCAAGTTTGTCCTAGGACTGGGAAACATAGTCCACTGAGGTCAATAGACTTTTACATACCTTTCAAATACAAATGCAAATTTTTGTAGAAAAATACTTTCTTTTTTCCACTTTTTCAAAGCTTTTATCAGTTGACACACACAAGACTACTGAGCTATGTTGTGCTGTATTGCACCCCTGAGGCTCATTTTTGCTACCAGAATCACTGGGAAACCATGAACACATCCCAAAACAGCTGCCCTTATGATCTTGGCAAAGTGGGAGGCTTTTGTTTCTCTGAAGCTGGTGTTTGTATTTGTTATGTGTGTCTGTCGAAAGCAGCATGAGGTCCTCTTGTTTGTTATTTATAAATAAAAATATTATTTATTAATAATAATTAGTGGACGGTAGTGGGGTTGAAAGGGTAGTGGCAGGTTCCCATTAGAGAATGGAGCATTGGCAACGGTGAATTTCATTTCCCATGAAATGCTGACAGACCGAGTTCCAAGGAAGCATTCTGTGCAAGCCAAGCTTCCCCCACACCTTTCTCCCTGCTGACTTTGTGATCCTATAATTAACCTCTCAGAAACGCAGACCAAAGTCTTCTGTTGCAAGCACCAGCTCTGTCTTTGCCTGGCAAATGAGCACCAAGTGGCAGAGAGCCGGGGGTAGGCAGTGGTGGTGGAAGCCCTGTCCTGTTAAGCAACTGCAAAAAAGTGCCCAATAAGTCATGTCTCTCGGCATTAGGAAGCTGTAGATGTGTTGAATATCAAAATCTTTCAAGGAAAACATTATATGTACTTGTTGATGATTAGCATGAGAACTTTTTTCTGCTTAAGAAGAAAAACTAATTATTAGTTCTTGAGTGCTCTGTGACCACTGATCTTTATAGAGTGCTACGATGACTAGAGCTGTGTGAATAACTGATATTTCCATTCCTTGGCAATACTAAATGTAGATAAATAGTTCTGTCAAACAATTTTTTTTTTGTTTGTTTGTTTCCTTTGCTTGATAGCTGATTTTTATTTCTCTTTGTTTTAGCTTTCAAAATAGAAGGGAAGAAGACATCAAGGAAAACTGCAATGTTTGAAATTTGTTGTTTCAGACATTCTAATATTATTAGATTTTTAAGTTTTAGTATGCCTACACTTTACCAATGCAAATGGTGCAGTGAAGTGGAAGTGAATTTGCTAGCTGTTTTCCTGTTTTCATATTTTTAATGTATATACATATATTTTTAAACTGGAGAGAAAGCTTTTGGTTGAATAATTTTGCTTAGATCTAGTCACAGTGCCTTGCATGTGGGAATCCTTAGGAATGTGAGATTAACTGAAGGCAATAAAATCAATTTTAAACTTCTGGTGTCCACGAGAAGGGAAAAATTCTGCCCCTCATTAACGTGTCCCTCAGGTTATACCAGTGCTTGAGGCCAATGAAAAGTTTAAGGCTCCCATGTAGACAGCACTCAGATTAAGCCACCAAAGGATGCTGCAGCCATCTAAGAGTGTGGAGAGATCCTCAGACACTGGTGAGGTTACTTCTCCTTCTCTGTCCAGCATTTCTTTGTCCCTGCAGTGTGTTTTGGGTATGGGTGTGTACCAGCCTCAATGAATACAGTTTTGAGAACATACCTTCTCTGTTGGTCCAAGATATTTTAGTTTAAAATGTGGTGTGTATATATACATGTAATTATATTAAATGCAATATACATACGCAGTGCATTTGGAGAATGTATGTAATGTGCTGTGTATAATGCAGCCACCATATGTCATATAAAATAAAAACGAAGAGGGTATATGAGCAAATACCATACAGCATATGGCAATATGAATATTAACCTCAATCTATAAATAGCTTCTGAAATAATGTTTTAAAATAAAGAAAGAAACCTAACATGATAGCAATTGAGAAGAAATTCAGTGTCTTAAGGTTGATGTCAAGGAGGCGAATCTCCATTACAATACTTGGATTTAATATGTACTTCAAAAATAAATTATATTTAATATGTAATATTTTCATGGTGGGCATAGAATTTTATGATTTTTATGATGATTATGGAATTTGGATCCAAATTTTATGGGCTGAGCTAATAATATAAAGAAAATGCACCAGACAAAAAAAGGTCTTCAGAAACAAGGAATAGCAGAGAAGCTGAATGAAGGAAAGAAAATCTTAGAGTACTCAAGTCCTTTTGGTAGGTTTTGATTTTGTATTCAGAGCAGCTGTTAATTGCTTCTGTAGGTGATTTAGTGCTTAGTCTTAAGGCCATATTTGTTCATATATTTTGTTTATATGTGCAAGGTATTCTTCTGTGCCTAATTCTGTTACTACCAAATCCCCAGTTCAGAGCTTCTGAAAGACAGTGATGTAATGAACCCAGGTTCCTTATGGGTCACATTGCATTCTCTATTGGTGAAGACAATCCGTACCAAAACACAATCTCACATAGAAAAACTGTCGTTAATGACTTGATCTCCAATGTTATCCCAAGGAAAACAAATCTTGTATTTTCTTCTCTGCTGAACACTATGGAGAAGGAGAAAAGAATATGAATATATGCCCTGAGTGAAATTAAAAGATGGACCTTTATATCTGGAGCTTCCTTGGCATGCAGGGCAAATTGAATGGGAACAGCATTGCAAAAGATGACACATTTTACCAAATAGCTTAACTGTCTATTCTGCCAGAGGCTGTGGGGACTTTGAGTTTTGCCCACCTTTGTTGAAGGGAATTTTAATGGGTTTTCTTTTCCCCAGGTCTGGTCAATGCTCAAGGTTCAGAAATGGTTCTAATTCTTAAGGGTTATTTTCAACATGGTTGCTTCTTATTAGGGTAGAGGACCATGGCTAGATGGAGGAAATGCAGGAAGAAAAGAAGAAAAGCTCCCTGGGGAAGAAAAGGGGGCAGTGCAGTAAGAGAAGAAAATTTTTTTTTCTGTGTGTAGGAAATCACACAATGATTGCCCAGGTTTATGGGAAGGAAGATGCAAGATGTGGGAATTTTCAACTCCTGTCTTGAAGAATCCAAGCTGAAGTGCGTGCCAGGAAAATAAATTAAAAAAAAAAGTGTCCTTTTACTATGAAATAGCCCTGCCATTGTTACTTGTTGCTGAGAAAAGGATAATGCTGCTATCAGCTTCATTATCTACTTCACCTCTGGTTCATTCAGCAGCTGCATCCTTAAGTCAATACTTCTCCAGCAAATTATGGTAAGCAATTTTTAATTAATTTCTGAAACAAACAAATTATTTTAAGATGAAGAATGGAGTGGAAGACAGTCTGACAAGCGGCCTGTTTTAAAAGTATTTTCAGTTGTAGAAACCTTGCGGAGATGACCTTTCTACCTGGTCTGCAGAGACCCCCCAGAGATCTGCTGCAGACCACGTTATACACTGTGTGCTCAGTCTGTTCTCCAGCCCTGAGGCATGACATCAAGAAACCCAGTGGTGCTATCGATGTGGCACTTGGTCCTAGCAGAATTCAGAGGAATTTCTCCTAGAAGCCTTCCTGGGCATGTGTGTGCTCTGCAGGGAAGGGGCAGAGCCTTGCAAACAGCAGTGTCTTCCTCCCATCTTGGTTGCAGTCCATGAGAGGCCCAAGCCAGGAAAACAACCCCAAGGGAATAATTTTCACTGTAAGTATTTCAATTCCTACTGCATTATCTGAGATGTCTGGACTGGTGCTTCAGCATTAGACACGTAAATTGTGCTGCTAAGGTGAATTACAGCATCACCTGCACATGTACTATGTTACAAATGCATAGCTAGGAGCAAGTGACAAACTGCAAATTGTACTTTTATCATATAGACTTGTCAAATCCATGAATGTGATTTTGAGGTGCCTATACCTGGGGTTTGTTATCTATGCACTATGCCTCTGTGTGCAGGAAAGCAGGCAGGGCCAGCCTGCTGCTGCTGTCCTTGAAGTGCCGTTGTGGCCAAGTACTCACGTTGGGCTCTGAATGTGGTCCAAACTTTCCAAACTAGGAACTCTGGCTTTTTTTTTTTTTTTTTTTCCTACCATTTTTGCTTATTTAGCATATATTGTTAGTACTTGATGGTCCCAAGAGGCCTCTACAGTCAGTACTGCTTGTACATGTATGTGTCTTAATTCCCAAAGTGTGTATTTACCCGATAGAGCTGGTAGGCTGCTCTGGCAGGGTGTCAGTCACACTTATGCTCAGCTTTTTAATTCACTGGGGCTTTCTGGTGGATCATTTCACTTTGTGTTCTGCAATACCTGCCCATCAGTGGAAGAAAGGATATATAGGCTGCAGAAAATGTCCGAGTTTTAGCTTTGCCTTCTAAATTGTCTTGCTTTATTCTTGTGTTCTTAACGGGGTGCATTGGTCCAGCTATGCATTTTTTTTCCATCAGATTAATAATAGTAGAAAAACGCTGCAGAGTGTGTTTCTCATAACAGTTGTCATTAGCAGTAAGCGTAGTAAAGAAAAATAATTGACTAGAGAAAGGTTTGATAACTCAGAGTTTTATGTTGCTCAGAAATGACTCATTCCCATATGCATCCTACAAATTGTATTCCGAATGCTGAACTCACTATAACCTGCTCTTAGAGAGGCTCTTGCCTCACATTGCTGTTTTGGCATTAGAAACCATAAAAGTAACAGCAGCTTCAAAGAGTATGTGAATGCGTAATGGCTTTCCAAAGTGGATTGATAATTACTTATTGCACTAAATAATCCTGGAAGTATGTTAAAGGAGGAATGTGAGAAGAACGAATGAACTTACATAAGCAGAGGAATCTATGCATCCCTTCTGCTGTCTGAATCATTTAAACAGTCTTATTACTGTATCTATGTGGAGAGGAGGCAATGAAGGCTGCTTTATGCTGCTGTATCTTTTTTTTCCAGTTTGTTTTATTTTAAGAAATGCAGTGATAGCTATGGGTGGAGTTAGCAGCTATCGCAGATGCTGAAACGTTGCGCTTGCCTCACTTCAGGTAGCATAGGAAATGTGAAAAACATGACCCTAAACTTAAATTCTTGCACAGTAAATATTTCCACTGCTCAGAATTAGAGTTTTGTTGTGTTGAAAAACATTTCCTTTTATAATTTTTTTTTTGTTTAAATTAAGCTTTCTGCTGGCACCAACTAAATGCATTTGACATTTTGAAAGCTAGTTTCCAAGAATAACCTCCTCTTATATGCTAAATTATCTTGTAAATAAAAAGGTGTGACACAGGAGCATAGGAAGCAATTGGGCTTTATTCATCAATGCCTGTCTCTTGAAATCAGTCAGCAAACAGAGCTCGATACTCCTCTGAGAGGACAGGTAGTAGCATATTGCTGGTGATTTTTTTCTGATTTGGAGGTTGCCTTCTTAGCTTTGGCTACAGTGGTTAAGAAACCACACTTGTGCTTTTTCATTCACAATCAGCGTGGAGCTCATTTTGTATCTGTGGCACAAAGGACGTACCTTGGTCCCTGCTGCAGGAATTCTGGGCAGGAGGGATTTTCACAGGTGCAGGCACTTGTGTGCAAAAGGCAGCTCAAGCTGCAGTCTGATTGAAACACAAGCCTGCAACTGCAAACCTCAGTTCAAACTTTTAACTGATCTGTGTGTAATTTAAAACTAATTGTTACTTAAGATGTACATGGAACAGGAACAAAAATGTGTGTGTGCCATTGTTGCCCTTTCTGTCAGCTGGGCTTGAGCTGGATTTCTGCGAGCTCTGCCCTGAGCAGCAGAAGGAGCGATGCCATCGGGCACCTCTGTCCGCCACCAGCTGCAGAGGGTGGAGGGCTGGGAAGCAGCTATTTTTGAAGCAGCCCAGAAGTAGAGAACAAGGCCTGGGTATTTCAGAGGGGACAAGTGCATGTCTCTTTTCAAAGTAATTTATTTGTGTTTCTATCAATTTTTGCCCTCGGCGGACTCTCAGGAACCTTATCCCCTGCGTAGGTGAAAGATGATGCAATGCTGACATGGATTCTGCTGCCTCCTGTTTCTGTGGAGCACCTTCAACTCTGACTGAGGGGTTATTGCAGCAGGCAGTGGTCACTTGGTTTAACCAGTTATGGGAGTGGTTACTTTTTAGCCGATAGTATGGGAATCTTATATTTCAGCAGCTCTCACTGAAACGTATGAAAAGTACTTTGAATCCTTGGCAGATTTGCTGGTATTTAATACATTTTAACTAGTAAATTTAACAGAAAACCTTTTAGATGAATTGTCCAGTACTTTTTTTTTTTTTTTTTTTTTTTTTTTTTTAAATATATGCCTGCCTCTCCATTCTGGAAAACAATGTTGGTTTTCTTATTTTCCTATTTTTTTTTTTATTTTTTTTTATTTTTTCTAAGAAAAAACAAAAAAACAAAACATGGAAATTAATGACATAGATCTTTTAGGGGTAAAATCCTTGGAAGAAATCAGTGAGAATTACACCTTCTGTGTGAAATAGCAGCAATTAGGACAGGCGCCCTCCTCTAACTCTGAGCCAGGCAGCTTGGGTGACAAATATGTCAAATTAATACATCACCAGGTATGAAAGCGCAGTTAGAATTTGACTGAGGTACTTCCAGCCTGAGAAAGGGAACGATTTATCAATGCAAACTTAATAACATCTATTTGAATCTAACTAAAAATCAATATTTCATTACCAAATTGTTAGTGAGAATGAAGAAAAATTGCGGAAGTCGGGCAGTTTGGTGGAAGAGAAGCATCAGGAGTTCAATGTGAAGACGGGATGATTCATGAGGCCAAGCCAGTGGAAGGGTGAAGGAGGACGAATGCAGAAAACTTGGAGGGCCCTCTCTCTTGTGACCTTGGCAGTGAAAGGAAAAAAAATACTAGAAAATGAAAGTGACTGTCAACTCCCAACAGGGATGGATCACACCATAAATCAAGCACAGCCTGGAGAGGGAAGAGGGGCTCTGGCTGGGGGCGAGCACAGCAAGGGAAACCATCGGGTAATTTAACTCTTTGAACCTTGGATGCCTTTTATTCATATTTCAGTGGAGTTTGTACAACATATGTGAATCCCTTCCCTTTGCAACAGTTTACATAAAAACGTGTCAGGGGCAGGTAAATGGTGAATCATTGCATTCCATTGGCTGGGATTTAGAGTACAGTCCCAGTAAGCATTTCTTCAGCCCTGGAAAAGAGAAAAACGACAGACTGAGGCTCCTGTGACACATTACTAAATCAGTTGTTTGGGAGGCCTAATCTGGGAGAGACTTTTTGGCGATTTGCAGAAAAAATATGGATTTAAGGACATTAGTATTTCTATTACTGAAATAATGTATTGATCTGTAAGCAGCAAGAAAAAAAAAAAAAAAAAAAAAAAAAGTCATTCCTTTAAACCTAAAATACAAATGAAACTGAAAGGTTGTTGGATTTTTTCTAACCTTTAGTTTTTTGTTTAGTTCTTAAAATCTGTTCTCCGACAACATGGAGGAGCTGACGGCCACAGAGGAGTTTGCTAATGTTCTCTGATAGGACTGAAAGGAAACCACAGGAAAGGTGAATATTACCTCTGAATTAAAACATAGTTTGAGCACTTTATTTGTTGAGAGGAGGGACACAAAGCACCCTGTTTTTTTTCTTGAATTATGTTGTTGGTTGTTTGTTTGGGTTTTTTTACCCTTTACCCCCGTAGTATTATATTTCTTTTATCCATCACAAGTGTTTACTTCTGTGCGTCAAACTTACATGCATCCATACTGTCCATGAAAAACGAGGTATTTTCATTTTCAGTTGGAGAAGACTTACAATAGGGTATCTGTAATTCTGAACAGACATAGTCATGGCTGATGGTGGGATGCCAGCCCCATGCTTGTGAGTGGATTTGCAAGAAGGAGTAATGAAACATATTCTGATCCGTATTGCTGGAAATGGCAATTGTAATTACTGTGTTTCTCTTCTGCCTTTCTCACCAAGAACTGAAAGATGGCAAGAATGGTAATGCTGGAGATTTTAGCATGCATTATGAAGATGTGGTGCCTCTGCCAGGGCTCTTGGGGCAGTCCAAAACTGGCACTGAGCCCTCAGGTGCTGTGGCAGTGAATTCTGTGTTCCCACTGCCTTTATAATAGCCTTCACTATGCGTGTGCTGAGCATGCCATGGTTTTTCATACCTTGGGAAGAAGGCAAAGGAGGGAGATGACTCCCATGTTCTCAAGGCCACAGAAATATCTCTGTCTGGGAGGTGAGAATTTGCCATGAGGTGTGAGTTAATGGTCTGAGAACAGGAAAGGGACCTGTGAGTTACGTAGAAACCATGCACATCATAGGAGGAGGGAGGACTGGGGTGTGATGCAGTCACTTTGTTAAGTCGATAGAGGTTGGGATTGCTTAAACCTGGGGCATCCTTTGTGCCACCTTCATGCAGCTGCAGAGTAAGCTGAAAATGAATGTGTTCACTCTCCTAAATTGGTTTCCAGCTGCACCAACATGGGAATCTGACTGAGGAGGCATTTGCCTACGTGGTGCTACACACAAGTGAGGACATTGGCCATGTGTGGCATTTCAGTGATGGAGGACCAGGCATGTGGGAAGAGGGTGATTATCACCTTTGCCAGCGCCACCAGACTCTGTGTTCTGGGGACAGTTTTATGCTTTGGCCTTGACGAAAGACTTGTTGAGATTCCCACTGCAGATGCTGCTTTGAGCAGGTGCTGCAGGAAATGGGGATGTGCCAGAAAGCAATCAGCCCATGGACGCAGTCCCTCTTGAAGGGACTCAGAGGGCCCAAGGTTGGGGTTTTGCGGGTTGTCTTGGAAAAGTAATATGGTAAATCAGTTTCCAGCAAGAGGGCAAATAAGTGGTAATAGTGTGATTCAGAAAATGTGGTAAAATATGTATGGATCCCTGCATGCTCTGCAGTTCATTTGTGGTACTGCTTTTTTTTAAATCTAAATATAGGACTCATCTCAAAGCCTCACATGAGAAGCTGCAGATCTAATCAAGGTCAGAAGAACATTAAAAAAAATTGGAACAGGAAAAGGCCATCAGGACCAATGTTTCTGTTCCTTTTTTCCTCCTGTCTTAGCTCTGGATCTTGGCTCTAATTGCCATTTATTTTTTATTGCTCTCACTATACTTCTCATATAATGTTTATATTAATGGGTGGGGGGAGGAGGGGAAGTGAAGAAACACCAGGAAATGGAGTGCAATTGGAGTATGTGAGATGTGGCTTTTGTCTTCTTTATCACTGTTTTCTTGTAGTACTTCCAGCTCAGATATTAATTTATCATTGCTGCAGAAGTGTGGTCCCTTGTATTTTATTGGAGGCTTGATCTAAATTCCAGATGGTCACCATGTGATCAAACCAGCCATGGGCAAATAGGATATTTCTTTGTGTCTATGTTTGATTTCTTTGCCAAATTCATACCTATCTAATCTGCCCATAAGTCTGCATTCATTCACTCTTCAAGAAGAGTGCAACAGCTCCGCCTCCTCGTGGGTTAGAGACAATGAGGATGATTGCAAACATCCACCATCTACATGCTGTTAAAATAAAATGCTGTTGCATACGAATGATAGCTCTCCTTGTCACAAGAAGAAAAAAAAAAAAAAAAAACCACAAACCAAACAACAAAAAAAACACAACACTTTACAGCAGAAAAGTAATTATTCTCTGCAAGAATGAGGGATTCTCAGAGACTGCATGGTGGGGGACAGAAGTGCATTGACACAGCACTGTTTCAGGTGAATGTGTTGATTTGGGGGTGCAAAGAATTGTGAAGTATTACTCATGAAAATCCAGAGAGCCATTTTCCTTGTGGGGTCTCTGCTTTAGTGTAGAAGCTTAATGGATGTGAATGAGGGACTATGTATACTGAGAATGATCTTCTTTCTTAGAAAAAAAAAAAAAAAAGAAGTAAAAAGCAAATTTCAGGCTATAACAAAATTCTATATACTTCGATGTACCTGAGAACATAGAAGTAACAATATAAGAACCTTCTTAATCATGATATGATTAAAGGATTTTTAAAAGCTGCCTTGTAGTCACATTTCCATTTCCTGACAAATTCCGTACTTTCTTTCAAATCACTTCTCATCATAATAATATGAACTGTTAAAAAAAAAAAAAAAAATCCTTCAATTTCTGCAACATGCTATGAAAAAAATGGGGGTGGAAAGGAAAGAATTAAGAAGGCTCTAAGTTTTATCATTCTGTTCATAAAGCAGTACAGCAACCATAACTGCAGCAGAGAAAAGAAACAGATACTGTACTGTCTGAGGTATTCTATGCCATAAACTCCCATAATAGAAACAGATGGCAAAAACGCCTTGGAAGTAAAGAAAGTACTGTACATGCAGCTCTACCCTAGCATATGAAGAGATTCAGGCCTGACACATAAAGGGATGTGCCTGGAGCTCTGCCAGAGCTACTGTGCAATGCAGCTCTTGGTGCTGGAAAGGAGCGAACCCGTAGGAGAATCTCATGAACTTTGGGTTTGTCATTTTTGCTGGGATGGGCAGGGATGGATGGAAACCTGGTGGGGTGGGGTTGGAAGCTTCCCCAGAGCATCTCAGGTATGCTGTGGGTGCACCTGCCTCTTCTTCCTCCTTCTCCTGCTCTCCTAAGCAGCCAGCCCAGCTGCTAATGTGGCTGGGCAAAGTTGTGTGACAAGTGTCACGTGTGCAGTGGAAATGGCAGAACTGTTTTATTCTTCTCTGCTATCTAGCTAAAGAAATGTCACTTATTTCATCTGGTGCTGTTTCACTGGTCCTGCTATGAGTGAAGGGAAATATAATGTGTGCATTGCACTAGAGGGGGAGCTGAAGGTCAGGAGTGAAATATAGCTTTCTGCTGCACTTGGTCTCAGTCTGAATGTTACCTACATTATCATCAGAGCTCACTGTCGTAATGGGGAGACCTTGTCACAGGAGGGAGGTCACCTAGAAACAGGAAGAAAAATTGGGGAAAAAATACTAAATAAGATAAACTAAAAAGAAGACCAGTAGGGTACCCAAACTTCCTTTGTGTATGTTTGAGAGCAGTAAATTATCCACAAAAGACGTGCTTGTCCTCCAGCACCTAAATTCCACTGTTGTCTTGGGCCCGAGGTGCTGCTCTTCTAACTCCATGTTACATTGGTATCAGCATCTGCCCACCCGCCTCTCTGCTTTGACTTCTGTGCTTTCATGATGGCTTGGATTTGTGAACTCCAAATAAATTTTCGGGCAGTAGCCTTTTGAATATTCTTGGGAGAAGTGGATGTATCAGATGGTTGTCATTAGAAAAAAGAAGGTGGTAGAAGGGCTTTGCTCCCCTCCTTGCACTGTGGCTTCCTGTGGGCCCCTGGCAGGCAGTGGGACTGGTGGTGCAGCCAGCCTTCGTTGCTGCGATGGCTCCTGCTGGCTGCTGTGGGCAGGTTGGTGCAGGACACCTGTGTTTCAGGATGCTTGTGGATTGGACTTGTCTTCTGCTGCGTGGCTGGAGCTTATGCCTAGTTGCAAGACAGAGGGGGTTTTAAGCATTGGTGTGAATAACTATGAGCATTACACTGGACCTGCAATGTTTGCATACCCTCCAGCCACCTAATTAACAGCCTAATATTTGTGTAGAGCGTCTTTCATCTGAAGATGTCAAAGAGCTTTGCAAACGTTCATTCATATTAATATATTGCCGAAAACAATCAAACAAATGTTTCCTTGGTGCTTCCAGGGCTCTCCTACGTTGGCACCAATTCAAAGCAGGGATTCCCAGAGTGGACAGGAGCACCTGTCCTGAACCTTGTGCGGCTCCTCCCTGCTCCTGTTAGTCTGGATTAAGAACTGCTGTTACCAACAGCATGAGAGTGAATACAGACTGCTTTGTGTGTGAGGGCAGGAGGCCTGTGCCCGCAGGGCTGCAGCAGCCGTGTAAGCCGTGAGCAAGCTGAGCCCCTGGGCAGTGCGGGGCTCTGGGTGTAGGGTGGGCAAACAGCTGTCAGTCTGCTGCTAACTCTGCTAGGCAAAAGTAAAGGAATTCAAGAGTTCACGGCTTCAATAAATCCTTTAGAAATTCACCAGTATTCAGATTTTAACAATTAATGCTTGGGTGTAAAGATTTTACTCTTCAGTCTGCTGAAGGAGCAACCAGATCAAAGACGACATCTCACATAAAATAGACCTAGTTTTATCCTTGTCTGAAAGAAACAAATAAATAAATAAATATTGATTTTCAGAGTCTACAATGAAAGGTCAGAGATACCAGGATGGACCTCACAGTGGCTGGCACCTGGACCTCGATTCGATGGACACTGGGTTATGGCATGCAAGAACCTGTGCTCCTTTGGAAGGCTGACGTGCAGGCAGTGAGACAAAAAGCTAGGTACCAGCATAAGCATTAGCTTATGCATAAAATGTTTCCTTTCATCTCAGTTTACTTGGTACTCTGACAGTTTAAACCTCCCAAATGCTGTATCTCTTTTTAATGAAGAAACTGCACACTTGCAAAAATCATGTATTTACTACTTAGAACACCTATTGATATATTTTGGTCATTTTAATGGAATTTGGAAGTCTTCATAAAGGGAGAAATACAACATTTCATTACACAATTGCAGCTAATTATTTTAGAAATACAGTTTAAATGCAAGTTATCTTAAATTTATTGCGTATCTGACTGGAAAGATCTAAGCAAAACCTGAAAATCATAAACCCTTCTAGAACATTATATTTTATGCAGTCCAAAATGTGACACATGGGGTCTTTAATAATTCACTGCTTGTTAACATTAAACAACTGTTAACATGCTCAAATAATTAGTTATGCTTGCTTGACATGTTTGCATCTTTAATAATTGATGCATTTATCTTAATTACTAACAGTATTATGGTCGTAATATGCATCTTTTTTCTATCTTAAAATTTTAACAAAAACTGACTTTTTGCCAAAAATGATTATCCTCTAAGTTTTAATTACTCATTGTAATTAAATTGCAAGCTGCAGTATTTTATTAAAAATATATTTCGTAAAAATATTTAATGGAAAAGAGGTGATTTGTTGTTTATGCATCACACTTGGTAAATATTTCATAAGTTTCATATTACCCTTTCAGAGCAGATATAAAAAACATAACATTCTTAATATAAGAGTCAATTTAAAAGCTGCTATCGTAGTTTTCATTTCTCCTCCCAAAGGTTTGCAGAAGTCAGTGAACGAAGGAAGACAAATAAATAAATAAATAAAAAGTTGCAGTGGTTGTAAATAGGATGCCCACAGTGATAGGAGCCCTAGGCTGGAGTCGTGCTGGTGAGTATGTAAAGTGTTCTTGAGTGGGATTAGACTGACTTGAAATAGAGATGAAAAGTTCTTCACTCTTCAGTGTTCCTCTGACTCAGCTTTGTCTCACAGTCTGCTAATAATGACAGTGGCTCTACTTTGACTGTAATCGTTCATTTATTGCAATGTTGATAGAGATAGGGGTGAGCTTTATGTCGGCCGATTCAAAAGGACAGTGTTTTCAAGGCTTTCCTGCAGTAAGATGGGCTTTTGTGATTAAGAAGTTTGTTTCTGGGCCTGAAACTTCAGGGAGAAAATTACTATTTTTGTGACGTGACAAAACTTGTTAAATATCAAAGGATTCAGCTGCATCAGTGTTCTGGTACATGGTCATGTTTCTTCCCAAGCGGTTGACAGAGATGCTTGTAAAGGTATCGGTACGTTGTTGGCAGGAAGATGTCCATTGGATTTGCCCCGCTTGCTGCACCATGTGAATGGTCCAGCAGCAGCAGCAGCAGCAGTATGGCTGGACCTGGAGAGAACCTGATAGAGAGCAAGTCATATCATGTATCGTGCCAAGGAGCTGCTAAAGCAAAATGCTTCATGGCCTGCAGGTGGGGGTTGCGTGCCCCAGTATCCCCAGATGGGTGGCACACACCCAAAGGGCACAGGTGGCAGTGATACGTGGTGGCAGCCACCTTCCAGCTGGTTCCTCTGTGTTCACTGCGTGCCTTTAACCAACCTGCCTCTTCTGACAGATTTAGAAGACTCTCTATTGCAAAGTCCTCATGTCCTTGACACGTTGTTCTCTAAAATAGCAATTTCTAGTGTGTTTTTAGAGTTAAATAAAAATTTACACATCACAGATCTATTAATCATTTCTTCCCTTCTGTGGGTGTATCTTCAGAGTTCAGTGATTGATTTATGTGGCCAGATGGGTGCATTTGTTTCCTGCTGTCTTTCAGTCCAGCAGAATCCATGCATGCTGTGCAGTACTATGGGCTTGAACTTGCACTTAATATGCACCGTTGTACATAAATACTGAATATCATTCCCTTTTTGGAATGGGCAGGGTTCAGAAGTGAATCCTTTGGACATGGCGCAAGTTGAGTGCTTATCTCTCATTTGATGAAGAAACCATTCCTTTCAGTTTTAATAGGAAAACTTTGGTGTGACAGAAGGAGGCCCTCTTCATGTCCTCCAAGCTCTTGCTTCAAATGCCTTCACCTTTTCTATCACTGCATAATGTGAAGAAGCTCGTTAGCTGATGCCAGAAATAAAGGGTTTTCATAGATGTTTGCAGTGGGGAAAGCAATCTGTAGTCTGAAACTGCGTGTACGTTGACATATGCTAAGATGATTAAAAATGTTTGTGTATGATACTGTAGGTTTGGCATTCCCAGATCCGTTCACTGCGGTAACAAAGATTATGATGACCTGCAAGGGAACCTGTGGGAAGGGCAATGGCTGGAGCAGTGTGTGCAGCAGTCTGCTTGTCAGGTATGCTGGGTGCATTAGCAGAAATCAGAGATGGGTGTGTGGTGCTGCCAGCAGTGCTGCACGGGGACTCCCCAACCCACTGAGCATGTAGGGTTTGCATTTTGTTCCTGATGACAAGATACAATTTGGTTTGGCCAAAAATCCTTCCAGTGCCTGTGGTCACTGGTGCTGGTGAGGATGGGGGTGAGTTACGTGTGAGATTCACAACACAAATCCAAAAGCATGAGTGTGGAGAAGAGATAGAGGGTGGCTGGCAGTGATGGCGATTAGTGGTACGCACATGGATGAATTTCCAGAAGGGGGCTGAGCTTCCAAAAACACTGCCTGTAGAAATATGGATTCTTCCCTGTGAACTCCATGATTTGCAAAATATACATATGAATTTTGCAGTATTTTCAATATGAATGTGCTCGTGTTTATGACCCAGAATATTTCAATTGTGAGCTAAATTCTTTCTACGTAAGTCAAGGTTTTGACATTTGTAAGTCTTTGCTCACTCTAGGATTGTCTTTAATGGCTTATATTAATTCAAGGTGTCCCTTTATGCACTTAAATAAAAAAAAAAAAAAAAACCTTCCTTTTAATGACATTTCCATTTATTCAGAATTATTATTTAAAATCCTAAATTAGCATTCTGCACTTTGGTTCTGACAGAGCCATTACATTTTATACTAAAAGAGTTTAGTTAATTTTAAATTATTAAACCCCATTGGCTGCATGATGTGAGCATCTTTAGGGAAGTTTCTGCAGTTCAGGTACATTCCAACAGACTACTACTGCAAACTCAAAACACTTTGCCTGTGTTGCTTTTATCCCTACATGTGACAGCTGTTTTGGAAGGTTTCGCTTGCTGGCCTGGGAAGTTATACAGCAGTTGAACTTCCTAAGAGAAGCTTTCTCTCAGTACGGAGATCAACCTGTGCTGGGCTATGCAGCTTTTCCAACTGAAGACAATGAGAATCACTAGCAATTGCAAGGCTTTTTTTTTTTTTTTTTCTGAAGGAAAAAATTAGAAAGCTCGTGGTATAACTAATTTCTTCTATCAACAATATGTAATTACTTTGTTTTTTTATATTAGTTTCCTCTTTTTTTTTTTTTTTTTCTGCAAAAGAAAATAATTCTATTTTGATGTTCAAAGACTAATGCTTCCAGTCAGTGGTTACCTGGCATGACTTAGGTAGGAGTCTAACTTTTGCATGAAAACAGTGTGCTGGTAATGGACATTTCTTCAGACATTTGACTGGAGAAACAGTAGCAAAGCTACTTATCCTAGAGAGCAGCACCTAGTAAGTACAGTCTGCATTGATAGACTATAGTAATTTGGGAAATGAAATTGAGAAAGACTTTCTGACTGCAAAGGGGCACAGTAGAGATGGAAAATAATGCATGGAAGATGAGACAGGACATACTGCAAAGTAGTTACTTTTGTCTTCAAACTGTGAAGTTGTACTTTGCAGGCAGTTTGGATATCCAGCGACAGGCTGCATCTGAAAGCGCTTTGGTTGTTGAGACTTCAGGTGAAACTTGCTGTGAGCTAGAGATCTGCTTTAATTATTTTTTGAATCTGTGAGCAGCTATGATCATTTACATGTGTTGCTAATTCACTTATCTCCTGAAACTTGAGCTGCGCAGTTTGAGTTTTGCAGATTTATCAAGTGAAACAATTGGGCTAATATCACATTAATTTAATTAACTTTAATTTCAAATTACTTGCTAGAGCACCTAACAAATGCAACATCTCCAAGACGTTTTAGCAGATAGCTGCAGCTTTGTTGTACACTCTTGTCTTTAGAGTGAGAAAACATCTTGTTAGCCTGAACAGCCCCTTACTGCTTTAAAAGAGAAATCTTGTTTATGCATTAACATTTGCCTTGATTGCCTGACTGTTATGTTGGAGGTGAAAGAAAACAACAGAAGTGCTGATTGGGGCGCTGATGTAACGTTAACATGTATTCTGTTCTGCAAAGATCTGGTTCCAACACATGACACTGATAGCTGATCATGTGCTCGGGACATCCGCAGGGAACCAGCTCCGTGTGTGGGTCCATGCCAGCTCCAGCCCCAGGAGAGCTGGCACATGGCGGGGCTTTGGGACCAGGAGAGCAGGCATTGGGCTGCCTTGCTGGGCTGCAGGCTGCTCGTGGGAAGGAGGTCAAAGCGAGACACCTGTCCTTCCATTGCAATTAAAAATATATGTATTTATATTAAAATTCCCTAAGGAAAACTAAAAATTGTAACTATCCAGGATCAGTCATCACGCTTTCAGCACTGCCATCAGTGGCTGAAATTTTAATGGCAACTACTAAATACACAGCAAAATATTTATGTCTGCTGGAACACGATTGGCCTGAAGTGGCAGCGTCCCTTGTTTGGCAGGAAGGTCTGTGCACTAAATATATAGCCAGATCCAGGCATCCTTCTTACAGAGGCAAGTTGAAAAAATAACAGACGTAAGGGCATAGTGCACATGTGGACACAGCCAGGAAGAGAAAGGCAGGAAGGCTGTATAAGAAGGAGGGTTTATTCACATTCTCTTTGCATCATGCATATATATCAAATATTAATAACAGTGTATGAATATTCATATATGTTTAATATTCATTTGTACATGGAAGTTTACAGCCGATCCCTTTGACTTCTGGTGCCAAACTCAGTGTTCAAAGGGTTATGCTGCCATTGTTGCTGCAAAACGTTTACATTTGTCTGCTGTAAAATAGGATGAATGGCACCAAAGTGTCGTGTTTAGTTTTAAAATGCCACAAATAACAGATTTATAGATTTTTCTAAATACATTATTTTACCTTGACAGCATTAATCATTCATGCTTCCTTCTTTCATTTTTCTACCTGCAATGGATTATTGAAACAGAAAATAACAACGGGAAAGGCTACAAGCAGTATCAAAATGTCAAGTTTGTACTTACAGTTGTATGTGCGCAGACAGGGTCAAGAGCCTCAATTATTTGTATATGTACACAGTGGTACTACATGAAAGGTTATGTCACCTGCAGCTATTTTCTTGCAGATTTAAATAGGACTGATATTCAACTCCACAGTCAGCCACTGACATGGAACATAGAATTGTAAAATACTATGAACTCTTATGTCAGGACCTAAAATATGAACTGGGTGATTGCAAGGTGTAGCTGTGGGCAATACTATGTATTGCAGTGTAAGTCTTTTAAATTACTTTGTGTTATCCCTGACCAGTTCTTTTCATTTAAGTATAAACCAGGAACAACATGGAAGTACTTCCCACAGAGCAGAAAACTCCTTAATATTACCCAGTTTGGTAGTAAGGTTTTTTTGATTTCTTTTTTCATTTCTTTTTAATTTTTTTAATGTTTCATATTTTTATGAAGCCATCCAGACATCATGGTTTAAAAAAAAAAAAAAAAAAAAAAAGTAAGAGCACACCTTGCATGTTAATGAAGTTGAAGTCTTATATCAAAGCTGACAGTAGCATTACTTGGAGTAGGATGTGTGGTGGAGCTAATCAGTATATTTTCATGGTAGAAGGAGGAGGAGAGAAGCTAATCAGTAGATTTTTGCTGGCGAGTTGCTTTTTTAAGTTAAAGTTTGAAAAAGAAGAAAAAATAGCACTGTTATGGAGTTTTCTTGATCAACTTCCTTATGGGTAATAATCACTCTTTTGAAAGGTCAGCACAAGACCTACAGCACGGAAAGTGATTTTTGAAGAAGTGATTGATATATAAAGGTCCTCTATATCTTTAAAGCAACCCACTAAAATAGGAGTAATAATCATATATATTGATGGTCTTGTACATCTGTGATGTATGACAGCATGAGGGACACAGCTACGATAGTAAATTCAACTTCGGCATTTACATTTACAAAATCTCGAGAGTAGCTTACTACTTCCATATCTATAGGCTTTAATGACAGGAGAAAAAATGTGGTATTGAAGGCCCAGTAGCACAACTTTTTATGTACTGTTAGTCTTGTATTGATTTAAATTATTTATAGATAATGATATAATTAGCACAGGGAAATAACCAGACAAGAACATTTCAAAGACTAAATAAATGGTCAGGAATTAATATCAACCTTCACGTCTATAGCCAGGTAGCACAAAGCACATATTTATTCTGAAATAATGAAATGATCATTCCAAACTTATTTTGAGATGTGCCGCTCGCCTAGTGATAGCGCTAACGTTTCTTGCCATTTTCTACAGCTATAACAAAAATTCTGTTCGTTCCAGTTTTTTATCAAATCTTAAGATACAGATTTCATTGTCTCAAAGTACATCGAAAGTAAATTAAAACATTAAGCATTGCTGAATGAGTACGTTTTTCAGAACGTGCTACTAAATGTTTCCTTGCATCCAAAAGTTTGATCCCTCCTTTCTAGGAGGAGAACTGTGGGTAGCTGTGTTGCCTCTGAACCAAGACATTGCCATCACGTAACTCTCTGATTGAGTTTTCAGTTTTTGTCACTTTAGAATCTTTCCCCATCTTATTTAATCTCTGGAGTTATTTTATTTTAAGAGATAACTGATTTTAAAAAGTGCCTAAATATTCTTCAGAAATGCTTTGTATGCTCGTGCGTCCGTATATCCACTCACACAGGCATTCGTGCTACAGAATTTAATACAAATTCCAGCAAAATAACTTTGAGCTGCTTAACTGAAATAACTATGATACACAAATCCTGAGAGTTCTTGCTTACAAATACAGCAGTGGAAATGTGTGTACCCCAAGATCATTAATATACAGTTGAAGTTTAATAATTTTAGGACCACAGTTATGTATCTGTTGTGGGTAAGGTGCAGGGGAAGGAGAATAGGCCACTGGCAGTGCCCAGAACTAGAGCTGGAGGGGTCTATAGTCTGTCCTCCTGAGGGCAATACCTCTACCATGTGCAGTGTACCTACAAATGCCTCCTTGCTGCCCCTAGGACCCAGTGGTATGGGGCTGGGAAGCCCTTCTGTGCAGCACTGGCCCCATTTGGATAGATCCTATGCTGTGTGCCTGGTGGTTCTTGACTCCACTCCTGCTCTGCAGAGAGAGAGATTGCCACAGGATATTTTTTATGTGCTTTTTTTCCTTTTCTTCCATTTTTTCTGCAAGACCAGGTTCCATGATTCACATTAAAAATATTTTAATACTAGGGTGATATTGATTGACCATGAAGAAACCTACTCATGATAGTCAGTATACTCCAAGTAATAATATAAGTGAATAATGTTTTACAGTCACTTTGAATCAGTCTCTTCTTCCAGCCCTAATCCATCCGTATCCAGTTAGAGCAGACTCCTCCAAGGCAAGTTACTCATGGGTTCATCCCAATTTTCCTCTTTAGATCCTGTAAACAAATCCAATCACTGGCTGTTTAACATTTTTATTGCATAAATTCCAGCATGCAATACAACATTACTGGGTATTGCTAATAATGGTGTGCGTTTTAGATGTGTTCTCTTTTTGTCATAAAACCCCTTAAACCATATTCTAATAACTGTGTATAACATATAATTGGTGAGAAGCTTCACATTCAACGACCAGGAAGAATATCTCTGTAGTGCCTTTTGTTGCTCCTGTTTTCATCTAAAGTAACCACCAGACATTTCAGTTCCTTCAAGGAAAAACAGCCTATGTCTCCTGTGATAACCCAGACGTGCAGACATGCTGATAAATATGATACATTTACAATTCTTTTATTGCTATATAATATGACAAGATAAAATAAACAGTATTTTGTGAAACATTACAGCATATAACAAAGCTAAGCTACTGTCCAAAGATGCTGAAAAATTCCAGTATAAATACACTTTATTTTCAGCTGGCTCATGGATGATTAGGGCATCCCAAATCTTTGACAATTTTCATATAATACTATGAAGAATTTCATGATTTTCCTTCGTCTCACTGCTGCTGCCAGCTCAATACATCTTTTTCTAGTAAAAATTATACAAATCTATGGTTTTTACTCTTCCCATAACCAATAAATCCTTGAGATGGTTTCATACATGTTAAATACAATTTTTCTTCTTACCACCCCTCCCAGGAGTTCTACCAGCAAAACCTCAGATATATTGCGCAGAACAGGACTGGAACATAAGGAAACATCACTTAGGTGAGATTTGAGTAATATCTATTTATAAATATCTGCCTGTATTTCTTTTACATAAACAAGAGTGAAAGACCAGGAAAAGGTTGGGTCATCAACTGGCATCTGTTTCTCTGCGTGAGATGTCCCGGGAGAATAATATTTACTGAGCAAACATGAGTTACATGATGGACCATAATGTAGAGTTTTGAAATTGTCTTGGCAGCTGTTCACCTGTTGAATAGCTCTGTGACTTTCTGAGGAATTATTTGCTTGATCCTGTCAAGGCAGAAGAAAGAATTTTGATGTAAACAAAAAGCCGTCTATGCTTTTCTCTTTAATAATCCCCCTTCACAATATACTCTTTTATGAAGCCTGACTTTACTGATGAGAAGGGACAGGCAGATCTTTGGCCTTAAGAGTTTCTCTGCCTTTGCTGCAGATAACTTGAAGTCTTTCTTTGGGTTAGATTGCTGATTTTTCCTGCTCTGTTATCCTCAAGAAATTCCCGTTGCTTCCTCAGCCTCCCAGCAGCCCTCCTACCGTGAGTTTCTCAATCCTTCTGTCAGGAGAGAAGCAATGCCCCAAACCCATGTGCTGTTTCCTTCCTATCCTATGATGTTTCCTATTGATTCCTGCACAGGAATCTTGCCCATGGCCATGGTTCAGAGCAGCAGTAGCCAGGTCTGTGCCTGCCCTTTTGTGGCACTGGGGAGAAAAATTCTTCCAAGTCCAGTCTAAGTGTTCTTGAAAAAACTGGTAAGTCACTGAAGCTCATTTTCTTGGTTTCTTTTCTGTACTGCTCTTTTCTAATTTTAACACCTGTAGTGTAAATTTTTATGAGGAAAGGCTAGCAAAAGTAAGTACATTTTTTAGTGTACCACTGCCTGCTATTCCCTCTGTTTTGCTGTTGCAGTTAAGAGTTTATTCCCATTTTAATATTCTATTTAGAGTTCTCTGTTTGAAAGAGTATGCCCCCTTGATTTCTGAATCAATTCTTATACACTCTGATTACTTGGACAATAAAGCTTTCCTTGTATGGGTTGGGTTTTTGGGGCACAGTGAGAAGAAACGTAACTCCTTGTAGCCTATCCTAGTAAGAAGTTTTTGCATTTTAGGAATAGTTACTAGCATTAAAGAAAATAATATCTTTGGAAGGTATTTTGGAAAAGAAAATATATTTTACTGGCTTGTGCTGTAAAGATTAAGCCTAGATTAAATCCACCAGATTGAAGCAAAGATCCAACCAGAGAGAGATTTACTGTATTCTTGAAACTGAGTTTTGTGAAGTCCTCAAAGGTAACAATGAGTCCCAAAAGCTCATGCATGGCATTTTGCAAAAGCAGGACCCTGAGTCTGTGCCTGAGATATGGAGAAGATCTTTTGGAAATGCACCAAAAAGCCCTTTAGCACATTAGTTTGGCACATCTGATAACTTAAAAAGGGAATCTGCAAGTTAAATATTCTAAAAAACTGTATTTATAATTTTGAGGAATTGTTCTGTTTTGTTCTATCTGCCATGAGTTAGGGCATACCATCGTGCTTTGTTTCAAGCCAGTAACTGAAGTATTCACAAGAATTTCTTTCCATTTTCTTAGAACTCCCCAAGGTCTATAGTTTTCTTTGCAGAAACTGTTGCCATTAAATATGCTGTATGTCAATGCAGCAGTGAGGTGGTTAATTTTGACTGAATATTATGCTATATAACCACTTGGCATTTAACTTGAAAAATGACTTTCTGCTTCACCTGTCAGCAGCCCAGTTCTCATCAAATAAGTGAGTGAGAAAAATTTTTAAATTTCAATTTCCTGATGCTATTAGACACTACTTCTTCCATACTTAAACAGTTTAGCAGTGCATGTACATGTTTTGGTATTCATGCCATGCATCACACTACATGCTATTACAATAGCTTTTTTGTTTAAAGGGTAAAGAGATGCATGGATCTTTATCTTGGGGTTAGGAAAATGTATTGCAGGAACATGGCCAATCAGGTTTCTGAATAACTTTGTAACATAGTACCATAACCCTGATGCAGTGTGAGGAATTTAAAATACTCGGTAGCTACAACTCCACAGAAAGCAAGCAGTCTAGATGGAGAGAGGAATCCGGCACTGTGTTTCCACAGCAAAGCAGTGCTTCGTGTAGTATTCATCTCTTTTATACCTTCTTCTGCCAGATACGTATTTCTTATAAATCATGCAAAATATTTGTTTGTATTTTCAATATATTTTGGAGATTAAAACTGTTGTCATTTTGTGTTAATGGCAATTTTTCCTTCATTTCTATTTCAAACAAAAGATCGGTTTTCCCTCGTGGCTAATATATCCCCAAACAGCAAGAAAACTTCATTGATAGAGAGAAGGCACAAATGAAAGAGATTTCCCCATTTCATTTTCATTTATTGTATTACTTTACACAGCTTCCTCTTTACCAGTAGCAAGTCTGCAGACATTTTACTCGGGTGGAAAAATGTATCATCTCTACTGTATTTCCCTTTATTCTTTGACATTAGTTTTTATTGCATGTTATAATGTGTATAAATCCATAGCGGTATAGGAGCAAACATCAAACATCATTTGAAATAATAGTTCTGCGTAGATATGAGCTAGTATCACTAAGGTCATTATTGTTTGTTCATTTATTTGGTTAGTCTTGACAATTGACTCAGTGCTGCGCGTTACAAACAATGCGGAGAGTTTCAGTCTGCAGCATTTACTGTCTGAAAAATAGATGTGCAGAAGACAGGTGGTACTTAGACATCCAGGAGTGAAAATCACAGTTTTTAAAGGAATTTCTAATTAACTTAAAAATAAAGCACCAAATAGGTAAATCCTACTACTTTCAAGAATTTACTGAGTTCTGGTTTGGATTAATCTGCCCAGTGTTTCTGTATTACTGTGGTGCAATTTTTGTTGCTGAAATGAAGAAAGTTGCATCTGCTTGTACAGGGTGCAGAACCTGGCCGTTTTAAAAGCTGTGATTGAATCTCTTGGACCTGATGGGTGCCTTTTGCGCATGGTAGCCCTCTTCAGGGACGTTAATGTTTGCAAAACAAGGTTTCCCTCAAGGCGTGCCCCTGCTTGAAGACCTGTGGGTCCCTCCGGCCTGGAGGTGTGCGGGTAGGAGCAGAGCAGCACGTGGCAGAGCATGCATGCAGCCCTCAGCTGTTCTTCTCTGTCTGTAAAGTAGGTTGCAGGTGAGAGAAAATTAAATACACCTCATGCAATGCAGGAGTAAGCGTGGGGGGTTTAGCAACAGTGACAATGGAAACATTGTGCCCTTAGGGTTGATTACAGTTGTGCTCTCAAATTTACAGGAATTACTATTTAATGAAACAGCAGTAGACACTTGTAACCTGTGGGTAAATTAGTGTACTGCTTGCATAATATGGGCTGGTTATTACCTTGATGGTGACACTCCACATTTTCTCTGTGGTCTTTGGCCAGGCTTTGCCCATCTCCTGTGTCCCTGCCAGCATGGAGGAGGGGTGGCTTGACCCTCAGGAGGGTCTCTTTGGTCTCCTAGGCTGTGGCAGGTGTGGGAACGCATTGGTTGGTAGCCTTCTGTATAAAACAGACCATGTCTTACTATGCTGGTAGAAATGAGATTTTCTGACCTGTGGCTGTGACTAGATGGGTCCAGTTTAGCCAGAGCAGAGAGCAAAAAGTAAAAGGAGCAAGGTGCAAAAACCATTGAGCTATCCCACATTCCGCCTTTGGCCATGGGGAAAGGTCAGCACAGCGTCGCACCATACCAAGCAGCTCTGCCAGATAGTGTGGCCAACGGGCTGATCAGGCACTGCTGCCTCGCAGAGCCCAACTCTTTCTTCCCAGAGGCTGCAGGGCTCTTCAGAATCACATTCCATGTGCAAACGTGTCCTGAGGAGGCCTGTGGAGGGATGTTAATGGCTATAAGACTTGTCAAAGTCTAATTAGTTACTCACAGAAGAGAGAATTCAATTTTTTGGCTGAATCTTTTCGTTTGGAAGGATCCCAAACCCCTGCTTCCTGGGAATCTGCCTTAGCTGTGAAATCCGCAAAGGGCTGCTCCATGGGATGACAGATTTTATTTTCAAGGCTTTTTTTTTATTATTATTCTGCTTTACAGTGGGATCTTTTCCCAAGGTTAAATAAACGATAATTAGAGTTGGGGATGTTCTAATCCAATTGGTTGTATGGGATATTTCCTTGCTGACCTCCCTTATGGCAGCACCAAGGGGAGCAAATTCATATATCACTGCAGAAAGCTTCCTGAGTCCCCTTGAAGTGTTATGAAAGTTGCTGTGCAAAGCTATTTTCTGTCTGAAAGACAAAGTCCATATAAAAGGTGAGAGACAATGGGTAAGGGGTTCCCTATAGAGACATGCTGTGGCTGTGGCAATGTAGGGGCTGTACGGTGGTACTGGTGAGGTGAGAACATCAGGCTCTTTAACCAGTCCTGTCTTCTGCTTCCCTGCAACCACGGAAAAGCAAATTTAAATGAAGTTCACAAAAGTCATTGCACAGAATCCCAAGCACGATGAGTGGTACTGAGTTTCATTGGTTTTGCATGCAGTAATTCTCTGAAGCAACAAGATTTATGATATTTTCACCCAGTGTCCATGGCTGGTTGAAGTCCCAGAGCCACGCAATGTGGACAAGACATGCACGGGGCCAAGCCCTGCAGACTCAGTGTTGTGCATGGAGTCACGTCATGCAGGAACCTGCAAGAATCAAGAGGTCATATCCTATCACCAAATCATGTTGTAGAATGGTGTGGGTCGAAAAGGCCCATCGTGGTCATTCGGTCTGTGGCCTGGGCCATGTTATCACAGGCTGGGCTGCCTTGCCTCGGGCTTCCATCTGGAAGGAAAATGGTTACAACACCCTGATACTCCACCATGCAATAAAATAAATAGGAAGACTGTATCTCCTAGTCCTGCTGTCGTTTGGTAACATCTCATCCTTTGCGCGCTTCTTTAATCATTGGAGGGTATTTGCAAATATTTAGAAATGCTCTCTCTTCCTTCAGGAATTTTTATATTGGGTTTTATAGAAGGTTTATAATAGAGCAAATAACAGTTTGGATGAAATTCTGGGAATTCTTCTGCAGTGCACTTCTGCATGATAATCATTATGAGATTGCTTCCCCACTGCTTGCTTAATGCAGCTGTCCAAGTTTTGTATTTATTGGGAATCCAATTTGTTTTAAGAAATTAACAAAACAAATACTTAAGTACTGTGCTGAACATATCGTAAAGTTTTTATTCATTTTGGTGAGAAGGAAAAAAAAACATTATAGTGCTCACGGAACAGCCTTTGAAGCTGCTTTTATGAAATTGAATCCCTACCAAAATAATTTGCTCATGTTAATACAGATGCCGTATGGCACTGCAGCAATTATTTTGTTGCTTTTGTCTCCAAACTGTGTCAAACTTTTTTGTGGCAGTGGTCTGATATCTATGCAGAGAGGCAGACTGGCTGCTTGATCATGGCAGGAATGCTGTTGGTAGCGTGTGGCTCTCGGATACAGCTCCAATATTTATGTGTTCCTCTGGCACTCACAGGTCCTCCCATTCTGCTGCCCAGTGCAAGAGAATTTCTGTGCTTTGCAGGGGCGTGGTTAATCCTCGTGATCTCAGGTGCTGTGGGTTTGTTCCTCTGAATGTCTTTTACTTAAACACAAGGGGGGAGAAAAGCTTTTTTGTGACATGGTCAAAGGAGCACTGCGCATCTCATACTGGGCTTTGCAAATCACTTTTCTCTTCTAATGCAGCCTCTGCATGATTTCCTCTCTCTGACTTAGCTGTGACATTTCTAACTGGGATCTGCTCCACTCCCCTCCAGCAGCCCCAGGACATGCTGTGCTGAGTACAAACTCTGTTCTCCACCTCCCTTCTCTCAAAATAGTAGAGTTTATTTGGCTTTTGCCCAACTGTCTGTCCTGCAGACTCTACTACCCAATTCTGAACTCTTTCTACTACATAATTTGTTCTGTTCAATCGCTGACGTTTTTATCCAGAGAGCTGCTAGCATTTCTTAAGATTGCACCTGTAATTGCATTCCTGGCAACATTAGTGAATGTGAAATATGAATATACAAACAGGATTCAAAACCTTTCTTTATCTGGTGGACTTTATCTGGCGCCTGATTTCAGAAGACGTGAATTTCACATAATTTCCCTGCCTACCCATTAACCACTCAGCCTGAAAGAACTGAACCCACTTTGCTCTAAAACTAATGTTGTTTATCTGTTTGTTTATACCAAATTGTTTATGTGTCAGCTATGTAAGCATTTGCAGAGTTCGATCCGTCTCCTTTGAGAAACTCACAGAACAAAAGTTTCCTCCGGTAACAGTGACAGTGATGTTATCATCTCCTCTATAAGTCTGCTTAATAATTGTTGTGTTGGATGCTAACAGCAGGAAGCATTATTTTTAAAAGACTTAAATTAGCAGATTTTATTTACCACACTAGTATTCTCACGAGGCATCTCACTTTTATCTAAAAGAGTTTTAAATTATCAGCTTTTATTTATCACGATGGCACGTTCCTGATTTATCACACTTGCTTCTATGTTGTTTACTCAGACCAATATGGCAAAAAATAGCTGTGTAATATAGTGAGCTCTGAAACACTTGTGAATTTTCCAGACGCAGGGGGGAAAATTGAAGGCAGTTGAAAATATCAAAGAAATGTTCACCAATATGCATTTTGGGACTATTTTTGACTATATTGCCGTTGTAATTAACCAGGACAACAGGACTTTATTTAGCTACTTTACCAGAGTTTAAGAAAGCAGGATTTTGAATGAAATTCTGAAATTAAAGTCAATCACAGCTGTCTGTAAGTCTCTGGGTTAAAGCTGCTCCAGTTGTGAGACAGACTGGTAGGAGCTTTTGGGCTTTATGTCACTCAGCAGATTTCAGATGTCATTTCAGTTGAATCCCTATGCAAAAAGAAAAATGAAATAAAATTAAAAAAAATTAAGAGCATCCCATTTTAGTTTTTCGACCTGAACTACAACTGCTTCATTTTCTTCTATTTGCAGCAACATCGAAAGGAATTCAGGCTCACCTGGTCATAGTCTGGCCATCACATTTTTATAGGAACAAAGAAAGATGCGGTACGCCCTTCACATGTGCTCGTATTAAAAATGCATTAGGTAAGTTTCCACATCCTTCGTTTAATAGGCCGATTTTAGGACTCCTGTAAGTAGTATGGGAGTAGTGAAGGCCAGCGGATATTTGACAGAAATATTCAAAATAAAAATACCATTTGATTGCAAGGGGGAACAGAACCTCCAGGAACATATCTTCATTTTTGGTAGTTTAGTCCACAGTAACAAAAACCACATTGTACCAATCAGATATTTAATGAGCCTCTAACTCCATTTCTACCTTATCCCAAAGGTATAGCAAATAGTGCTGCTTTTTTAAAATATCAAGAAAACATCATTTGCTCTAAAATGTCCCTAAAAGCAGGTCTAAATTGCCAATAAAGGCTAGGTAATTGTATCAGCATGGATCAGAAAGCATTTCTCAGAACTGATGAAATAGTTTGCAGTATTGCAGAGCCTGAATGATGCTCTCTGTACATTACACTGGAAATATCAGAGACTGGTCTCGGTTTAATTTGCTCACTACTGTGTATTTTGGATTCTCAGGAAATATTTCTCACTAATGTCATTCTGTTTCTCTTTAAATGTAATTTGTTTTAGGAAAGTCAGACGGTTTCTGCAATCTAGTGCTCGTGTAGCAGAACTTTTTGTTTGTTTGTCAATTACAAAATACTACTTTTCTGAGAAAATTGCTTGTTTGAGAATTCTCAAAAGCTTCTAAGTACTTACCGCCTTCAGGATTTCAAACATTTGAAATTTACAAAATAATAATTCACGAGATCGTTGCCCAGCTTATCAGTTCTGCCTCAGTAGTTATACAATCGTTTGACAACCAAACACACATACAGTATAAATATTTAAGAAAAAGTAAATTCCATTAAGCTGCAGTGTGATAGATGCAGTAGTAGGTACTTATCTTTGAAATATTAAACTCTAGACATTTATATCCATACAAAAAAGAGTTTCCTGCCATTTGATGAGAATTATGTGCCTGGCACTAATAAAATATTAAACTCCAATTTAAAAGATAAGTATCTTACCCACTTTTTTCATAATAAAACATTTTACAGCGCATGTGAGAGCTAATGCATCGGAATTTCCATACAATACTGTATTTACAAACTTTTGTGAAAGTTTGGTGCTTGCATTTGTTAGTTGCTGCCTCTCTTTAAGCACTTATTATTTCACATAATGACACTGAGCGTTTCAATAATGCATGATGGAAGGTGTACAAACAGGCTTTATTTTTTGTAGCGGTTTTCTTTTGTTACAGGCGACTGCTGCTAGTTAATTAAATGTAGATAGCCCCTGAAAATTGCATTATCCTTTTCTGTCCTTATTATATAAATTAATGTCAAACCCATGCAATGTTTCATGTTTAAAATAATAGATACATGTGTTAAAAATTATAGCCTGCAGTTTTCTCATTTGACAGTGCATTATTTTCAACTGGAAATGTCAGCTTCTAAACCTCTGCCAAGAATGTTTTGTAAAGGGCAGTAAGTATTAAGTGTTAGTTATCAAATGCAGCGTCTTTTGAAATTTGAACAATGCTGTGTGTGGAGGAAAAGTCATAATGTATCGGTCTTCTATTTCAAAAATATCCCTTACGATGAAACCATCAACAGATGGTTACCACTAAAAGGAACAGAACTTCTTTTGAATGAAGCATTCACCTTCTCCTGCAGATGAATTTCAGTGTCACTCCATTTTCAGCAGGTGGGTCGTTTTGCTTTTACTTTTTCAACTCCTTTTTTAAAACACTGAATGGTTTTTAAACTGCTTTTTCTCTCCATATATATTTTTTAATCTCAGGTATCATCCAATGAAGTGAGAAAGCCGCAAAAGCATTCATACATTTGCCAGTGTCCTAGCAAACTCTGTGGTCTCCCAGCTTTGCTTTGCTACTTTCATTGAACAATATCCTATTGATTTCATTAGAAGAAGCTATACGTTTGGGGGGAGCCTTTTCCCATAATTACACTTTCTTTACAATTTAAAAAATATTGTATTAGACTCTTCTTACCGCAGCTTTTTTGTATCGTGATCAATGTCAGCAGACAACTCTGCCTTCTTTAATTACTGAACTGGGTGGGTAGAAGTAATAAGCTATGAGAAGTAAATACTGCCATTTCAAATAAACTAGAAAGCACTTAAAGCCCAAAATAAAGCCTTTCACTGAACTCAGGCACAGCGTACTCCAAGAGAGATGCAGCGCGAGTGATTTAGAGTATAACTCGCTGTAAAGAAGGATGCACCTTGTTACTTTAAGCAGCAAGGCGCAGCACAAGATTTTCATTTTTTCAGATATTCTTTTAAAAGGTGCAGCTAAAAACAACCGTATTTTCAGATCACAAAGGCCTCATGTTTATATTTTCCACTTTCCAGCTGAAGAGACATTTGTTCTCTCATAAAAATAGTTTATAAACAGACAGCTTTGGTTTTCACTTTTCTTCTGTAGAAGATACCCTCCATGCTTTCAAAGCCAGCAGATTTACACAAAACCATCAGCTGGTCCTAAAAACAGTGTTAGGGAACAGAAAGCCTTTCTTTGTATATGTAGTCTATAACATTTAAGGTATGCAATGTAAACTTTGATTTGGGGCTAAGAACTATTTTATTTTATTTTTTTTTTTTTTTTGAGCAGCAGGTAAGTAATGGTATAAAAAGGAAATTTCTTCCCACATTATGGAACCTTATACCTCTACCTGCAAATTTTGCTCATGCAGATGGCAAACTGCATACAATTATGCCCTTGTGCATCAGAAATAATTTTGCTGGCTTATTTTTCAATTGGATATATATTTTATTTTGAGTAAGTGTTATTTATTTGTGAGAGGAATGCACTTTTTAATTTCAAATAAACTTTTCATTAATGTCCTTATATGCCTGTTTTTAATCTTTTCAAAAGGTGTCTGTTAGTGTTATGATGTTTTTGTAAACTCTTTAAAATAATAATAATAAAAAACCATGATAATCACAAAGCTGGGAAAGTGGTGCCTAATTATGGCCGGGATAAACTGCACTTAATATCTATCTCTTGTCAACAAAGCAATTTGCCAGATGATATCTTTAAATCCTTTCCTCAAATTGTTTTTCGTACAAATTATTGTAAATGGTTATATTTAAGAGTCCATTCAAAAGAGCTGATGTTTTTTTGCCTTTGCAAAAAAAAAAAAAAAAAAAAAAAAAAAAAAAAAAAAAATCAATTAGAAGGCTGTCTCCCTGTTTCCCTGATCAGGATCTATTGTGTTTATTCACAGTGATGCCTCCATGACCACATTTCCAACAGCCCGTAGCAGCATGGTTTGGTGAGCAGAGTGTGCTGTTCACCCACAGCACCGTATGAGCGAGGCTGCCCAGCACCCTGCCAAAGCTGTGGGACTGCCGCCTGGGGCACTGTGCTCCTCTGCCTCCGACCCTTGCTCTGCAGCATCAGCATCAACTCTGCGATGGGAGCCAGGTGGGTTGGGAGACGAGGGCTTGCAGCATCGGGTCCAGGTGGGTGCTTCTGCTGTTGAAACCCAAGGACTGGGTTTCTTCAGAACTCAGAGATTGACGCTTCAGTCTTGAGATAGGGAAATTTTTGTCTCGACTCTTCTTAAATCTTTCCGCAGCCAGAGATTTCAAGTCAAATGTGTTTCCGCACACTTTTCCTGAGAAGGCGGATTTACATATGCATTAGGTTCATTTTATCAGAATGCACACACAGCACTGACACATCTCATTGACAGTGTGCTGTCTGATGGATAACTCCATACAAAACACACATTTGAAAGGAAATAGGAGGAGGAATAGGATTAAGAGTCTGTACATAAGTGACATCATGTTTTGTGAAGATGAACTGTGGGAATGTCTTGCCCTACTTTGTGTACTCAGAGATCCAACAAGTCCTTTGCAAGTGTAAGAAACACTAACATACTGCATTACCATTTAGAAACTGCCAGGACAAAGTTTTTCCTCGCAGGAATTTGTTGCATACTGTATTTGATAATTACGAGGCTAAAAAAAAAAAAAAAAAAAGAAGGAAAAAGGGAGGAAAAAAAGTGACTTGAGTTTTGCCTATTCCCAAACTTAGATTTTTTGATACCACATACCGCACTGATTTATTTTTCATAGAATCATAGAATCATAGATTTGCCAACATCCGGACAGTTCCATGCTGTGATTTTGTTTTTCAAAGGCTGGCAGAAATGTTTAAATATCAGGAGACAGGGGAGAACACCAACAGGAGAGCAGCATCAGGCTGTTACCCCTCCAGGCTTCTGTCTGTGTCTGACAAGGGTGGTGCTTATAAAGTTCTGTTGTTGTGGTGGTGGGTTTGATCTGTGTGTTTCTTTTTTCTATGGTAAGGATATGCCTCCAACCCTGAGCCAAGTCTACAAAATGAACATTTCTTGCTATCTTCACGTAGACCGTGTGGCCTATAGTTTTGCTGTTCTCTCCTGCTGGCCATGAGTAAAAGCTCCTGCAGAAATGCACTCCAATACAGTTTTACTCTGGGAGAGAAATGTTTGGAATCTGTCTCTGCTCGTTTGTGTAGTGTCTCTATGAGGTAGAGTGTATCTTTAAATTCCTACCTTGGGTTTCCCATCTATAAAATGCGACAATAATACTGTCTTTGTACCTTTCAAGGAGAGCCTCCTATGGATCTGTTAATAAATGCCAATGATGTACTTTAGAGGTCCTCTAAGGAATGTTGTGATGAATCACTGAGTCTTCCTGTCCCACTCTCTGGCACTCAGGCACGCTCCTGAAAATCCCTCAGAAAGAAGGTGCTGGCACTGTGGTTATAAAGTGCCATGACACGATCTGTGCACTTGGGCACCTGGATCCCTCTCTGTCTATAAGAGGTGGCCTGGTTTTCATGAGAAATTTGACTTAATGCGTACTTAGCCAGAAGATTTTGGCAATCACAAACCAAACTTCTAGAGACTGGCAGAAGTGGAGAACTGCCCAAAAAAAGATCAGAAATTTGAGCTTCATTATTGGCTGTGATGTGAAATAACATCTAATTCTTGGATGCTGTACAAAGTCCCATTAGCCCATCAGGAATCTGGGGGGCTTCCAAGACTAGGCAAGGACCACAACAGCTAAATACTCCACACATTTACTCCCCTGGGGAGCTAGGAGAGAGCAAACAGATGACAGATGTTGCTTGTGTCATCAGTGCATGCTGGAAAGGGCTGTGGTACCACTGCTATGTGCACCTACATAACTACATAGCTTTGTTTAGGACTTACTGTTTTCCGATGCTGTGCAGTAGCATAGCAGACACTTCTGCAGCTTGCTTCAGAATGGGACCCAGCATTGCCATCAGCATGTCTCCAAAGATGAGCTCCAATTTCTTATTTGTCACCAATAGCTGCTAGTATTTATCACCTCTCCAGATCAGCTGTGTAAGTGTCTATGTGCTGATGTACAAAAAGCAGAGCAAAATTTCCATTTGAATCCTTCATTATCATTACGTGTGTGGAAAACAAAGGATCAGTAAAATATTTTTAAATTCTTCTTGTCTCAGCAAAGTTACTCACAAAGAATTTTCCAAGTTTGACATTTCGCTGGTTCTATTCAGTTTCATTCTGATGTTTTCGAAACAGAAAACTGTTTTATTTCACTTGACTTTGCCCTGAATTTTCATTCAATTTTATGTTTAGTGTTGATTTTATCATTTACTTTTTGTTTAAATGAAAATATATTTTGAAACAAAAAAATGTTTTCCTTTTCAAAGGATTTCTTTTCTAGTCTTCCCCTTTACTAAGAGTTTGGTAGAAAAGATCATTTTCACTTTGTTCCAGTTCATTTTGTTGTTTTAGATATGACGTGGGCCACAAAAACCTCTGGTACGAGGATAGACCTGAACTGTGACAGCTCGAGGCTTCTCAGCCACATATGCAAAACTTAATTCTGCTTGATAAAGATATCAGCTCAGGGCTAGCACTGGCCCAACTATTCCTGATGAAGGGAGGAATGGGAGGAGCTGGGGATAGGTTTGAGAGATGGGAGAGATCCCTGAAAAATGAAGGCAGCAGCATGGGCTGCCCATGCAGAAGCTGGAGGTGGATAAGGGAAGGCTACTGGTGGGACCATGTCTTCCCCCCCTACTCTGTTGTCCTGGCGTGCTGCTGACAACTGTACTTCTCTGCTGAGTTTTGGAGAAAGGGAAAATGTTTTCCACGCATCTTCCAGATGCAGTCTTGTTTCATGACTGATGGTGTCATTTGCTTTCCTTTACAATTTGTTTTTAAAAGCCTGTGTATGACTTCACCTCGATTTCTCTTGGCCAGTAGGCAGCACTCAGGGCAGAGCTGTTTGAATGCTTTCTTGTTAGCAGAAATAGTAGATAGGAGGAATCACAATCTCATTGGCTAATGCTGGGAAGTGAAGCGGGGGTTAAGGATGGATATTTAGTTTCTGATTGTTTGAGATACTTGCATGTGACAGGCTGTCCTTGCTGGCTTGGCCTGTACAGGAAATCAGTTAGGCATTTATGGTTGCTCTTGCCTTGGAGAAGATGTCAGAATGATTGTAGCCCATTAAAGACAGTCTAATATACCTTGAGGCTAACTTGCACGCTGATGATGAGTATAAGGATTTCCATAATTGTTTGGCAAATACCTTCTCTATCTATATAGCCAAATATTGATATTCATAGCATAAACCAGGTCATTCAGCTAAAACCCCCATGCAATCAATCAGTGATACAGTCTATCAAGTGTCCCAGTAAGCCTGTAGTCATTACAATCACTTTTTTCCTTTGGAGATGTTTGGGATGACT
Organism: Lagopus leucura; assembly: GCF_019238085.1. Classification (NCBI taxonomy): domain Eukaryota; kingdom Metazoa; phylum Chordata; class Aves; order Galliformes; family Phasianidae; genus Lagopus; species Lagopus leucura. Next base: position 8,579,183 of record NW_024962271.1, on the reverse strand, counting down.
CAATTTCTCTAATCTTGTAGCATTCCCTCTGTCTTTAGAGGGAATTTGTAATTGTTGAATTATTCTTGGCCATCCTTCATTCGGAATTTATGTTGTAATTTCAGCAAAAGCCAGACCTTGTACGGCAGTTTTCATCTTTTTCAAGGCTGCTTCTATTTCTTGAAATGCTGGAGGGTTTCCAATTATTCCTTCTGGTCGCTTTGGATGTGAATTGTAACAGATCATCCCAGAGTCGTGGTTCAACATTGTTAAGCTTATCAATATAAATATAATGTTAAACCCTTTTTAGATAATTGGGGATAGGTGTGAAAATGTGACCAATTTATGCATAAATTGGTCCTGCACTTCTCTTTTTCCCTTTATCAGAAAGAATCTCATCACGAACAGATTTCAGACTGTTCCTTGTCTGGGTTTCTTTATACCTGTTAACAGTTGATTAGGTTGTTATATCACTTTTCAATACCTGCTTAACCTGATGCCAGTCAACTCTGCAAACAAAATTCATTAAGGCTAATAGAAGTCTCTAAGCTGGAATTGCAAGGCAAAAAAGAATAGTTTTGATACATCAGCTACCACTGCATGAAACAATGAAACCTTATCATAGAATCATAAAATGGCCTCGGTTGAAATGGACCACATCATCTAGTTTCAACCCCCTTGCTATGTGCAAGGTCACCAACCACTAAACCAGGCTTCCCAGAGACACGTCCAGCCTGGCCTCTTATGTACTGGAATACTGGAAGAGCTCTTGTTCATAAGCAATATTGAAAATGAAGGATGAGGCAATAACCAGAGGGGTCTTTTGACCACCTTTTCACACACTTCTGTGTGTAAGAGGTAGGTGATACTTGGAGAAACACAGGAATAGATCTGGGGGGGCTGGAACAGGAGTGTTTTGCACGTTGTTTCTGGATTTCTTTAGCAAGTGTACTTAAAGAGCAAAACAAGCCCACTGAAAACTTCCTTTCATATTCATCTAGTGCCTGCTTTGGATTTTTCATTGAATGCAGAGGACTATTTTCTTGAGAAAATGTTTTATTTCTGTAATGTCTGCTCTTTTGATGTAGTACATGAAAAGAGTGCCATCTTAATAACAGCTATAACAGATAAAAACTGGATTATGGAAGAGAGGTTGTCCCTACTTACTAAATTAGCAAATTCACATGGAAAGAAATTGTAAAAGATTACAATACAAACACAGATTCTGGTCTTATGCCAGAATCACAGCAGTAATTTGTCCCTTGCTGGAATACACCCATTTTCCTCCTGCCTTTCTGCCTTTGGAAAAGAGAGAACTGGGACTGAAATTGTCTTAATTCTAAAGCAGCTGTAGAAATATATCAAATTAATCATATCCTCAAACAGTTCTTGTTCTTTGAGAGTACTGCTGTTAACAGTTTAGCACGTTTTAGGGAATTGTGCTGAAGGGCATCATTACCTGCTCCCAGTCTTTTGGTCAAGAAAGAGGATTATTTGGAATTATGAGTACTATCAGGTATGTTTTCATGGTTGTGGTAAAATTCCTGACTATCGTTCTACAAGAGCAGGACATTTCTTTGCATAGCTTTATTTATTTAAAAGATGCCATGCCTAAGCTATCTCAGCATCACCGCTGTACATGTTTCATACATAGCCAAGCCCAGGGGCACAGTTTCGAAGTCAGGTTATCATACTGGGTTGGATATTTGGCCCATGTAGTTTAAGAAAACAGAAAATCTGGTGATATGCATTTAATAGCAATATAAAAATAAAAACCAATAAAAATAATGAGAATTATATTTCTACTGGGAGAACATTAAAGTCATAATGGTGCAAATGGGCTTTGGATAATTGATAATACTGATGCAGAAAATTATTTTCAGTTCCCTCTCCTTTGCAGTAAAATACAGCTGCGTTTAAAGATGGGGAAAAAGTTTTTTTTCTTCTGGTGTTGAAGCATAAGAGGGCTTTAACCAGCATCACTAAGGAAACCTCAAACCACACTAAAAATTAACATGTGAGTTTGCTGTACTGGCATGCAGAGTAGCAGTGTGACTGGTTCTACCTTGGCAGTGACAGCATGGTGAAAGGATGTCGCCTCTTGGCTCCAACCTTGCTGATGGCTGCAAACCCAAGTGGAGGATAATCATTCTCAATCTGTGGCTTTACTGAAGCAGAGTCTTGGTGCTGCTGCTGCAGTTCTGCTGCAGCTGTGAAGCAGGCAGCAGCTCCCTTGGCTGATTTGCATCGAGTCATTCTGCAGTTATCTACCTTCGGCGACACATGGCCCAGAGCCCTGGGGAAGAAGCGAGCAAGGCTGTCCTATTTCTCTCCTGCCACCACTGTAGGTAATGGGGCTTCATCTGCTTGCTGCTTGGGCAGCGACTTATAAAGGCTAGATGGGAGAGGGAGGGTGGGGTGAAGGATGCCACTCTCCTCTGTGCTTGAAATCACTAGTTTTACTCTGCCAGCACTAAGCGTATTAATGTCTCTCCACCCAGTCACTGCCACAAATCAGTGAGCATGGCATTTAGAAAGCAAGTGACTTATGTTTGGGCTCATGGATGTGGAATGAATGTGCGTGGTTCTGTCCCAGTTAGCCTTATATGAGACCTACCCCTTTATATGGATTCACTGGTGTCCATTTGTCCATAAAGTGAAGTAGCAAATTTGACTAATGAAAAAGCAACGTGAAGTTTATATTATGAGAAAATAATATTTTTGCTTTCTCAGTGTAAGCAGAGACTGAAGTAGACAAGCGCTTATATGGCCACAAAGCACTGGAAAATAAGAGCAGGTGGTAGAACTTCCAAAGCAAAAAATATCCTATAAACAAAATGATCAAGAAAGGAATTTCTTCCAGGCCAGCTGCACTGGGCAGCTAGTCAGTCTGTAAGGGACAATGTTCTTTGGTTCAGGAGCTCACCAAACTGTTTTTTAAAGTGATGGCTTTTATAAATGAAACTCTAAGTATTTTGTTTTTGCTAACAAAGCAAAGAGAAGCAGTAACTCAGTGTAGTTGCAACTTAAAGCACAGTCTCAGGCTCTGAGAAATCTGTTTATTTCTGTGGAACCGAAATCTTGTAATTTCTTGTAACTCAGTTTTTCTGCGCTTTGAGTTCCTCAACTTATAAAAAGGTACGTCTCTATTTAGTTGCCTGAATTGTTGCACTGAAACTAAGATAATGTAATATTTATAAAGTATTTTCAGATCATTGAGTAGAAGACAATTTGGAAACTTCTCTTGTACTGAATCTTAACTAAATTTCTAGTTTCTGTCAAAGTATGTCTCTTCATCTTTTAAACAAGGAAGAGGTTTGTGTTTTTCTTCTTGTTTATGTTCTTATGAACTGGCCTATATTAATTTGGTTTATAATTGAACAAGTTGAAGAAAAGATTGAAAATGTTATTACTGAGGCACAGCCACCAACCATAAAATAGGATAACCAATGGTGTCCCTAGAAGTGTCACTGTAATATAGACTCATGACATATTGCTGGGCATTTGTTGTTGACGCTGACAATGAATGTAGAGTAAATGTTCTCCGTATTCTTTTTTGCTATAAAATGTCTGTTGTGCTAATCATTTCAGTCATGCTTTGACAGAGAACAAGCTTAGTTCTTAAAAAGTAGAAAGATCAGCTGTGCATCACTGCGTGCCAGCTCCCTGGTTCTATGGCCCATGCGTGGGATAGAGTTCATGTTACTGAAGGGATACCAGTAGGTAATGTAACATCTCCTTGTGGCTAAAACCAAAAACATGCAAAATGCAAATAGCCATGCATATCTGGGAGCTTTTCATCCTAGTATATGCATGAGGTTTGGACCAAGCAAGAAATGGTAAGAAGAAAAGAACAGCTCCCACATTCACACATCCTGTATTTACCGATTACAAAATCTGAGATCTGGTTTCTCCTAACAGTTTCTGGTCAAACCGCCTTAGGCCAACTTACTCCTCACAGCTAGAAGTGCTGTTTGTAGCCATGCACAAAATACGGTGTTGTGTATGTAGAGCAGTGACATGCTGAAATTGTGACTGACTGTCACAATACCGACCAGGTCTCTGCTGTGCTCAGTGCTGCTACTGCAGACTCTGGTGCAACATTATAGGCTCAAAGTGATGACGAGAGTGGGCTGACAGATAAAGCATGGAATTTAACACAGAGGAGAAATGTATGCCTGAATCTTATTGCAGCATGTTATCTGACTCTATTGACTGCAGCATGTGACTGAATTAAAGTGAATGATGAAATTATGTACAGTCGTTTTCATAAGCAGAAGTCAGTTACGAAGTGCTTCCAGATGTATGTTTAATGTATTTCTATTTTATTATGGTGTCTATTTGATGTACATGGTTCTGACTAAATGGTTAAAAACACTGCAATGTGTGCAGAAGTATATTGTGCTCAATTTTTTTTTCCAAAAGTGTCAGTGTTGATAACTAAAAACTGAAATACTGCAATCTAATCAACAGTGTTTTTATGGAATTATGAGCATAGGCTTTTAGCATTTGGGTAACTCTACTGTTTGTAGACATAAAAATAAGTGGCCCTAAAATTATTTTAGGATTGTAGGTTTAATATGGGGAACTAGATAAAGCCACAAAGATAAATCAGAGTCAAATTATTTCTGGTATCACATCTGCCAGGCCCATCAAGAAACAGATATTTTACATGCCTATTCCATGGATTCAGGAAACAAGCATTCTGTTCAGCTGCATTGGTCAAGTGGACTTAGAATTTATCTCCTCAGATATTTTCTGATATTTTATGGCTACAGACATACAATTTTTGGTTTAAGATCCTGTCAGGTGTCACAAAATAAACACAAAACTCCACAAGAGCCAATACTTGAACACTTTAAATCCAAGCCCAGGAAATACTGTTAGAGAATAGGTAGGTATCACTGTTCTTTCAGTGTTTATAATGGGCAAATGCTCCATCATGCTCTTATTAGACACTCTGTGTTGTAGGTACTTGGTTACCGTTCATACATAAAACTGGCATTTGGACTTTTAAAGACACAGGGCCATTTTACTCAAGAGAGAAACTTAATCTAAAATATTGACTTCCTCTGAATTTCAGTGATTTATTTATTTTTTGCCAGCCTAACATTTCTACGTTAATTGGAGTTGCATATGGTATTAGCCTTAATTTTCAGTATTAAACACTGTAATACAGCATTTTGCTGAAAGTTACTTGGCTCAACATCATGGTCCAAATTATCATGCATACAGAGATTCTGGTAACTGGGACTATCTATGGTTTGTTTTAGGACTGTGCTTTACATTCAGTCCACAGCAGTACTCCCGGAGATAATGGTGAGATTTTAAAAAGATCAAAGCTAGAAACATGGTTTTAGGTACCAAATAAGCTTTTGGTAATTAACTTTATTTATTACTAAACTTCATGATTATTACACTTGGTGTCACTCAGTATGATAATACTGCACACTGTTTGTCTTTTATTTTCTTCTTCAACTGCATTTTCTGTTTCTAGTGCCTTTTGTCTTTACTTTTTTACTTTTAGATTTCCCTCAGGAAGCAAATTCTGACTCCTCTTGGGAGAACCAGCTCTTCACTTATCCTTCTTATCTGCAAAGATTATTAGCAATTAAATAGGCAATGCTAACATGTAGAGAGTGATAATTGACCCTAAATAGATGAAAGAATCTACAGCAAGGGTGAAAAATTTAATTTCTCTTAGGTGTCGCTATAAGAATTTGTGTTTCAGGCACAAAAGCACAATCACAACCATCTATTGCAAGGTGATGTATAGAGATTTCTCTGCCGCATACTTTGAGTTTTTAAAACAAAAATTTGATTTCTGAAGATCTGAGTATATTGGATGTGCCTAATTTGGTCCAATGGCATAATGCTCTGAGTTGCTGCAATGTATAAATCAGGGTGAATTTAAATTGCATCTGTTTTAAATTATCCATGTAAATAATTATTTCAGAGCTCAGGAGTGGCCACCATGAAAGAAACAATTGAACTGTTTACTCTGATGCATTAAGCCCTTAATGAGTGATGCATGATTCTTATAGATCCCAAAGTCTGCAGTGCTGTAGTTGCATTCTTGAAGAGCACATGCAGTAGTGTGCACTGTTCCTCTGTTTCTCACACCAAGTAAGCTCTGTGATTCTCATATTTTTCTCTTTTTTGCTCAGAGAAACTCATAAGTTTAGTGCCTGTTAATTTGCTCGGCTACCAGAGAGCATTCATTGTGCGCCAGTTGCAGAAGCTCTGTGCAGTGTATTGTCCAGGCTGTGCCCATGGGAGCTGCTGCCTTCTCTGTCCCAGTTACAGAGTGCCTATCAAGTAACATGGGAGTACCCAGGTGAACTGGCATGAGATAGAGGTCAGCTTGGGAATTGGGCTTGAAGATCTTTTGCAGAACCATCTGTTGAATCTCCCCACTCCCCTTCTCTGCCAGAGGCTTTTCTTCTTTACCTGAGGGCCAAATCTTACTCCCCTGGAATACAGTAGACTTCCAGGAGAAGCAAAGTGAATCAATACTCAATGTAGTATGTATTTAATATATGTAAGCTGCACTGCATTTTTAATCAGCTATATATTTATTGTAGTGAAGAGTAACAAATTACAGTACCACTAGCACACAAAAGCTTATGGTATTCCATTATTCTTAATTAATAGGTAAGTGAAAGCCTTTTTTATTTATACTGGAGAAGATCTTGTTACTAATTTGGTTGCGAATGTATCTGTAAAAAGGAAAAAATTGTGTATCTATTTATTTTCCTAGGTTAATAATAGAGCACTCATTCTTTCCTTTTAGTTTTCTGATGGTTACTTGTTTTGCAATCAAATATTAGCATGCTGTTTTTGCATATATTTTAAAGATATCCATTCTTTAATAAGGAAAACAAATGTATTTGTAACAAGCAAGCAAACAAAAAAACTAATGAAAAGCATCTGGAATCTAAGATGAACACATGAAAAAATGTGTAAGCACAAGTTCTCTGCATTCCTTTACCTGTTTCACAGATTTATCACAGGACTGATCACGTGTAGGTCATTATGAGAAAAGCATAAATGCAGATAATATACACTGTTTACCCATCCAATGGTCTTCCTTTCCTTCATGCAGGTAATCAGGTAGGCATAGGCCTCAAGAAAGCCTAAAAGTCTTCATTTGGAGCTCCACAATGAACTCTGAAGAAGTGAAACCATCTGTGTCAAGTAATTTTTATTCTTTAACAGAATTTAACTACTCCATAATTACTAATTAAACTCCTTATGTACTTTCCGTTTTGAGATTTCAAAGGTCTTGGGAAAATTTAAACTGTCTTAAAACCAGACATTTATATTTAAGATCTTGAGTTTTAATTTATCTTCCTAAACAGAAAGCTGCTCCTATGTGATATCATTCTGAAGCTGACTTCTGAATACCTGCCTGCTTCACTGCACAATATATGATTTAGAAGAGAGTCTTCAGAATGTTACTCGGGAAGAGGAAATAAAAAGAAAAAAGGAATTTCTAAAAATTTCCTTCTTGGATTTGTTTTGTTTTTCTAAAGAAAGTAAACTATTCTAAAAAGTAAGGACCATGACCTTTTCAACTTGAGTGATGTCCTTCTTGCCTTCACAGCATAGTACTGAAGAAATGAAATAGAAACCTCTTTGACAGAAAGCACAGATGGTATGCACCAGCCAAAAGTCAGACCTGAAGCTTCTTATTTCCGTGAAGAAGTTACTATCGTATCCCAGTGTGAATGAAGTGACTGTTTTCAGCTTCCTGAATCTGACCATGGTTTTCTCTTTTCTGGGTGCTTCTCAGTTGGCAGTACACAGGTATGTCCATTCATTGGTGTTTGTGATGACACAGAACCAGTTATAAAACCTAATTTAAATTCCTAAAGGTTTTCTGTTGCTTCCTACTCTCTGTGATGTCCCAGTTGTTCTGATGTTTTTCATTGCTTTGCTATTTCTTCTCTGAAGTTACGGAGGAGGGTGACTAACTTAAGTTACTCATATGTGAACCTTTGGGCTGGAATTTGTGCTTCATACATACCTTGGTAATAGTATGTTAATACCAATGACCATTGCTTGGATCTAGATATTAAAATTCTGATAGTTTCTATCTCTGAAATGTTTGCATGGAGGCTGGATGTAACATCACAGAGAACAGTGGTGTGGTTAGATATAGCATGGTGATGGATGCAGGAGGGACAGAGGGAACTTCATGTGAAGGAGAACTGAATTCGCTGCAGCACAACACAGGGCGTGAGACTACCAAAGTGCTGATAATGATCTCTGGGTGCAGCAAACAGAAGGAATCAGAGAAAAGCACATATTTAAGGCTGTCTTACTGTGCTGTTTTATTTTGCACAGAAGCTCACTGCTTCAGAAATGCTCATAGAAGGTCATTTATTTGTGGGGCAGTTACTAATTTCACCAGGAATCCTTAGACATTGCAGTCTGTCCTGCTCTGCCAGGAGCTGGTGGCTATAGGATTGTGCAGTCAGCAGGGCAGGGCAGCACTGTTTGGTGAGAACAGGCCTGCTAAGCCATGTCTGTTCAGCAATGGCTAAGCTTTGCTTACTCTAACATCACATACAGCAAATGAAATATGTACTGCTTTCCCATGGAGTTTCCGTGACTTACTGTTTAGTGTAATCTTAGAAGAAAAAAAAAAAAGAAAAAAACACTGGAAAAACTGATCAAGAACTGATAATTGAAAAGATGACATGACCTAATTTGAAAAGGGTTGTATCTTCACATGCCCCACACTTGTGTAGTTCAAAATAGTACACATCTTGTCCCTTTAACTTCAGGTGTATGTGTCTTGTCTGGTTCTTGGAAGTGACTGTGTACAGGCAGAGCATAATTGGCAGCCTGTGACATCCCTGTCTGCAAGTGTCTCTCTAAATGGAGCGTATTTCAGCCTTTATCTAGTGATGGCTGTTACCTGAGAGAAGCCCAGGGCCATCTCAAAGGGCTTGTAGCGGCTAATTGTGCCTGTTAGGACTAGCAATTAGCTGGGGATCTCTCCACTAGGCAGCTCCGACACCCACTAGCTTTCAGCTCTTTTCACTTCCTTTCAGTTAACTAGCTGTGCCGAGCAGAAGAGACAAGGGACAGGTAGGCGAGTGTGCCGTCACGCTCAGGAAGGACGAGGAGGGATGTGTGCAAGACCGCTGGGGAAAAAATAGACACTGGGTTATAATAATACACAAAAACATGACCTGATTATTACAGAAACAAAGCAGCAGGTGACCTATCCCTCATCTGTAGGTACTGGAGGCTACAGCTGGACTGTTTGCACAGGCTATACTTCAGCTTTAAGAAAACAATAAAATCTAATTACGTATAGGTCATAAAAAAGATCCCGTACATATGGTGGTTGCTGGTTACCATGGTGCAAACAATGGTTTCAATGGAAACATGAAGCAGAACATCGAAGAATTAAGATAATAAATCAGTTTCATTGAATAATAAAGCTTTGCACTTACCCATTAATTAAGGATAATCGTATGCCATAAGCTTTTGTGTGCTATAAGTAATGTGTTACTCTTTACCATAAATATATAGATGATTAAAAATTCAATACACCTTACAGGTAGCAAAATCACACCATCTTCCATATATATTACTAAAGAAAGATGTAAGTGTTCTTTTTATACTTATTATTTTTCGGATTGGGATAGAACGTTTCCATTATCCAACAGAATTTGAGTTTGTGATAACACTTGGAAGACTTGAGAAAATCCCCTTCTTGAAACCTTTGTGAAAATCTTTAAACACTGATGACACAATTCAAAGATATCTAAAAACATTCAGAGAAAAGGCTGGGCTGAGCTGGGCTGGACTGCCACATCTGGTTTCCAATACTGAATTGAGACATACCACATAATGCAGCCCACTGTAACACAATACACACTGATCTTGTATTGACCCTTCCACTTGATACATCTTTAGGTGCTTTGTAATCCCTAACAAATGTACCTTAAAATCCTATTGAACTGTGGAGGCAATTGAGAACAAATGTCTTCAGGCCCGAAATAGCATCTGGTTCTCAGACCAGACCAGAGACCACTCCAGGTATACAGGAGGCAGGCTGAAGGTTGGGACATGAAAGTTTCTGCCTGCTGCTGTAAACAGTAGGCAGGTAGAAAGTGAGGCAGAATGGGTGCCACATCGATGGGGTTTATTCCCTTTCTACAATGAACAGAAATCGAGCATACCAAACGTTTAGAAAATCTCATCTGTAAAACCCTCCCCTCTCAGGATGTTTTTCCTTTGAATGCAGTGTTTGCAGGATGGTTTGCCACAGAGGGAAAATCAAATCTCAGGTTGCTGGGTGGTGGGTGCAGACTACAGAGACCCCAAGGGGAGCGCTCCAAACCCTGTGCCGTGGGGAGCAGCCAGTCTCTCAGCAGAAAAATAAATGTTCAGAACATGCATAGCCATTTCTTCCCATTGGAAAAGGAATGATAAAGGCCTTGACATTTTATTTAACTTTTGTAAAAAGTTATATATTGGCCTTTAATTCTCTGCCTGTTGTTTCTCTCAGATTAGTCCCTGCCATCTCTCAGAGCACCCTATCACCTGACCAACAATGTAAAAGATCAATGGTGAAATCATCTCAGGCTGCCTACTGGGAAATGCAAAGCTGGCAAGCAGATGGGCTGCCCAGCTCACTGGACAGAGCACTGGCATTTCAGCTCCAGACCACAGTTTGAGTCCAGCTTGAAGCAGTACATTTAATTTGATGATCTGAGTTCAGGTCCTCTCACCCAAAGCTATAAATTCAGGAGAATTTTGACTATTTAGTAGTCTTGCTTCAAAAAGGACACCACAGTGTACATGCAGCTTGAATTTTCCTACGGCCTGATGAAGGGGATTCCTACAGCAGTGCAGGAGCTGGTGCTGCCAACGGCATGCTGAACCTTGCCAGAAGGTATGGAAACAGCAATGCTTTAGTGTTTATCAATACAGGAGTGGGTATTTCCCAGAGCACTAACCAGCACTGCAGAGATGCATGCTGAAGAGTATAAAGTGCGCACAGTGCAAAGCACGGGTGAAAACCCTTTGTGACTTTACAAAGCAGAGCAGGAGAGAGGAAAAAAAATAAAAGAGAGATAGAGAAACAAATCCAAATCCTTCCAAAGTGAACTTAAGTGTTAAACATGACCTTTGGATTTAAGAAGCAAAAATTTTCACAGGAAGTTGAAAACACGCTGGATGGGGGAACTAAAGAACAGCAGGAACAGATGCCATTATTTGGCACACAGTGGGGAGAGAAGCACAGAAAAGGCGGTCTCTGCAGAAGACGCTTTCCTTTAACTCTCTTTGTTTTCTCTTGGGGAGATAAGGGTAGGCACTGCATGAGATTTTCTCCTCACATCAAAAGGCTTGGAGGGCTGAAGGGGAAGTTTAAAAATATGTTAAGAACCTTCTCATAAAAAATGTTCAGTTATCTGTTTTATAGCACAGGATAGTTTGGTTTGTGAAGGGGGGGAACACTGAACAGAGAGCCCAGGAGGAATTTCTTTAGATTAACTGTAACCCTGGCCACTTGCTGCCAGGGAAGGAAGGACCTGGGAAAGGGAACAGATAGTCTGCAGTCCTTGTTCATTAGAGGTGTACGTTCAGGGACAAAGCACAGCTTGCAGGCAGGGGACACGGGATGAGCGTGATGCCTGGGGCTCAGCGATGTGCTGCAAGAACTGCTGCACAATGGGGACAGAGGAAAATGTTATTTTCTTCCCTCCTGGGATATAATCTTGAACACATATGGATGAGTCGTTTACTGAAGGTTCATTCTACTACTGCCTTCTGGGGAGCATGAGGCAAAAACAGAAGCTGCACCTGAGTTTCCCTGGAACTGTTGCATCCTTTGAATGGTGTGTGTCCTGAAGGGCTGCTCTGGCTGCTGTGAGATGAGCAAGCATATTGCACTGATGCACATGGCCACTGTATCAAAGGAAAGTTTATTAATTGATTTTCATCTCTGAACTAGCAGAAAATTGCAGACTCAACACAAATGTTCTGTGTAGTTTCACCAAGATGGGCAGAGGAATCATTCAAAGAAATCACTGTTCACAATATTTTATGAAACCTAGTCCACTTCGTGACCCTTGGTTTTACATGCAAGAGGTTGACTACTTCTGCTAGGGGGCCGATGACCTTCCTTGTAGTATTCTCTGCTCAAGGCTGATGGGATCAAAGAATCGCTAATTAGTCATGTCTCTGAAGACAAGGAGAGAGAGATTATTACTGAGCTTTCACTTCTAAAGATAACACGTATGTATAACATTAGCCAACACTTTCAGTATACAAATTAAAGTTTAACAACCCTATAAGCATTCCTTCTTCAAGACAGCACTAGGAAGTGATGATAAGTTGAAGGGAATTGAGACAATTGAAACAAAATGTTTTTAAAAAGTTAACATAGCATCAATAGGATTTTGTATTAGATTAAGAAGACTCTTCGTTAGTTCCTGAAAAATCAGAGGTGATTCTAGTGGCCGTACTGGTGAGGAACCAGATGTTTAATACTGGACTCTCTATGTTTGTTGTGCCCACAATGTACAAATCGGCACAGGATGGTCCGAGTGTTGCCGTAGTAAAAGTAATAGGGCAACTCTACTCACTGGCAAAGGTTTGGGCAAAGCATACTTCAGAAAGAACAAGCTAAGAATTGCACCATTTTTGAGTGCATTTCTCTGGCCTTATCAAATTTCTTTTTTGTATTCATACGTATATATCTAATTTTTATATAGCCTTTCAAGTGCGGGTGAGTTGTTTTTTTTTACCACTTTTTTTTGTGGGACTTATGGCTTCCAGCTTAGGAGTGGTTCAGGTGAGGTAAAAGTCCAAGTGGTATCTGCAGGACAGTACCTGTACAAGTTGCCTAAAGCTTGGCAATATGGGTATAATCTGAATTCAAAGCTTAATGTTCAAGTCCTCATGGTTTAAGTACATACATAGTACACTGTGTGTGGTTTCTTGACAGTCTTTTACCATATTTGGCCATGTGAAGAAGCACTAATACAGGTTTTGATGTCACAGACAAGGCATTTGCCAGTTGTTTTACATGTAATAAGAAATACTCTCTTCAGACTCATGGCTATAACTGCGTGTAACACAGAGAGAGGCATAAATGTTGACTGAATAAAAATACTCACGTACCTAACAGTTATGCAGAGGACCTTGAATGAGTACGTTTTCCCTTTTGTAGGCAAAACTCATTTCACAATTCAAAATACAAGTGAAACAAGTTAAGCCATTTTGTTCTTTGTAATTTTTTTTTTTTTCAGTAGTTTCTCATTTCATAAATTTGCCCCAAGTCAAAACTGACTATCAGAAATGTTGGAGGCTTCTTGTGTTTAATATGGACTGGTGTCTTCTTGTCATTTAAGGGAAAAAAAATTGAAATGGCAATGGAAGCTATTTGGCTAATGTTTTTATCTATTCTGTGACTGACATCAATAATACATAACAGTTCAATTGACATTGCATCCTGTCCAATGGACCCACTGACCTGATTCAATGTCAGCTGAAATGCCTCGTACATCATAAACACACGTGAATTTTCACAGATCCATTATCTACACTCTTGCCTGGTCCAAGAGTGCCAGGGACCCAATGCTGAGCCAACAGGAGTTTGAATTCTTTTTCTTCAGTCTCTGTTTTCTTTCACATTGTGAAGGAGCAGCTTCATACTCTGTAGAATGTAACTGGAAGACCCCTGCACGTTTTATGAATACATGAATGATAATGATGTCAATAGTTGTTCAGATACTAGGCTGATAAGAGTATGGTATAAAAACCCAGATAAATACCTCATACCTTGTCAGGAGAGCCTGCAAACCTGATATGTCATTCTGTCTTATTGTGCAAGAATATATGAATCGTAATATTCCTATTAACATTGTAGAAAGTCTGCAGTAGTTGCAGACTGAATCCAATGACAATACAACTTTTATAAAAATATGGATATTTAGCACTTGCCCCTGCTGTGATTTCATTGCCACTATAAGCAAAAGGAACGCAAATGAAAAGTATTCCAAGGTTTTCAGTTGGTCCCTCTTAACAGTACACTGCAACAGTACATATTTGTTTTACTACTGAGCCTGTTTAGCAGTCAAACTGTAGGAAATTGACTATACACTTACTGTATAAAAATGATATGCTTGGTTAGTGATACTTTAGAAGAAATGAGTGCATCAATCATAGAATAGCAAGTTGTCAAGTCTTTATATGTTGGAAAAATACAGAACAAAGAATGTAATGTGTGTTGAGCACATTTTACAAAAGTTTCATGCCAAAGTTGATTTACAATGAACTCTCCCCTCCCTCTCTCCTCCCAAATTCTTCTAAAGAAACGTTTAAGGAAATCTGAACAAACTATCATGCTCTCTGTTCTGACATGTGTGTAATTACAAGATCATCCTCATTGTGAATTTTCTGTTTGGTTGATTTAAGAAAAAAATTAGGTGCACACTCTTAATGCTGTTCTGCCATTCAAACTCAGAAGGGTAATTTTCCTCACAAGTTAATGGGAAGAAGACGACTTAATAATTAGCCTGGCTTAGACAGACTGGATCCTTGACAAGGAGCAGTGCCCGCCCTTGGAGCTCACTCTGTAGGCTGAGCAGTCCTCGGCCCAAGCAGAGGCTCCCAGGCACCATCCTTGTCCAGAGGCTCTCCTGGGTGTGCGCCAGTCATGCTCAATTTCCTATCAGAGCCCTGTGAGAAGTGCAGACCTGACACGCGTTCTGTACAGCGCACAAGCTCTCCTGACAGCATGTGAAACCCTACAGATTAAAACTGCCACCACATAGGTTGTTGCTATGGACCGTTGCATTGCTCTGCCTGATCTGGACCCAAAAGCACAAAACTGAGCCTGCATCTGCCCAAATGCAAAGTCAAGTTTTCTGTTACGAAACAGCGTCATACTTCAGCTGGTAGAGAGACTCCTGGATTTCAGCTCTGCAGCTCTTCTCTCAATGTTTCTTTTTTAGGGCACCTACTCACCCTCCCATGTGTGTGATTCCTTTCATTATACGGATTTATGCTGCAGACATATGGCTTTAGTTAATCTGACAATAGCTCTCGCTTCCTTCTAAGAGATCCATTATGGAAAGGTAACCATACATTGTAGTAAAATATAACACCAAGACAGAAAATACCCTTTCATTTCAGCAACAGACAAAGACATCTTTTGAAGCTCACCTTAAGTATCCTTTGTACCAACACACCCATCCTAAGTATCAAAACAACTGCAGTTTATTTTTGTTGTTGGACAATAGAAAGACAATTCTTCGAATTTCTGTCTCTAAGTCCGTCATTACCCACTCAACTTGTGCTCTCTGCTAGGGAGGACCAAGGCAAATAAACATCAATTAGTCTAACTCAAAATAAATGAAATGCATAAGAACCTAATATGGCCTCATCACACCTCTGTTCGATGTACATTAAACGTTCCGTTTGCATCACAATTTGTCAGTAATGGCATAAGAGCTAAGAAAGTTGGGTGTTTCATTTCTTCTTCAAGAATGAAGAGAGAAGTAGACTCAACCAATTTCTTCTGTTAGGAAAGAAAAATCCTGTGAGTTTTATCCACAGATTTCCATTTGAACAGAGATGGTAATCCAGATGTGATTGAAGATAGATACTTCCATGATCTCCAGAATCCACAAGCGAGAGCCATGCATGGAGTAGAAGGAGTCTATTCGTCATCCCAACATCACTTCAGCTTTTGCTATGTCTCACTTATGACTTTCTTCAGCCTGAGCTGTTCCTGGGAAAATATCAAGATTGTTTCAGGAGGAAACTGTCTCCTTCAAAGTAAAAGAAAGTCACCAAAGAAAGGTGACTTTTGCATATCTGCATGACAGTATGTCTTTTCAAATGTCCTACAATGCATGCTCTGGATTTAAATGACTGTCTGGAAGACCTGATTGTTTACTTTAAGTACCCCTTTCTAACACTCAGATGGTGTGCCAAACTCAACATCCAGAGGAAGTTCTGCATTGCCTGAGACTACCTCAAAAGCCAGTTCTGGAATCTCAGGAAATCTCAATGGGAAGTACCAGCTGCAGAAAGGGACTCAGAGAAAGAGTCAGTGATTCAGTGATTCAGTGGGATTGTACTGCAACTTAATTATATCAAAGTTCTCCTAGAAGTGTATACGCTATATGTCTGGTGATTGAACCCTGACACTGGTGTTGAGCAGGGAAAGCAAGCCCATGCTGTGACTTGTTCTTAGCTCTCCCTCATTTCTTGCTGAGCAACTCCCTGGATGAGCAGTGCGAGTATGAGGCCAGAGTGCCAGAGGAGAAGTTAAACTGATAAATACAGAAAAAGTTGCTTAAAATATGAAGTACTAAAGAGCAAGCCACATAATCTATGGCACTTTTCATCTTGGGACAACGGGATGATTCAGAAGTGGTTCTGAAACCAGTCAGTAGTACAAGCGCTTGTCAGGTGGCAAGCAGCATTTTTCATGTTAATGGAGGAAACATACTGTGTACAAGCACTTCAGATTCAACCCCTGTTCTTACAGAAAGTGCTTTGGGATTTCTAGTGATCAGGAGGAGAAAATAAGTTTCCAATCACTAGGAATCTGAACAAAGATATCCAAATAGGACAAGTCAGTTTGTCTGTATAACATGCTGGAAAGTACTTTGTCACTACTAAGGACTGGTAGAAGACTTTGGGCATCACTACTTCATACCACCCCATCCAATCTCTTATCAGGAGTTCACTGTCTGCTGTACACTTTCTAAGTTAGTACCTTGCTGCAGAGTTAGTCAAAGGCAATACAATAATGGAGTGAAAGTTGCAGGAGATGATTGCAATGCTGGAAATGCTATTGATGGCACTGGTTATTTATTTAGTAGACAGAATTTAGAATGGGAATAAGAATTTGTCTGTCACCATCACATCAGCCACCCAGCACTGCTCCAGGCAGTG
This sequence comes from Lagopus leucura, assembly GCF_019238085.1. Lineage (NCBI taxonomy): Eukaryota > Metazoa > Chordata > Aves > Galliformes > Phasianidae > Lagopus > Lagopus leucura. The sequence goes on along the minus strand of NW_024962271.1, from coordinate 8,562,263 downwards.
AGTATGCTGTTACTAATTTTAGTTTGTTTTGTTGTCATTCAGTCCAGATAATTTTTTATGTTCATTTAGTTGCTGTTAATGATTAAGAAAGAAATGTTGTGTAATAGTGAGGGAGGGTACTCAGAAATTTCCTCCCTTACATCACAGCCTCTGCAGTCCCAGCCAGTGACAGTGAATTAGTTGTTTCCTACAGACAGGAGCCATGACGTGCCTTTGCATCAGGACCTGTTGCTTTCTCGTGGGGGACCAGTGCCACAGCCACATTCTGCAGAATGCATCACTTTCGGCTGCTTTGGGACAGAGTTCTTCTGCTGTGGAGCACTGGAGGCTTTGGACTTCAGGGGCAGAGAATGAGATAAAATGTATTGGAAGTACTCAAAATGATGTGAGTTGCTGATCTGCATGTCAGATGTTACATCCTATACATTAGGATACATCCTAAATGCTGTATAGGAACTGCTAAGACGCAGCTGAACCAGTGATTGAGCACCTGGTGAAGGGCTGTGGCCAGCCCTGGGCGCACAGGTGGAAGCAATTCATCTGTGTAACCAGCTTGGCTCCACCCTTCCCCAACCTCATATAAGGGCTGGCAGCCACAGGGGAAGCGTATCTACTTGGAGAACACCTCCTTTGGAGTGTTTGGTGAGCTCTGTTTCTTGGAAAGGGGTAAGTAGTGCCTTCTTTATTCTTGGATTGTGACCTTTATCTTTTGTGGGTGATCCTAAACTGGTTTAAAGCAGCTATATCTGCTATTGCTTTTCTCCATACCTGCCGCTTGGGCAGCAAACTTGTAAAAGTAGGTGTTTCTTTTCCCTTGGGCTGCGACTGAACTGTGGAACTTACTTCCAGAGGAAAGAGACAGAATTTACTGAAATTTAAGAAGACTCCAGCTGTCACTTCTTTATTTATTCACGTTATTTAGGGCCAAATGGACACAGATAACTAAGCTGATGCAAGAGGGTCAGTTCCAGCTCTCGGTGGCTTCAGGGCACAAATTATTCACCTGCCAAAGAAATATTTTGCGCTTTCCTAGCACCATGCCTGTATGGCCATCATTTTGCAGTTATTAAATGACTTTAAATCCCTCTTCTGCCCCTCGTGTTGCCTTCAGTGTAGCTGGGAACAGACACGTCAACTTTATGAATGATAAATGAGCGAGGGACTGAAGTTAAGCTGCTGACCAATGGGCGCAGTTTAAATCAAGAAGGATTGAGAAAGGACTGCAGGATGCCAGCCTCTTTCTCATATCACAAGCATTTACCAAACATTTGTGCTCTCTCTTGACCAAATGTCCATTGATGAGCTTGCAAAATAAGGTGATTTTGTGCAAGATACACCTGGTATGAGTGCCTGACAGCACTGTGCAAGGATCCCAGGGCGGCTCTGAACAGGCAGGCTCTTCCCCAAGTCAGAGCAGCATCAGTGCAGCATCCAGGAAGCTGGCCAAAGTGGACTGCCATGCTGAGTTGCTTCCAGAGCTTCAGGGGGAGTGGTGCCAGGACCTTGTGGCAGTGCATTGCGCTCTGCGGATGCACCTAGATCTCTGCTGGTTTGCAGCCAGGCACCACGTGTGCGTGGGAAGGGCAGTGCTTGTAGGCCTACTATTATAATTATACTGAGAAGTCTTGCCCTTGTTTCAATGCCAGCAATTCATTGCAAAGCCAGAAGCCTCTAGACAAGAGACAGCCAGCTGACAGTGCAGGCTGCAGATTTTCTTTGCTCCTCAAATGACCTAATCCCATGTTTCTGCATCTTTCTCCACTAGCTCCTCATTTAGGATGATCAGAAAAACATGGGGACAAGAGGAGGATAGGAAGCGAACTAGGCTGGAACAGTTGAGAGTTGGCAATGCTGTAAAGACAAGTTGGAAAGCACAACTTTGCAGCATTTTTGCACTTCTGAGTCGCCTCGTGTTTGGTTAAAAACTTTAGGGGGCATTCTTTGAGCCAACAGGGCCCAGCAGGGCAGAGGTTCAGGTTTCTCTTCCTACCTGTGACCACGAGGGGTGCCCCATTGTGTAGCAATGCCACAGCATTTGGCACAGGCTGAGGTGGAAATTCTATCTGGTATAATTATTGTACATTAAAATAGATAAAATTTTTTATATGGAAGTATAGAATATTATACATTACAATAGTCAGACAACAGGATATTCATCTCTACTTTAATTTGTAGACTTCATAACTTTGTTTGCATTCACCATGAGATAACTACTGTACATTCATGAAAAATGACATCTTGCATGAAAAGACTTAACAAAAGCCACAGTGCTGATAATTTTCCTGTGGATCAGGGAGGACAGATCTCTCTGTGGTTTCACTGACATGGGCCAGGGCTTGCCTTTATCATTCAAAACTAAATTGTAATGTTGTCATGGCTGCACATTAAAGGAAGTTTCTCTTGATAAACTATTTTACTCAGTCATGTGAAACTTGATTTATTCTCCCAGACCAAACATAAAAAGGGCAAAAACTTCATTTGAGGAGCTTCTTGTGTAGGCAAAATGCAGACTTAGAGAATGTTTTAAAAAATACGTGTATAACTTTATTAAGTTTTTATCTGTTGTTGCTCACTGCATCTCAAAGTCTTTGAAACTCTCCTGAGGGATGATACTTGGGAGCTGACAGTGTGTGCTGAGGAAGTGATGATGTACGGGCATTGATTACAGCAAGCAGTAAGGGGCAGAGCGCTTCTCTAAGGGCTTGGCAGCAGAGCGGATGATGCATGTGCAGCTGGCTGCTTGCTGGATTCTGCTATAGCATTCATTCTAAATAATAAAACCTTGAGCAAATTATGTCTGTAGTTTAGAAAGTCTCTCAGATACTGTGCTTGCTGAAGTTACCTTTGGTGGCCACCTTTGTATGGGGCCAGTGTAGGGAGTGTAAAATCGTATTAAATGTCCCTTTGGTCCATCCAACAAAAATGTTGCAGTTCCCTGTAGCTGAAAGATGAAACTTCACTGATTCAGAGAAATAATAAGATTATTAAGACCAAGAGTCCTCTCAAACTCATGATCTCCTCTTATAGGTTTTATTCCCAGTCTCCTTCTCTGTAGTTAAGGCAGAATTTCATACGTGCTACACTCAAAGATAAATGCAATTTCCCATCCTGTTTACTTGTTTGCACTTATAAACTTATGCAAATGGGAGTTTAATGGAAGTGGACTTTTCACTTAATTAAAATAGGGTGTTTTTACTTTTTTAAATTGTAACCAATGAAATTCTTCAAATGTGCAAGTTGCATGATGTGTAATCGGTGTTGATTTAGGCATCTGTTTTCCACAAATGCTAAAAAAAAAAATAATAATAATAACGTAGCAGATTTAAAAAAAAAAAAAAAATCTCAGTGACTTTTAACTCACAATAGTTTAAAAAAGCATTATCTGAAGTTCTGGGAAAAATTGAAACCAACAACCAGATAGAGCCTCTGCATTATATTCTTCAAGATTTAAATTCCTGTATTAAAAAAAAAAAAAAAAAAAAAAAAAAAAAAGTAGTTGTCTATGTTTCTGTTGTTGCTTTTCTTTCTTACCCAGGACATATGGCACTTAAAACTGTGCACAGACCCCTTGTAAAAATAGTGTGAGTTAAGCACAGAGCATTGCCTAGACAAGTAGTTTTTAACTGTGAATTTCTTTGCTCTGGTACCAGAAGGTCAAAGTCAAGTTTTAGGTGTTAACCAAACATAGGATGCTTTTGGTTGTTTTGCCATCAATTTTTAGCACATTAAAAACTCGATGACTCTTAAATAATTAACTGTTTTTAATCAGTGTCAAAACTGCCTTCAGACTTTCGCAGGCCCTTGCTCCAGGCTGTTGTCCTGCCCCTGGCTGATTTGTATGGAGTGCCAGTTGGTGCTCCCCCCTGGCCAAAGTTTTCAGTGATGACAAATCATAACCAGTTTGGAAATGAATCGATTTGCAGGGCCCGTTGCCAGAGGTCAAATTTGCAATTGCATGGAAATGTTAAGGTGCAATTGCTTCTGGCTTTAATGAACTCCAAAAAGAAATATGCGGGCCTGTAAAGCTCATCCATTAGATCCTGACCTACAAATGGCAAGGAATAACAGCAATGCAACCAAGAGGGATGCTGAGTAAGGGAATTGCATTGATGCAATTAGCTTTACGTGTTTTGGCATTTAATTCTGATGCCTAGGCAAAAGAGGTCTCAGCACACGGACAGCCAGCAGCTGGGAAGGGGTTCCCCTCTCTGCTCTCCCTGGCATTGCAGCAGCAATATCCCTCCTCCAGCCCTGAGAAGAGAAGGTGGTGGATGCAGTCGATCTGTGGGTGCTGCCTGCCCCAGAGTACATCCAGCAGCAGAGGAGTGCTCCTTGGCCAGGAGAATTTTTCTCTGACAGAAAGGGGAGGCACTGGCCCAGGCTTCCCAGGGAGGTGGTGGAGTTACTGTCCCCAAAGGTGTTCAAGAAACATGGAGATGTGGTTCTTAGGGACATGGTTTGTGGGTGTTATTGGTGGTAGGTGAGTGGTTGGACTAGATGATCTTAGAGGTCTATTCCCACCTTAATGATTCTGATTGTGTGATTCTAAGGGCTGTTATGAGATAAACAAATGCAGCTCTATTTATCTGGAATATGGTACATTGTAGTGGATTTTCTTTTGTTCTGTTTTTTTTTTTTTTTTTTTTTTTTTATGCAAGGGCCAGGTCATTGCTTCTGAACCTCTCTCTCAAGAACTGACACTTAAAGTGCAAATGAAGCTAATGACAAGAGACAATATTTTAATGTTAATTAGATATTTCATGTGTCTTAGTTCATCAGAGCAATATTGCTCTTTTATGTATTACATGAAAGCAGAGCTTTAGCTTGGAGGAAAACAGGGAACACAATCCGTCATGGAAGCAGTATGCTCTGTTGTGTAATTATTAGAATTATTGTTACTTTTAGGAAATCTGGGAAACTTTGGAAAGAAGAAACTTAATAATGGAGTTACTGCACTATTGGAAGCCCTGGCAAAGGCTTTGAATCTTTCTTTTCCTCCTACATGGGCTGGCATTGTAAAAGCTGCTGTCTCCTAAGCTCCTGCTAAGGGGAGACAACTTAGCTTTTCTGCAGGGTTGCGTAGGCATACATTTGGTCTTTCTGTACCTGCACTCCCTCCTCCTTCCTTCCCTATGACATTATTATCTTTCTAATAGTTGTGTGAAACTGATGATGGGAGCTGCTAATGCTGTGCATCCTGGTGGCCTAATGATGATGTTCCCCAGAACCTGGTCCATTACATGCAGTGTTTTCTGTGAATCCTTTGTTCTTCTGGCCTGGCTTCTGCACCCTTCAGTTGCTTTTAAGAAGCCACATTTCAGTGCCAGAGAGTATACGGCAAACATTCCATTTACGCATGTATTTGTAGAACACAAAATCTAATGTTCTTCCACAGCAATGGGCTCTAGCTGGAGACTAGAGAGCGCCTGCAAAAGGATAGAAAGCCCCTGACCATCCAATCCACAACATGATGAATGCAGGCACATGCTGATTTGGTCACTTTAGAGTGGGTTTCTAAGAGGAAAATTAGATAAAATTAATTTGTGATTCTTTCCCTAGCTGTGTTTCAGCTGGGCTTGCTTCTGTATCCTGCTGGGGGGAGAAGATCTGTTAAAAACAATGCTTGCAACCATAAATAGGGCATTTCAAAGTGATCTTGTAGATAATCTGGAATAAAGATTATTTTTTTCTTATAGCAGTTGGTGTGGATGCCCACACCTAACAAGAACAGCAGTGTAAAAATGTAGTTAAGCCTTCTATTTTTGTACACAACTACTATTAAAGGGAAAAAAAAGAAGTGTCAGATCTGTGGTTTCTTTGTATTGTGCAGAGAGCAAAGACACAACAGTAAATTCATTGAATAAAGTACTACTGAAGATGATCTTCTTGGCTGGGAACTTTCTTTTTCACAGTGTTTAATTACACTGTTTGTTTGTTTGTTTTTTTCCCAGCGTCATGTATCCTTGAGGGGAAACAAATTTATGGGTAAGACTTTCATGTGAAACATGGAAGTTTAGGAAGGGATGCTTAATAATGCTGACTCAAAAGTAACACTGATCTGGAGCTGAATGTTTCACATACATGAGTAGGGTGTGGGGAAGGCAGGGTGCTGGGGGCTGCTGGTGCAATGTACTCCATCCCAAATCCATCCAACTCCAGCTGGGGTTCCAGCTGCCTGAAATCAGGACCCCCAGTTTAAGGTGAAAGGGACACAGTTCTCACACAGCCCATCTGCACTGGGCAAATACAGAGACAGACACCATCTCCACAAAACCCTGGGTCTCTTTGCTTCTCATCCCTCACAGTGCTTTACAGTAAGGAACTGCACATTAAACAGATGACAAAGGAGGATTTTTTTTTTATTATTTTTTTTTTAATTGGGGGGAAAATTAATTCATAACCCAATACTAAGAGCATGCACGTGTAACATGGACATGTTTGACAGACACATTCCCACAGGCCCCAGCAACAGCAATTGTGTTCCTGTAACTGCAGACATAAAGGAATAGAACTTATGTGCTGGAGTTGCATTAATACACATTAACAGTTATAAGTGTTCTGCCTCAGTAAAAGCTGTTTCCCTTCCTGCTTCAGGGTTTCTGCACTTTGGGGACATACGATGGGCAAATCAAATACACTGATAGAGGGCTATAAGTTCAGTAAGTTATATTTAACTAAAATAAACAAGCAGATACCGGCACTTCTGCTCTGCTATAAAAAGCCTGCATATGCTCACTGCAGGTTTTCTTAAGGTAAGGGACAGAGCTTAGGAAGCTCTAAGGCAGCTAGATTTGCCCATATGGGAAGGCGGGCTTTCACTGATGATTTTGCAGACAGAAATTGCCCATCTGCACTGTTTGCAGGTGTTTTGAATGATTATATTATTAGCTCTGTCTGTTCAACTTTGCTTTTTTATGGTGGCTTTAGTATTGCAGTAAATAAAAAAAAGAAATATATAAGCAGCCATCTGGTTCCCAATTTTTGACTAGTGCTCTTTGTCAAGAAATAAAAAAGAATTCTCAGATATTATTTCCTAGGTCTGAAGCACTGGCAAATGAGGAGAAAAAAATCCTGGAATTCTGACCTGAATATAAAATGGAAGCAGATTTTTCTCCTTATTATTTAACTTGCTCTGATTAATCCATTTAAAAGTAATTATTCTGTTCTCATTTATGCCTCTGTGAAGTCAGTGGAGCAGTTCTGGACTTACACCACCCTTTTGGGGGCAGAATCTGCATGAAATTAGGGGGAAAAATAAAGTGGAAATAAATAATAATTGCAAAGCCACTTTATTTTTTTTCTAAATGGGCAACAAAGGCAGCTGGGAAGTGGACCTTTTGTGCTGAATTTTGCAGGGAGGCTTCACATTTCTCAGATATTTTTGCAAAGCAACGACGAAATATTACAAGACCTTTAGAACTAAAGAGCAAGTTATTTGCTATCTCAGCAGTAAGTTCTCAATTTTTAGACTGCATTTAGGTTTCCCTGAGCATAATATTTGATTATTGGCAATATGTTTCTAGTTAAATATTTCATACAGTGCATAAAGGCCTCTTTTACACTCAAGCATTCTGCTACTGTTAATGAAAGCAGTGAATTCATAGTCTGGTGCCTGAATACCTTTTGCTGCAAACTATTTTAGGGCTGGATTGCAGACAATTATTTAATGTTGCTTCTCTATTCATTGAATCTGAACTATGAACAAATCTTTCTTGGAGAAATGGTGGCAGGCCTCATAGAGCTAACACAAATCCCAGTATTCTCCAAGTCCATAAAAGCATATGGCCCTTCTTTTCTGCTTTATCTGCAGGATCTCCTTGTCTTCAGAGAATCATACAATCGTAAAGGTTGGAAAAGACCTCTAAGATCATCCCATCCAATCCCTATCAATCCCCAGCATGCTCACTAGCTGTGTCCCTAAGAACTACATCTATGTATTTCTTGACCACCTCCAGGGACAGTGACTCTACCACCTCCCTGGGAAGCCCATGCCAGTGCCCGACTGCTGTTTTGGAAAAGAAGTTTTTCTCTAATACATGAACTGAACTGTGTCTGGCAAAATTTGAGGCTATTTTCTCTTGTCCTGTCACTTTTGCCTAGGAGCAACCTCCACCTTACTGCAGCATCCTTCCAGGCTGTTGCAGAGCCTCCGCTTCTCCAAACAGGTTCTGCACATCAAACATCAGGTTCTGCACTGATGTCACTGGCGGCTTCATACAAATCCTTCTTTTTCCTGTTTGTTTTCTATCAGTCCAGTTACTAAACTAAAGCAACGTATACACAAAGTTCAATACTGGAATATTAATGGCATGAACACAGAAGAGTAATCTGATCGCTGTATCTGTAAATTAATAAAAGTCAGCATTCCTAAGAAGATTATACACATTCACATCGGCTACATGAATAACAGTAACAGATACAAATGCTTTTTCAGGCTGGATATGCAGGGTAATATAAGTCTGGTCAGGATCTCACACTCATTTTTAAGAGTTCATGGAATCAGAGGCTTGGGTTGGAAAGAACCTCATCGATTATTTAGTTCAAACCCCCTGCTGCAGTCAGGGTTGCCAACTGCTAGATCAAGCACTAGATCAGGATGGTCAGGGGCCCATGCAACCTGGCCTTGAACACCTCCACAGACGGGCACCCACTAAACCTCTGGACAGCTTGTTCCAGTGCCTCATCACTCCCTCTGTAAATAAACTTCCTCCTGACATCTAATCTAAATCACCTCCTGCCCTTTAGTTTAAAACCATTTCCCTTGTCCTATTGCTATCTGCCCTAGTAAAAAGTTGATTTCCCTCCCATTCTCCTAAGGATCAACTTGACTCAGGAAGAAAAAGAAAGTCTATGTCCTCTGGAAGAAGGGACAGGCTACTAGGGGAGATTACAAGGAAGTTGCTGAGGTATGCAGGGAGGAAGTCTGGAAGGCGAAAGCCCATCTTGAACTTAGATTGGCCACTGCAGTGAAGGAGAATAAGAAATCCTTTTACAAATATATCAATGGCAAGAGAAAAACCAAGGATAATCTCTATCCTTTAATTGATGCGGCGGGGAATGTGACCACAGATGACAAGGAGAAGGCTGAGGTCCTCAAAGCCTTCTTTACATCTGCCTTTAATAGTCAGACCAGCTATCTTCAGGGCACTTTGTGCCCTGATCTGGATATCTGGGCTGACACGCATAATGTCTCCCCGGAGATTGAGGTGGAGGCCGTTAGGGAGCTCCTCCTCCATCTGGACAGTCACAAGTCCATGGGACCGGATGGGCTTCATCCTAGGGTGCTGAGGGAGTTGGTGGGGGTGATTGCTAAGCCGTTCTCGGCTATCTACCAGCGCTCCTGGTTGACTGGAGAGGTTCCAGAGGATTAGAGGCTTGCTGATGTGACTTCCATCTACAAGAAGGGCCGTAAGGAGGATCCGGGGAACTACAGGCCTGTCAGCCTGACATCAGTGCCAGGGAAGGTCATGGAACAAATCCTCCTGGGAGAGATCACACGGCTCGTGTGCGACGTCCACGGGATCAGGCCCAGCCAGCATGGGTTCATGAAAGGCAGGTCGTGTTTGACCAAACTCATCTCCTTCTATGATTGGATGAGCAGACTGGTAGATGAGGGAAAGGCAGTTGATGTAGTCTACCTTGACTTCAGCAAAGCCTTTGACATGGTCTCTCACAGTATCCTTCTGCGGAAATTGGCTGCCCGTGGCTTGGACAGTTTTACCCTCCCTTGGATAAGGAACTGGCTGGAAGGCCGTGCTCAACGGGTGGTGGTCAATGGAGCGAAGTCTAGCTGGAGACCTGTTTCAAATGGTGTCCCCCAAGGGTCGCTGCTGGGGCCCATCCTGTTTAATATCTTCATTGACGACTTAGATGAAGGGATTGAGTGTACCCTGAGTAAGTTTGTAGATGACACCAAGTTGGGAGGTGGTGTCGATCTGCCTGAGGGCAAGGAGGCCATGCAGAGGGATCTAGATAAGCTGGATCGCTGGGCTGAGGTGAATGGGATGAGGTTCAACAAGGCCAAGTGTCTGGTTCTGCATTTTGGCCACAACAACCCCATACAGCGTTACAGGCTTAGGGATGAGTGACTGGATGACTCTGAAGAGGAAAGGGACCTGGGGGTGGTGGCTGATGCTCAGCTGAACATGAGCCGACAGTGTGCCCACATGGCCAAGAGTGCCAATGGCATCCTGCCCTGCATTAGAAATAGTATGGCCAGCAGGAGCAGGGAGGTGATCATCCTCCTCTACTCGGCACTGGTGAGGCCGCACCTCAAGTATTGTGTTCAGTTTTTGGCCCCTCACCACAAGAAAGACATTGAGGCCCTGGAATGTGTCCAGAGAAGGACAACGAAGCTGATGAGGAGTCTGGAGCACAAGCCTTATGAGGAGTGGTTGAGGGAGCTGGGATTGTTCAGTCTGCAGCAGAGGAAGCTCAGGGGAGACCTCATTGCACTCTGCAACTTCCTGAAGGGAGGTTGTGGTGCAAAAAGGTCTGGCCTCTTCTCCTAGGCAAATAGTAGGACCCGAGGAAACAGCCAGAAGTTATACCAGAGGAGGTTTAGGTTGGACATTAGGAGAAACTTTTTCTCTCAAAGGGTGGTCAGGCACTGGAATGGCTGCCTAGGAAGGTGGTGGAGTCACCGTCCCTGGTAGTGTTCAAGAGGCGCCTGGATGAGGAGCTACGAGAGATGGTTTAGTGGCCTGTGGTACTAATAGGAATGGGAGGGTGGTTGAACTAGGTGATCTTGCAGGTCGTTTCCAACCTTGTGATTCTGCGAACTTAGCAAACATTGTCATTCATGTGCCATTATGAGGCTATGTCAGCTGAATAGTAGTATCAGAAATTGAAAGGCAAGCTGCCTGAGTTTCTCTTCTAGGAATTACTCAGAGAGCTAAAAGAAAACATCTAGAAATAACTCCTGTAATTTCTAATTGTGTAGTGGTGATTCATCTGCTC